>NC_060261.1:42497191-42802472 GCF_021901455.1 Neodiprion lecontei | reverse complement strand
CTCCCACGGCATGTATAATACACATATTATTATCATGTATACATTTGCCGGACGGTATTCCAATGACTAATGTCATGTGTACACTGACTCGGCTGATTTTTTGGGGTCAGGACCTTTGAATCCGAGTTTTATTCAATCGAGACAATTAGCTACGACTACGACTATCCGACTGAGTGCTCGCTCCTCCGTTTATCGAGCATTATCATCATCTTCGTCTCCGCGTCGTATTTTTTTTTTTTTTTCGTCGTGCCTTGAGTTGTCCCTTTATTTCGGTAGTCGCTGCACGCCTTAGGAAAAATCCGTGGTAGATGATAGTTTTTATCATAGAAAATTAAGTACTTGGTCGGTTGATCGATTTTGAAAGTTGGGAAGATATGGAAAAATTGTTATTCGATGTATCATAGTTAAACGCATGATGCATAGCTGATTTATGTTAGTCACAGCGCCCAATGGCTAATTTTAGTTTACTTCCGATGCATTTCCGGCGCCTGTGAGGCTCGTTTTCTTTATTTATTTGTTTTTTTCTTACTTCCTTCTTCAATTTACGCCACGCCTCTACCGCCGCACTTCCGTTTTCGCTTTTGTACTCGTTATGTATATAACGCACCTATAAAGGGTCGCACCCTGTCCCTGCGACACAGGGTCCCCGTATACATATACGGTGTATATATATAATTACCTAAACGAAAACTATTTTCGGATCACGGTTGTATACAATATAATTCACTGTATATAACCGGATGTGATAAATTCTCTAACTCGAATCATAACTTTATTAATCGTTTTCCAGGAGATATGGAACCTAAATCATATTTGTGTGCCCGGGAGCAAATCATTAGTCTTTTCTTGACATCGTGTTTTTCTTTCACTCGACATGTTTCACATATGCATTCTATATCAATTAAAAATCGCGGAATGAGCCGTGCGAGAATTATTTAATTTCTTTCACAATTTTTCTACGAAATTTCTATGTATGTATATATATTTATATTATTAACGTGCAATAATTGCAACATATGAGGTAATATTTTCGTCAAACGTAACACTCGGATTTTGTACGTAACGCAAAAAAAAAGAAGCAAAAAAAAAACAGCAATGTTTTATGTGTGATCTAATATTATCATGCAAATTGAGAAATTTTTCCCCTCCCAAAATAGAACCAAACACTCGTCGAATAGTAGCAGAATAATGTAGTTAAAGAAGAAGAATAGGCAAAAGACGGAAAAAGCAATGAACACCGTGATTCGACGGATTCGTAAACTTCCGGCTGTATTATATATAGTGTAATTTACTGAAGAATGACTATAGAAAACTTCGGTCTCTCTCCCTTACCACTGGTCAGGCAGTATTTTGAGTTTATTGAACCACTACGCGTTTCACTACGTTTTAACACGGATCAATATATAGCTATACGGTATGTAACGTGCGTTCAGAGGCAGACAGGCTGTCTGTGTCAGGCACTGCGCGCTTTCTCGCGAGAAGTTGTCAATGTTATTCGGAGTACAGTTGCACGAACGTTAAATAATAACTATTATTATTATTATTATTATTATTATTATTATTATTATTTCGCGACGAGTGCAAAAATTATTAATACAGAGCGAAGATTTTCTTACGCGAGTGTGAATTCGACATTAGTTTATATTCATCGATGATATGAATGTTTGAAAAAGTAGAAATATAATTTCTTTACGTATACACGATAGATTTGAAGTTAATTGAAATATCGATTAATTTTTAACGAATTTTTAAGTCACAAGTTTCAGTGACATGAAAGATTAAAAAAAATTGGGTACGCATCGAATATTTTAATCGTCGAAACAATCGCTTGTGTATAATTGATACGTAACGAGGTATTGTATGAATTAACGACTGCGAATTATAACGAGTATAATGTAAGTTCGGTAATCTTGGAGTTGGTATAATCCTTCCGGTATATATCTGCACAGCTATGTAACAACGTCGCAGATGGTCAGCTCTGTCGAGCAAAACCGCATAACAAGATATTAAAGTACTTGCAACGGCGTTAAATCGCGTTTCTGTCGCGACCATTTCTTTCTCTTTCTTTCCTTCGTGGTGCAGAAAAGTACATACCAAGACGACTCGAACGTTGATTATAACGTGTAATCAGATGATACGGTATATCGCACGTCTATCTCTTATTTATCATTCCATACATATGATATATGCGTATATACGTATATGGTATATACGATTAACACACCTCTGCGTTTTACAGCTGAATTGCCTGAGACGAAGATATCAGGTATAATAAACGGACTGCGTTTGTCGATCGGCTGGATACGTGGCGCCGTGATTATTTCGCGATGCGATAAAAACAACGTGCAGTGGATCCGCTGCATCTGATCGATAGGTGTAATATGTGAATCAGGTATATCTCTGGGTTTTACCCGTCGCCTGGCATTTAATAACAATAATAATGATAGCAACACAACAACGAGCTATCGTTGAAATTTACATAATTGACAAAATCTCTCTCATCCTGCGGTACGTAATAATAATAACATATCGACTCATCGTGCAGGGCTTATTACACGCCGTTCTATATATAGAGCAACTCGTTTTAACCAGTTAGTATGTGTATATTTGTGTAAATATATATATATTTGTGTGCGTATGCATATGATGTGCATACATTGGCGATATGTGTAAGTCGGACGGTACGGTATGTATATACATGTACGTATAACTAACTCTATGACTAACTACTCTGCGGACCGCAAAACGTTTTAACATCCATCGCGCGGTGACGCCAAACACGTGCCGTTGTAACTTGTAAAACTTATCAGACAGCTGACGCAGACTCGGGGTGATGATGGGCGCATCTATTATTATAATCGGCGGATTATACCTAGACCTACTGTTTAAACTATGGGGGAACTTTGTGCCGGCCGTTGAAGATTGCGACGAAATTTACTTCCAACTCGGCTCTATCATCACGCAAACGCGGCTTGATGCGTCGGTAATTGGATCAAGGATAATCCTGAAATCGTAATTTAGCAAATCGATAATCATAATTACATAAATCCTTTCTTAATTCGAACGAGATTATGCACGAATTTACATATCATTATTTATTGAATGTAAAATTGGGTCGTTGAATGAGAAATTCTGAATAATTCCATTAAATCCGCCAGACAGAATAACGGAAAATAATTGACACGTATTTTTACTTTTTTTATTTCAATGTTTTATTAACAAAAATATAGCCAGTTGCATTTGCGTGACGTCGTAATGTTCAGATTGTAGTATAACTTTTTCATTTCAACGGATGTCACGCGACATTGTATTGAACAAGAAAAATTAATTGTCTTGCGGTCGAGGCCTTCCGCAACGTCACTGATTGAGGTTTACGTATAACAGAACGGAATCAATATTGTCTTAAGATCACTTCTTTCCGTAAATGTAGACCGCTTTTTACTACAGTACGGCGATCGCGGTAGAACAAACACACACACTCACACAGAGGCGTATGTCCATCAGTGCACCGCAGCTATAATCGAAAGAGCAGCGGTATATTTGTGCACTCGATTCCCGGCTTTCTTGGCTGCAGCGTCTACTATTACTTGATGATGCATTTTTTATTCCCTGGCTGCGCGCCTCTTATCTTTCGAGATCCTTGGACTACATACATGCACCGCTTCGCCATTAGAGCTGCACGACTTGCTCGCTTGGTTGCTTGGTCAGCGCCAGAAACAGCAGCGGCATTTGTGTTACATTTTGTAGGGTATGCTTGAGAGCGAGTGAAAACCACGACTACAGGACGATTTCACTTCATGATCAAGTCTGGGCACGATCGAGCTTCGGCGGTGCAGCACATAGAATCGCGTGCCAATTATTAAGTGCGCTGTCATTGATCGTCAATGTTTGTATGTTAACGTACGGTGAATTTTGTGATGTATAACTGCATTTTCATTTCGTTATATGTATAGTATACTGGGCCGGTTTTTTTTTTTTTTTTTTTTTTTTTTTAAACTTTTTTTCTTCATGCGTACCCTTCGACAATTTAATTTTTAGCCTCAAAAGAAGCCTCGTGAAACCGGGACTCGGTAAGTGAAATTCTAAAAGGTGATTCATACGGTTTGAATTTTTCTGACACTCTAACCACAGAAAACTATACACGTTGGAAAGCTGTTTTCGGCTTCATTTTGCAGATAATCAAATTTTGTATAAATAAGGTTGAGACTACTATACACCTAAATGTTCATCTTGTATTCGATACGAACGTTTAAAGCTGAGTGCATTGAATAAACGAATGAAGATGCTCGTAAATTGTAATCTCCTCCGTGTTTTAAGCTGATAAAAATAATTTCTCGACTTTTTTTTTTTGTAGACAATTTAATTCGATTATCTACAAAATTAAACCAAATACAACTTTTCCCAACTTGTATAGTTTTCGAGATATTTCGGTTAGAGTGTTTGAAAAATTCAAACCGGGTGAATGATTTTTTAGAATTTGACTACCGATTTCCGGTTTCACGAGGCTTCGTTTAAGACTAAAAACTAAGCTTCCGGAACTGGAAATCGAATATATAAATACGTCAAGCCAATTTTACCATGCAACACCGATTTCCTCTTTTTAAACAGAAAAAATATCCCCCAATTCGAATCTAGACACGGAGTATGTATCACAAGATTAGCATAAAGATGGTATATATTCATGCGCGGTGTATAAGCCATGAATGTCAAATATCATATTCACAAACGTAAGTCTGCTTAGGTATAGTATACGCAGATCTGTAATTACGTAATAATTCACAACGCAACAGCATTTGCCGAAACATGAGACTACAATAATATATGTATATTATATAAAACAAGTTTCCAGATAACGATGTTATTATATAAACCACATTGCAGAATGTGGGTTGAAATGTGCAGTTGATGCTAGCTGCAATATTTCCCATATCGGGTTTTGTAAATGCCTACCTGCAATATGTTCAGATTGTTATACAATTTTGTACGGCGAGCTAAATTTCTTAAATTGAATGCAAAATATGTATGACACATATCTATTTTATCAGTCGATGATACGCCCGGTTTTTAATTAAACAGAAACTATATTTTATCGGATAGATGATACGCACAATATGCGGACAAATTTTAATTCTTTTATCTTTTTGATTAATTTTCAGAATTCTTTTGGAAGACCGGACGACATTGTGGCGGCGGAAACGCTCGCGAATCACGTGAGATGCAACAACTCCTTCGTCCACGCCGTGTTTCAAGCCCAGTTCCGGTCGAGTCTGACGTGTCCGCGATGTCATCGGCAGTCGAACACCTTCGATCCGTTTCTGTGCGTCTCGGTACCCGTACCGCAGAATCACCGACAGATAAGCCTCTTCATAAACGTTCTTTACACGTCGCAGCAACCTCGTCAAGTCAAGATCGGCGTCAGCGTAAATCAGGCAGGTAACGTCAAGGAACTTCGCGAAATCCTGGCCAGCGACACCGGAATAAGTGAGGATCATATGCTGCTCACCGAAGTTCACGACGAAGGATTTCACAGGTGAGAGTCCGTTACACGGAGTGATAAAATCGACTCGACCGCCTTACGCTGGGCAACCCGTTGCACTGCAATGCGCGTCCGGTTGTCTGACCGCAGGATCCTTTATCGCAATTCAACTGAATAATAAGACAAACCGCCAACATTTAGAGCCCAATTACGTTGTAATGATTATGAATATCTAACGCATCTTTTCATCACACCTTTCTTTGTATCTTTTCTCCTTCATTTCCTTAGCCTCGAAAAGTTGACTGAGATTGTTCTTCGATGATTTTGAATATATAATTAACTATATGCCGATCTGATTTGCTAACGCAAAAAAAAAAATAATCATTTTCAGAACATTCTCCGACTGTCAGCCACTTTCTGTGATAACGGAGAACGATCCGTTGTACTGCATAGAATTACCGCAGCTCAAGGAGCCGGCGGAGCAGGCGTACATTTTACTCGTATGGATAAACGTCCTGGTGAAAGGGGATTTGAGGGAACGATTCGGTAGTCCGTACACGATGCAGGTTTCGAGGGAAACCTCTTACGAAGACTTGCAGAAACTACTGCTCAAGGAAATGCACACGACGTTGACCGACGACGTTCTCACGTCGAGCCAAAGTCCGGGTCTGTTTAACATCAGGGTGGCCGATCCGGCCGCAACCCCCGTCCAGGACGAGCATCCATGCATAGATCCCTGCGTCGAGCATCCTCTTTACACCGAACAAATCGAGCAGGCGTTAGCTCTCTGCGCGGACGACTCCGGACCTCAGCACGTTAAGCTGATACTCGAATGGGACGAGGCTACCAAGGGGAACATCATCCAGGACGATTCCGATCAAATCGAGGAACACGCCAGCGTTAAACAGCTGAAGACGAACTCGGAGCAGGGTGGAGCGGTGACGCTTGAGGAGTGCTTCGACCTCTACACCAAAGCCGAGATCCTGGGGGCGGAAGACGCTTGGCACTGTCCTTACTGTAACAGAAAACAGGAAGTGGTCAAGAAGCTGGGACTTTGGTCCCTGCCCGACATATTAGTCATACACTTGAAGAGGTTCAAGCAGCAGTCGAAGCAGAGGTCGACCTCGAAGCTCACGACGCTAGTTGACTTTCCGCTTTACGGTTTCGACATGACGCCGCATCTCGCTCACAACAACATGCAGACGCATACGAACCTGACGATGCTCGGGGGACTTGGATGGTCACCCTGGAAGAAGCCCAGACCCAGGCAGAACCTGCCAAAGTATGACGAGAACGTCTACGATCTCTACGCCATATGCAATCACCACGGCCAGGATCTTCAGGGCGGTCATTACACGGCGTTTTGTCGGAATCCCTACGACACTCAGTGGTACTGCTTCGACGATACCAGAGTCGAGGCTGTCACCGACACGAATTTGATAACCAACGCGGCTTACATGCTGTTCTATCAGAGGCGCGGACTCACCAATAATTCCGCCGGCAACTCGTCCGCAGCTTCGACTAGCTCAGCTGGGTCTGGGCTTGACCATTGGGTCTCCAGAATGCCGCCTTTTCATTTTAGTAATAAAAATACCGCCAGTGTTGGCAACAACAAACAGAGCAAATCTCAAGAGGTTTTGTGCCAGGATAAAATCGTCGAGGAAAAGAATTTGAACAATTTCAACAGAGGTTGTCGCAACTACGCAACTCTTCAACCCAAAAAACGCAACGTCGCTACCGAAACTGAGAATGGAGAAACTGATCATTACTCTGACGACGAAGCGCCGCCAAGGAGAGAATGGGTAGGTAAAATATTCCGTCTACGTATCTCAATATTTTTCTGTACGGTATTATTACTTCTTTGAACGGAATTTTCCAATTCGTTCATTAAAGTTCCTTTATAATGAGTTTCATATTTGTTATAATACAACGATTGGTTCTGCATTTCAGGCCTCGCCGAAGCCGGTAAGGAAGACGTCATCGATCGCACTGACTCCCCTTCTTCCAGCTGTGATTCACGATGAAAACGGTGAACCGGAACCTACAGTGATACATGAATCTACTTTGTAACACACGATCTAAGTCGGGTGTTGGTCCGACCTGTGAGCTTGGCTTGGACAATGCCGTTGAAAATCGGATTTAATAATAACAAAAATAATTATAGTAATAATAGGAAGATAAGCGAAGGTATATTATATACGAGAAAGTCTGAAAAACTGATTTAATATTTAAAAAGAAAAAGACAGTGAATATAAGTCTGGGGTTTTTTGTATTTTAATTATCGTCGTACGGATATCTTATAATTATATCGATTCGTCTAATCATTGTCATTTAATTGGTTACTAGTAATAATAGTTATAATAATAGGACATATTTGTGTACGGTTTTTGGAAATAATTACAAAAGATCTCATAATTATGCTCTTTCGAAGCTATTTCTGATTACAAATTTAAAGTATACATATTACATATACATATATTATATTCTATTCTATTATATTATATTATATTATTGCATACGACCTACTATTCGATACACACGCATACACACGCATACACACAGGTTTCATTTCTTATTTATAATGTATTTCTATACAAAAAATGTACGAGTTGAATGTTATATAGAAGGGAAACTGTAGATATTTCCCCTATTTCGCAGACTGTTTCGGAGAAAAGACCTATTTCCTAATTTACCAAAGTAAAATATTTCAATGATATTTAACTATATGTAACACATAAGTTAGGCAATAGGTCGATGGATAGAATACTTCTTCCTATTGATTCATAAATTGTTATGTATCACAGATTATCAATGTAACGCATCGTCAATTCTATGTCAGATCTTGTACAGAGAAGAACGAAAGTATGCAATTTTGACGCTATTTGTATAATCAGTCCTCAAATTTGACAAGTTATTACAGATGTACAGGCGCTTGAAAGTTTTATTTTTTAACCATGACCACGGACGTAAGCTTATTCAATTTGAAAAACTTTCTTATTTCCAGGGCTACTGCACCTACTATGTTCAGTCGAACATTGATTAGAATTGACAGCGTATTGCACATCGAGTCTGTGTTTAGATATAATATTTATATTGTATTTATATCACCCACTAGTGGCCTTATCGAATATTAATAATTACATTGGAAATAGATTAATAATATTGATACACTATTTGAATTATGTAACGTTTTAATATTATCATGTACCGTTTGAATTATGTGTAGCATTTTTAATACGAAAAGTACGCGTCATCCGTGTTGGCAGTTTCGATTGATTAATTTTAGTCGATAACCTTCGCGGCACAAGTTGAACAGTTTCATATTAATTCTACATGATTATCGAGTTTCAATTAATTATAATCATTCCAGATAGGTAAGCTTTGTTACAAAAAGATGAACGAAAAACTCAATTTAAATTTATGTCCATGTATGTAGGTGATCAAATTATTTGAAGGCAACATTGCTAGTCACGCATCGTGGTCAGAGTTAGCAGCTACGAACGGGAGAAATATATTATGACATCACGATACGGAAAAACAAGAAAAAATTGTCGAAATTCAGCCGTAACCTTTGTAATCTCGGTCTGCAAAATCATACAAGGATGCAGCTGCAAATTGTGTTACAGTAATTATATTCAATGAATTTTTGCTACTAAAATGGGATATTATACGAAATACGCAAAATTCGAAGTACTAAATGCCCGTTGGATCTTTACGAACGAATGAAATCCGTATCAGCCGTGATAAATTTTCCTTTCAATATTAATGTAATTAAATATGCTCTACAAGTAATCGTCGAAAATTATTGCGGCAGCAAGATAGAAAATGATCTTCGTAAATTATTCGCATATATTTAATAATCATTCAATTGTTTTTGTTCTTATAACAATTGAAAGATTGTTTATTCCATTAAGAGACAAAAAGTAGTAATAATAATAAGAATACTTTTTGCTCAGCGAATACTTTGTCCATTTTTAACTGTAATAACGCCAATTTTAGAAAATGATCCACAAGCGTATGGATACTCCTAATATAAATACATATAAATATGCATATAACAAGCCTTACATAAACTCTGTAAATTGATCTGTAGAGTATCTATAGGTACGTGAATATATAGTTTTATTTTCGGAGGCTCTGAGGACTGTTCGGCAAAACATGGTTGTATTTGTATACATATAGTAATGATAATTATAATTATACGCCAATAACGACCATCGTTGTTGTTGTTATTATAACAAGTATTGTTCAGTACTGCGTAATATGTTGTTCTAGAAAAACAATTTTATACCTATACTTCGTATTTGAAGTTGTAATGGTTGAAGAGAAAAATTAGAAGGAAAGTATGCGGTTTTCACGATAATTAATTGTGTATGTGTGTGTGTACGTGCCTCTGTGTGTGTAAAAAACTTGCGCGTGGTTAGGGAATTTTTAAAATTTCGTAATGGTCATTGTAGTAATAAAAATCTATTATTCATAAGATGGATATGTCTGTGAAAAAAGTTCAAGAAGATAGAAAACGAGGAGTCACTTTAATTTATAAATTTTACTGCATTTAGATCCAACTTATGTGCGTGAGCTGAGCAATATGGCGCCCGATAGATATAATCAGCTGACCGTTTTAGTTAAATTACAGGGTTACCGAGGCACGTTGAACCTCGTACAAGTGGTTATGTTAAAAATGGGATGAAAAAAAACTTCTTTCAATATTGTGTATACGTCCTCGTAACTTGGTATACATTTCTGATGGTAGATTGCGTAGTTTGATTAGTTTCCAGTGCACGGTACAGACGATCCGAAACGACCAACTTTATGAAATATTAACATTGTAATTTTTTAAGTTGACGAAATTTGACGGAAAAAAAACGTGAGAATGCACTCACACGCATGAATAAAATACGCAGCTACGTAAATTAACGACTGAAGATTGACAATGCCTTACAAAATTCAAGCCTCTGGTGTACAGATTGCCGACATTAAATCCTCGGAGCCTTCGGGGTATTTTTCTCTGTAAACCTTGGGCATTAATGTGATTATTATCTATTTCCACAACTAATAAAAACATTAAAAAAAAAAAACAGATACATATGTAAATAGTAATAGTATTAATAATAATTCTCTCGTTACCGCCGCGATGATATCATACATATTGTACAAATATATAATAACAGGTACGAAGCATTGAAGATTATTATATTAATTATTAATATTACTATGATGATTATTATATTATTATTGTCAGAACGTTTTTTAATAGCTATTTTACCCCATACATGTCATATTTCATTCGTACATACATCGTGTAACCAAACAATAGGGTTATCGATAAATATATATATTATATATATTAATGATAATATATGAAAAGAGACTCAAGTATGATTTCAACGATTGATGCGATATATAGATACGAATAAAAATTTATAAGCAGAGAGAAAAAAAAGGATTTGAAATCGTATCTCCCTACGAAGAATAGATCTTTGAATTTCTGAAGTTTTGCCGCCCAATCGCTTTCAAAATGGCGTCGGCGTGGTCGTCGGAATCACCGCCGGATGGCGCTGGCATCGCTCTCGCCGCGTACAGCCGATTAGTAAAAATCGCGAGTCGGCCTCGAGCCCGCAACGAGTGAAGTTGTGTGAGGTGTAGTCAAGTGCGCGGTGTTGAACCCCCGACGTTTCTAACTGAAAACTGAGGTAAGGGTATACCCGTTGTTATTTATCCACTGTAAACAAACGCCCGATGATATCAGCCACGAAATTGTGAATCGCGGGGACGATTTATCGCGTCTCACTGCCGATTACAAAGTCTCAGGTATCCTCGGCTGTGACAATTCTTTCGGGACCCTCCGATCGACAACAAAAAATGGCATTCGAGAGTCTCTATATACGACAAATGACCGCTGGTTCAATCCTTGACAATCGACGATAGTATCAACCGACGGGAATGACGATGCCTCGTTTTGCATTCGTCCCGCTCGTCAAATCCAAGGATCGGCCAGCGCCTATCCCTGATCGCAAACGGGGAGGATATTAGTGCAGGGAACGCGGCGCTACGTCCTCGTCGGCGAAAGCCACTCGTGTAGTGTGTGTAGGTCGGGATCGATACATTCATCTCTGCCGCTTCTGAGCGAGGGTGGATTTTCACCGGTTAGACTCTCTCGGGGGCGTCTCTTCCTCCTTCCTGCTGCTTCCTTCCTGTCTACCCACTGCCACCGTTTCTCCTTCCCCCGACCCTCAGGGTCCCACATTAATGCGTACCCGCCATGCGGGCCCCGTTTACGAGGTTACGTTACGTTACGCTACGCTTACGGGACAAAGAACCCCTACGTAGATTATTAACTACGTTGCACAGTGTATGATGCACAAGGCGGAAGTACGAATCTGCGATTGGTCGACAATTTCATTATTAAGTATTACGGGGGGAAAGGTTGAACGTTCGTTGTCTGGAGTAGAGTCGTACGACTTTGTTTTGGAGAGAGATGGTTGTAGGCATAGACGACGCACGAGTTCAGATAAGAGACGAGGGTCGCTGATAACGGTGCAGTTGTATTGTTTACTTGCACGAAACCAAATTCAATACTGATGCCGGTTAGTGTAGCTGGGGATGTCGGTATTTGATTTAGCCTTGCAATTTTTTTTTTTTTTTCTCATCATTCCTTTTTCCGAGTTTGCTATTTTTTCTTTCTCCGCAATCACTTGGATCTGAGAAAATGGATAAATGTACGCAGAGGAAATTTGAGTTCGGTAGAACGAAACATTTTACAGCTTTGAGCGATTTAAATACTTTGACAATCAATAAAAACACAACAATCACAATTTCGAGTACAGCAGTGATACTCTGCATACTCGTTTTTTTTTTTATAAAATATTTCTAGGTCCATTTTGCAATCGTGAGATGTTGTACGTATGGACTAACATAAATTCACTAATCTTACATTGGTTTTTGTATTACAACGTTAAAGACATAAAATTTGAACCCATTTCTTTGGAAAGCAAAACACAAAAACACAAAATAATATATCTTCTATATTCTTCTTCGGACACCGTTACGCGTTTCTTATTACAAATGTATCAAGTAGTTAAAAAAAAAAAGAGACAGCCATCAATTTGGTGTTCTCTTTTCCCGCATCCAGTCTTTAATTACCATGGGAATCGAAGCCGGGATTTTCTGTAGAGTGTTGGGCAACTACTACTGGCGTAGATAAATATTGAATGTGCAGTGTGTGGCGGGCAATTAGCAAAAGTAGCGTTTCAAATCGCGAGGCCATTACGCACAAGACTCCATCGTCTTATCACCTCGCTTCTGTATGACATATGTACTTAATACAATCCGACGATAAATACAAATCTCGGATGATTCCAGACCGCGGTATCTCGTACGATAGTAAAAAAAATTAAAATAAAATACAAACCAAGTCCGCAGTGACATGGAAGAAAAAGAAATTAACAGCAAAAAATGGAAAAATTCATAGACAGGGCGAGAAAAAAAAAGAATTTTTATAGACGATTTCTGACCCGAATGACAGAAAGATTTCAAGGTCTATGTTGCGATTTGTTACTTAATATTTTCGTACGAATTTAAATCGGATTTATAATCGAAGTCCTGTAATGTCTGTGAAAAGTATAAATAATATCGTTTCGTGAACGAAAAGAAAGAAAAACTATTTTTCGTCCTTGGGAGTTTTCCGCGCGATCACTATACCAACAAACGTATAATTGAATCATCATCGCGGTGACGTCCCTGCATTTTTAGTCGAGCAATGCAACGTCGCAGTGCAGGTGATTTAAGGCTCGGTGGTTTGCACCTGACGACGCATTCCGGCGCAACTAATTACTAGAGGTGGTTAAACCGTGGCTCGGTTAACGCCAGTCCTGCTGTTCGAACGATATCGAGCATAACACGTATGTATGTGTATACATACTGCGCGGAAGGAAATTTGCGGGGAAGTTTTAAACGGCGACTCAAGGGCGGAATTAAGAATATAATCGCAACGCGGTTTAAATAGGGCGCGAAGAGTTGGGAGAGAAGAGACGAAATCGTAAAACAAATAAAATAAAGTAAATGAAATAATAAAAAAAAAAAAAATAAAAAGAAGAGAAAAGAAAACAACGACGAAAGAAGAAACGAACGCTCGCTCGTAATAGAGGACTCGCCGGATGCAGTGAATATGTATCATACATACATACATTTATACATAGATTCATACATATGCAGCACGAATGCGTGGAGAGATGCACGCCGGATCTGGCGTACGTATAATACGGGCATGCAGCGACGAAACTCATCTGCGAGGAACGACGTATTTAACACGACGAGAAAACTCCTGGTATAGTACGAAAATAAAAAAAAAAAAAATAAAAACGGGATGAAAAGGAAAAATAAAAAAGGAAAGAAAGAATTGAGCGACGAACATTTAATTTGTTTCGATCAGACGTTTGAAAAAATGTGTCTCGAAGTATGTTTGTACCAATGGTTGGCGCCTTGTATGATGTGATGTAAAAATTAAAGATTAGGAATTGGTAATTACAAATTTATCAGGCGTAAGATAACAAATTGAGTTAGAGTTCGTTCGGCAAACTGTTTTTTTTTTTCCCCTTTTTTTTAACTGTCACGGCGCGTAAATTTTATTATCACTATGATTGTTATTATTCAGGGATATTTATATATCTAAAATCGCGATGATTATATTTCTACCCCGCGATAACAATTTTTCTGTACGTATAGTTATGTAAGTAAGAATTGAATCAACGACGACCACTGAAACGCAATGGAAAAACTAACATCGCGTCGTAATATCGTTATAGTTTTCTTTCCTAGAGTCGGCAAAAGTCATCGTTATATTTCGGAATCTTAGTTCCTTAAAAATCATTATAAAAATGAAAAAAATTATTGATTTTTTCTCCAATCTTACTAGCTTACTAACTTCAACCTCGTCAAAAGTCGTACTAATTGCGAGCAAAGCGAGCTGCAACACTGCGCGAATGACGAGAACTACACTCGAGTCTCAACCTAGGGATTGCATCACCGCATGGATATAGGTATAAAAATAAAAATCCCGAGTATGTTTCCCTGTTTTCTTCTGTAGCAGCGATGCGTTGCAGTTGGGGTCAGGTAATCGCTTCAACGAGTAAAGAAAAACAAACGTATATTTAATTAATCAGGAGGTGCAATCGCGCGGTTATCGCCAAGTTTCCCCGCTGTTTTTTCCAGTCAACTAAAACCGAACCAACCGTAATAACTGTAATTATCATCTGCCGGTGACGGTGCTTCTTACACTCAAGGCCGCTTCTTTGTTACACTCGCAAAGTGTCAGCAGCTAGGAGTAGAGTATGTAGTCGCAAATGACGCTGCTGCGACAAGAAGGTGTAACAGAACTTTGGAATTGGATTAAAATTGTATATATTTTGGACACGTGATTCAAAGTACGTGATAGCAGCGAGACGCGTGATATGGGAATTGTGATGTCCGTGCGAAGAATCGACAAAGAGACGGAGAGGCGCGTGTATCAAGGAATAAATTAATTGGAAACGTACTCAGTCTCGTCGTTATTAATGCGAATAATTAATCCAGAGAAGAATCATCGCTCATGGATATTTTCGTACGTTTATCTACACTTTTAATCCATTTTTATTTATACTTATGTACACATTCGTATTCACAAAACTTTCGTGTAGTAGACCATCCGATGTCTAGCTGCAATTACATAGAGACCCTAATTCTCGCTGCAGTTCACGTTCGTCGAGCCATCTGCTCGCCACATTTGTTCGATGAATCTGACACGTGGTTGCAGTAATGCCGCTGCCGTTTCAGGATTCGGTATTTTTTTCTTTAAGCTTTTGGAAAACTTGGAGAAAAATTGGCAGAAGGATCGGGATCTAAAAACTATACCATCTTAAATACTGAGCGTGGTGATAATAAGATATTCTCACGAGTTAGTGTCACGTACAAAATCCTACGATATTATCGTCGTGTACAATATAATGCGTGTGATATTGACCGGTCAGCTAATGACCGAAACACCGCGTACTTCCGGTCGTTATTATATCACAGGGCATCGTTAGTCGGCTCGCCATAAAACCGAGAGCATATATTCGCTTGCCCAAGAATTTCACGTAACTCGGACATAAACTGTAACATTTTGCGTACTTACAATGTTGAATTTTTCTTCTTTATTCATTTTGGCAATTTCTATTATTAATGCAGTGTCGAGGTGTAAAAAATATCGTTAATAGAAATTTTCAAATTATTAGATCAATTAACGAACAGAGGAGTTAATTCAGCCACTTTTTTGGCCAGCAGTTCAGCTCGGCAATTGCACTGAAACTTAACGATTACCTCTCTAAATAAGAGCGCGGAACTAAATGACGGCCGTATTCGCAAGGACAAATCGTGTTCTGCAATCAGAAAACGAGGGGGGATCGTTCGATCTAATTGCTTGTTGTTTACGTGACGTTTCGACAAGAGATCCTCGCTGGTTGCTCGAGACTATTTCATACAGCTACTCGATCGCCTATCGGTTTCCGATTCCGATGGGTATAACGCATAGATGCACGGTACCTAAATACCTCCACCTATTGTGCGCGGGAGTCGTAAAACCTGCAAGGAAGTATAAAGCTTCTGGAAACGACACCAGCTGTAAGATTAAAGATTTATCAGTATCCGGCTATAAAACTGCAGATTAACATAAAATCAAAGGAACGATCGAGTCAGGGTTGAAAAAGTATAAGTGAAGTCTACTGTGGTTACAAATTTCAACAGGCAATGTTTTTTTTTGGGATTGAACAGATTTCAGGGGCTGTTGGTAAAACTCGTGACGGCTCATTTTCGGAATATTTAACCCCCCCCTTCTTACAGCGTCACGTTATGCGTGTAGAAAAATAATTTTTGAAATGGAAATCGGCGCAGACTCTAATATAACGTATTTTGTTCACATACGTGACGGATATGCAACGGTAATTTTAACGAAAATTCAACACGGCTGAGTCGAATCATAAATTCATGCCGCGTCCCATTGGATATTATGGAAATTCGGGAAAAATAAGGTTAAGCAGGAATGTAAAGTTACCTTGGGCGTATACGAGCACTTTATTGCACTTCACAGCTTTCATTCATTCGTTGATGGTATTCCTTCATTGAATCGCGTCCCTCGCCACTCAACCCTCGACTAATTCGATTAACACCGGCAGCTCGTCGCTTGACTCGACAGATTTGCGCGAGAGTCGACGATCACCAGCCGCAGAACAATTGCAAAATTGAAGAAATTTGCGAACAAACAAAGAGTGTGCATAAATTTTTACGACGTCTTGTTATTACGGCTGCCCTGTGTAATACGGTATAATTGTCACCACTCTGTATGTATTATTTTTTCAGTACCCTGGATACATTATTAGTTCGTTCGTGTCAACACTTTCCGCAAGCACTCGTAGAATTAGGTATAACGATAAAATTTTAAAACACAAATAACAATGATAAATACCGCATTGAGTTATAAATAATTCCAAGAAAATGTGACGACGTACGTGATTTGGTAAACTTTTCATCAATAATTTAATTATCGAGTAGGCACACGCAATCGTGAAACGAAAAGAAACTGGAAATGAGAAAAATATTTACAGTGATATACAGTCACTAATAAGACTGATAAATTTATCGTCAATTTATAAGTTTGACCGTGTTCAACTCTCACCGTACAAAGTCTTTGGCATTGAGGCTGTAAATTATACAGGACGCAGCTGCGGCTGTCGTTTATAGTATTGTACTTGTAAAAAAAACAATTTCTCAATTCAGGTGAAATATATTCCGCTCTAATTGATATATATATATATATATATATATATATAACTAAAAGCGAACGGTGTGCAATATCGGGAGACCGCGAATCCGGGGGCAATATCTCATATCGTGCTTCTGCACTATAACTGTTGTACCTTATATATTATTATACCTACCTGTCCTTGGCAATAAATCCACCGACCTTTCGTTTTTTTTCTACTCTTTTTTTTTTTTTATTCTTTACCATCTTTACGGAAGGGGAAAAAGCCTGCGAAATTACGACTCGACGCGCTATCGATAAGATATACAATATATCGTATGACTTAAACTTTCTGTATCTCTTCGCATTTTCTAGAGTGATTCGTGTTTGCAAAAAAATGTTTCAAACTTGTTCATTAACCGTGTTGTTATTTAATGTGTGTACATACATAAATGTTTGAAGACATATTTCAGAAACTTTACGAAACATTTACAATTACCGTCGATCATCTATGTTTTCATTAATAAATTTTGGAAAATGTAAATTAAAAAATAAATAAACTACAAATAATTGCATTTGTTACGAAATCCGAAAGATGACTCGACGTGTCCCGTCTATCCATGTTCAGGCATCCGTGCAGTACCCGGTGATTTTGGTACCGCCTCCGGCTTCGTGATCGCGAAGTTACGTCGGGTGCAACCGGAAGTTGGGGCGATAGACACGGAGGCGCGGGTCGCCCGAGAAGAGCCTCTCTTCTCGTACTTCCGTACGTAAGGACTGGGACTGGGTACTTTATAGCCGAGAGAGCGAGAGGGAGAGAAAAGGGTCGCGGAACTCGGCGCGGCGCCGGCTCCGTCGACTTGGTTCCCGATCGATTCCCGGGTGTGAGTGAACCCGTCGCCCTCCCTCCCTCCCTCCCTCTCTTTCTCCCGTCCATCCATCCCTCGGGAGATCGCCACGCCTTTCAGTGTGTTGGTACGTAGACGTATCGATGCCGAGAAACTTTTATGATCTATATACGTATATGCGTGCATATTTTTACCTCAATTTTCGCACGCACCGCAGTCACTTTTCCCCATTATGTAAGCGGAGTAGAACTCGTTTATAGACATCCCGTGTGCCGACGTTTCACTTGCTTCCTATTGCACGGGATATCGGTTTTTTTTTTTTTTTTTTTTTTTTTTTTTTATACGCGTTTCGAGCTATATCAAACATTACTATAACACAGAGGATTGCTAGAGATTATACAATCTCGGTTTGGAATAATCATTCATGGTCTCGTACGTTTTATAAGAAAGTTACAATAACTAATCAACAAATATCGGGCGTGTGTGTGAGAATTCCTGCAGGGGTTAGATGCTTGATTAGTGTTTACTCGAAAAAAGGTGTTCAGTCATAATTTTGAAAATTTTTGTTATAGAAAGTTATATTTGATGCAAAATCATGTTTCGTTCTCCTCGCAATTTTATTACGCAGAGAAGAGGTTGGATTTCATATTTGAAATGAACTTTTGTTTTACATTTATACATGCAGCAAAACATTATGAATTTTTACAACAGGTTGGATGATTTGTAATCGATGCAGAGACGAAAATAATTTTTTTTGAATTGTTAAGGTCGTGTAGCGGTCCTACCCTTACCGACAGAGGAAACCCGCCCTTTTTCTTCCCATATTAAATAAAAAAATGGACGTAAAGGGAGAGAGAGAGTAAATTCTGTGACGAATAGTACACGGTTCACCGTTATGGATTACGTATACTCATGTATATGGCATGTTTCTCTACGTATCTATATACGTGTATACCGTACGCATATGTGGATATTTTTCCCCTGTGTCATGCAACGAACTACAGAAAGCGAGAGAGAGAGAGAGAGGGACGTGTGTAAATAATACTTAACTCACGCGTATAACGCATCACGCAAGGGCCACCCCTGCTGGAAGCTATGCAGGCTACACGACACGAGGAATGATGACTTTTCGGGGAGATCGCGCGTTGCGTGTGCATGATCGTATTTTTCTACCACCGCGCATCTATTGCCTTGAATTTATTTCCTTATTTCTTTTTTATACCATAATACTGTTTTCCATCCTCTGTCGACACTGTAACACTTTAGTCAATTGAATCGTATTACGAAATAATTATATCTAGTTTTAAAAAAATTTTATTATCAGATATTCACCGAACGAGATAGTTCGGGATACTACAATTTTTTTTTACTTTTCAATTTCCGTCGAACAATTTTTGTGCCCGTACTTGTACGGATTTTGAAAGTGGAAAATTTTTTTTAAATCGTCTACATTGCTCGCTTTTCAAAATCTGTGCGGTTGACTGACGACGAGTAATTCCTACTTTTTATTATTTATATACTATGAGTGTGAAAAATGAAGTTCCGTTATAATGGGTACGGGAAAATTTGTTAATGTTGTTGGAATAATCTTACAAGGTGTCGTACCGTGTAACACCTGCTCATGGGGAAGGATCTATAATGATATACGTACGTGCGTGCGATGGTTTTCTGAAATCAATAAAGGCGGTGTATGCCTTACCCGCTACATTATCCAGCTCCATGGCTGGATGAGGACACAAACTGTTATACGTACGTATGCATGCATGTACGTTTCGTGCTCCGGGTCTATATGGGCCACGGTAAACCGTCACGGTGCAGGAGAGAGAGGAGAATAACGAATAACGCAAGCGTTCTATTCTACGAGTTTAAACACAGAGCGGTCGATTAAAAAATTCAAACGTATTTTCGCTGTGTTTTTTTTTTAAATTCAGATTGAAATATGTTTACCACGTACACCGACTATCTTAATACTCTCGAGATGTGAGAAAGTCTTGACGTGAATTTAATTTTTTAACATTAATTTTATACCCAGGTATTTGAAAAAGAAAGAAAACTTTGAAAAACATTTAACATCTAAATAATATATTCCAGTTATGGTTTTTTTTTCTCTTGTTCTTCAAAAACCAACAAACCATGCAGTCCATAAGTAAATGAATTTTTTCGCTTTACATGATGATAATTTTTCCGGTTTGCATGATAAAATTACGCATGTTAAAATACGGTAAAAGTAGAAAACAAATCCAATATATTACGACAGTTTTTACGTAACTTGAACGAATTTCTTTTTCTTCCGGCAGATACTTCCAGCCATGGATAGATACATGTATTTACACAATATATAGGATTGGTATATAACGCGCGCGTGTGCGTGCATGTGTGTGTGTGTGTGTGTGTGTTATATGTATCGTACAAGGTACGCCGGAAGTTTATTCGTCGGTCTTTAAACACTCGATTTCCTGCGACCTGTGATCATTAGATGAACGGGATATAAGAGAAGCCGCTTAGTCCAGAGCAGCAGCTGTTCACGGATGCAGTCGTGGTTGGTAGACGACCTGATTGTGAGATATGAATCATAATATTCACGGACGACGTTGCGTAGCCGCCGCTATCGCCTCCCGATCGCACCGAAACTCCTTTCCAAAAAAGAGAACTGTCAAATCCCACTCCCCAAAAAAGAGCACCCGCGCAACAACGATTGAGATCCCAAATTCGTTTTTTTCTGCAAATGATGGAAACAAAAAAATATCGTAAAAATTTCGCGTGTGAAAATTCCAGTTTGAACTTCTTTTTTTCATTGGTTTGTTTGTGCTGGAATATCGCGGAAACTTTTCACATCAGACCTTTGCTTCCCAGATAGCAGTTTCACTTGGACAGAATTGATGGAAAATGTAAGTAAAAAAGAAAGTGTATCGTTCAAATATTGTTACAATTACGAGAAAAGTGTAAACTATTTAAAGTAATTATCGTAGTCGTCGACGCCACCTTTTTTGGTAACTGAAAAATGAACTTGTTTTCTTAGTCTTGACTTAGCTTAATCAATGTTTTACCATCAGCGTTAAACCGTCCAAAGAGTCTCAATAAAATGTGGTATCGGCGTGTCTGTATCAGAAAATAATTACATTGTAGACTTTACGCGGTTAGAGGGAAAAAGTTCGTTTTCATCAACGTAAAAATGTCAATATTTGACCGACCATAAGTGTAAAAATTTTCCCTCGCTCGGTATGGATGACGGTGGTTTTTAAGGGACGTTCCATCCCGTCGCCATAAACGCGAGGCTGGAATCGCACGATCCTGATATCTCTGCGCAACGCCTCCACTCGTCATAAAGCACCTTCTGCTACCTTTATTTCCACACGGGTTGATGGATATAGACCGTCAGAGTTCGCCGCATGACGCAGATGTCTCGAGTACTACGAGAGAAGGGCGGCAGGCAACGTGGTGCTTCGGAACCGTAGAAACACCCGTTCAAAGTTGTGTGGAAGTTACGCATCCGTGCGTGCGCGTTCGGTAAAAAGATATCGCCTATATCCCGTAGCCTTTTGCCTTCCTTGTCTCTGGTCCATTGCCTTAGCTTCGCTTTCGTTACACGTGACGTATGCCAACGTATGCGCGTATGCATATGGATGATACTTGCGGCATGTGTGTACGCTCTATGATGCCGCTGCAGCTACTCGCTGTGATATGTCGATCTCTTCGACTCTCTTCGACTCTCTCAAGTCTCGCCTTCGTCCTCCTCCTTCTCCTCATCCTTCTTCTTGAGACGCGGTTGCAGCTTCTGGGAACCCACGAAACCAGGAACGCACTTAAACAGTCGTAACTTGTAACGGGAGCCTCGAGCTGTGAGAGAAATAAAGAGGAAAAATTGAAAAACGAAAACCTTACGTGCGTGTTATGTCTTAAACGGCTAGCAGCTAGGCAGTCGAATTATTTTTACGGTGTGATTACAGCTGCGTGAAAAATAATGTTCAAGATACAGTTTCGAGGATTTTATTATCCTCCGCTAGGAAGAGAAAACTCTGTACTATACATTTTTTTTATTGATCAATCTTGCCAATTGACGTTTCAATCGAATCGTCAACTATTATTTCCTCAAAAGTTTACAATGCGAAAACGAGAATTGAAATTTGAGAACGATGATTATTACTGGGAACGTTGAAAAGATATTTAGAAAACGCTTGTGTATCATAGACGTTTCTATCTTCCCACCATCGTCGCTGTGTAACCTACACTGTTGTATCGGCCGCTTTAAAATATACATACACGTGTCACGTATACATGTATTCAGAGTATTTTCTGCCCTCCATGACTCACTAATGCAGCTCGCAAGCCTCCTTCGCTCTCTCGCGCCCTGCAGTGATAACTGCTGCAGAAGACACGAGGAGATAAAGAAGAAAATATTTTTTTCACCGCGCTATTTACTGCTGACGAAAATTTTGGAATTGTTAGTCACAAAATTATTTTCATTACATAGAATAAATCCAATGTAAATGATTGGTAATTGAGCGACGCGAAGCTTTTCGAGCTTATCAAATTTCATCCACTCCTCTACTGTCCAGAATTTCATTTCAAGCTATGCGTCTAGTTTTTGCATCAGGAACAACGCTCGTGACAGATATCTTTAGACAAAGAGAACAGAGGATGATGTCGTTATGTCTGATTATCTGGAATATTCCGACTCGCTTTCCGCAATAGAATATATTATACTAACTTCTACATATATGAATTGATGACCGCGAGTCTGCACAGTGAGATATGAAAAGAAATCACACGTAGGTACGTACGAGTATATTTTGTAAGGAAAAAAACTTGAATTAAAAAATGTAACTATAATTTCTTGAGCGCATTTAATTCATTTTCCACGCGGATGACGCGAGGGTATTTTCTTTGTTAAATGAGGTATAAAAACTTGACGGAATCTTGATTAAATATTCAACATCTCGATGTTCCCCGTTATCATTTTTGCCCCACTATCTCCTTCCGCGTCAGCTTTATTTTGTACAACTCGTCTTAAGAAGAAGACGAACCCTCATCGTGAAGCTAATCGTGATTTTTGAATTCGGTCCTTGAACCCCCGGCCACTCTTATATTATACCTATATAGGAGAGGGCCTAAGAATATACACTCGAACTTTCTCTTTAACGGCCCGCCGTTATCGCCTTCCGATGATGGACAAAAACCGGAAGGCGATACTCCCGGAATTCCATGAAGATTATCGTGTCTTATTCACGAAAAATACCACACGTGTATAATTTTACAATTACGAGTTTCTTTTTCTGATTTTTTTTTTTTGGTTTTTTCGATAAAATTAAATAATCTCTCATTCGTATCGACGCGAAGGGCTCGACTATATATTAGCAACAAATGCTGTACATTTCTGAGTCTCATACGCAATCAGAGTCTATTGTCCGGTTATTTACAATGATTGAAATACTCTTTTTTTTTTTTCTAACAAAGAAAAAACAACGTGTATTATGCGACCTCGACTTCCGCCAAATTGTGAATGTCATCGCAAAATGTATTGGTTTTCCTCTGTGCCTGTCATTTCCTGCGGTGTTAATATTCCATACAATATATGTAATATGAAAACAAAGGATAAAATAAAAATGGGACAGGAATTCTGCAGTTCAGCGCATTTTTTTTTTTTCTCATCTTATAAATTTTTTTACAATCCGCACGGTGCAGTTTTATTTGACCCGTCGAGTTCTACACGAGTGACCTATTCCTGTATGCGTCAAACGGGTTAGCGAGTAGTTTTATTTCTGTCGAGAAGGCTATGATACAATACGTTTGTATGTATATATATATATATGTACACAGCAACGATTAGAGAAAACAACGTTAAACACACTGATTTCATTAATTAAAATCATTTCAGCCGGTACAACAACGCCTCGACTAATTTAATTTGACTCCTCACGTAGCACGACGGAGGGCATCGCTCGCTCGGCTCTTGACTCATTCGGGGAAAATCTCTATGGCGTATACCTACGTTACATGCATAATATGATGTATAAAACGAAACAATGCGACCGGCGACACGCGACAATTACGCAATGGCGTATAATCAAGACAAACTGCAGCCTCTCCGATACGCGTCTATAATATAACACATTTAAGTTGCGTTCGTTAAAGTACTGCTGCACGTGCATCAAATTACAGGTTCATGATTTCCGTTTACCGTACCAATTCCCATGTATCATAAAATTGTACACGTGATGTGATTTAATTGCTACCGTAGCAAATATATATATATACATGTACATACATGTCTTGAAAACTTATCCTTTTCTTCTTCTTATTCCTCATTTGCAGCCAGAGCATGTCCTGACAAGTGGAGGAAGCTGTTAGCAGGTTGCGGGGAAAGATCCAAGGGGATTGTCGGATAGATAAGGATTCTTCTCCAAAATGGCGGGGGGTCAACAGCAGCAAGAACAGTACACGGTACCACAGTTGGCAAGAATATTTCACAACCTCCCTCACCTCAACGTGTCTCTTCATTCCGTGAACAACACTTTCAATCCACACTCGGAAATTTATCTCGAGGTGAGCTTTTCGGATCGCATCTCTGTACTGTTTCCATGTC
The DNA here is from genome assembly GCF_021901455.1 of Neodiprion lecontei. NCBI lineage: Eukaryota > Metazoa > Arthropoda > Insecta > Hymenoptera > Diprionidae > Neodiprion > Neodiprion lecontei. The sequence goes on along the minus strand of NC_060261.1, from coordinate 42,777,813 downwards.
ATACCTAAGGTACCTGTGTATACATATATTATGTATACGTGTATGCATACGCGCGCATAATAAAATTACAAGGCGAGCATGTAAGAAGATCTCTGCAGCATTCGAAGTACCTGCAAATATCTATGTATATAATATATATATATATATATATATATTTCGTCTCGTTGATGAAATATGTAAGGAATCCCGTGTACCGCGGATGGAATGTACAAAGGATTTTCAGAATCCCCCGAAGGCAGGTAACGCGAGTCGTTGAAACTATGTGAATACTGTATTATATATGTATGTTGTGCTTGCAGTCTGAATTCAAGTCTACGTGCATAGTTTGCAATTAAAATACAAGAATTTTACAGAGGAAATAAAACTCGTGCAGCTCTTTTCATGTATACATATATAAATACGTTTTTTTTTTTTACAGTGATATTTGGTCGGGAAATTTTTAAGTCCTTCTCAGGTCAAGTATCAAAGAGTCTACAGTTTATTATAGTCTCGCGATGAAATTAGTTTTCGTATATTACACACGTAGTTGTTGCGCAATTTCAGTGTAATACGATTCGATGGAAGTCGTGTAAGGTTTCGGTTCGATAGTTTCTGGTTCGATTTCAATTGTTACTAGGCAAGTTTTTTTCCACTCGTTCACGAAAGGCCGCGTTTACCATACGAGGCCTAGAAATGACAAGAAATCATTTATTGCCGCATATTCCGACCGCGTATTTATTACCCGGTAATAAAATTACGGTAGAAGAATTATCTTTGTACAGCGGTTTACGCGTATTCAAACGAATCACTGGAAGCAAGGTTTTCCTGCTTTGGAAGTCGATGACTAATCGAATTCAATCATCGGGATGTATGACGTATCAAGTTCAAACTGAACAAAGTCCAAAGTCTCCTTCGCTATCCTCGTTTCAATTGTTTGATAATCTTACGTTAACATCTAACGGAAAGTCATAGAAAATTTCCATTTATGTCCGCGGTTTTACAACTTACGACGTTATGTCGTGTAGCGTAATGATAGATGAAAATTGAAAAGTTGCCCCACATCCGTTGATTGTTAATACGACGAGTGTATTTATTCGTAACAGCTAAACAAACAACCGTTGCCTGTTTTTTCAACGTCGGAACCCAACGACGGTTAGCCTTGGCGGTTGCGCGAAGTGTTCAATTTTTTTTCGGCGATATTATTCTATTGGTCATTTTCAAATTGTAATGCACGATGAATTTATTCACAATGCTTCGTTACGTTGACGCTACTGACTCAACTCATAATCTTATAATCCGTTGTGTTTCAAGCACAGCGACACAATGATATTGTATAACTGTACTTAAGCTGCGTAGCTATACGCATAGCAGGATTATCAATCAGAACGAATCTGCAGATTGCACACTTGAGCTCCTCTGCATTTCTAATCAAGTTCACTGTTCTGCAGTTTAACAGTTTGACGGTTCAATTATTCTGAGACTCGTCCAAGCTCAATTTTGCAATCTAACAAATCATTAGTGCTTTGATTTTCCCCATTGGTTATTCAATTGCTTATACCGCGCGGAATGAGCTGCAACTACACAGTCAGCTTCTTCCAGGTCACCGATCGAAAGAAGCAGGTGTCTTCTTTCTGCGAGCTGCACTGTTTCTCACGGTTTTTATTATTTTTAATTTTTTCAAATCTCCTCTTTCATCCACAGAGCTTGGGCATACTGGGCAGTATCCCGGCAGCTTGGCTTATTCTCACCCTTCTGGTCCTGCTGGTTTATCTCGTGACGAGATGCTGCGATCGGAAACCAAGACCAAGGAGATCCATCGCTCTGTTGAAGTGTTCGCTCGCCATACTGGCTCTGTTGTGCTGCGGCGCCGTTGCCGTTGGTCTCTACGGGAACGACGACCTCCACAATGGATTGATACAGCTTATTTCGGCGGCGAAACACGTCGACGGTATTATTATGTCGATAAGAAATCAGGTGAGGTTTTCTACGCTCTCTCGGTATTCTCGCAGTTTGAAGGCATAGCCTCGATTTTATTTCCGATTTCTTGCACGCAGACTGGTACGATAGAGGCAACGCTCAAGCAGAAAATTCAGGTCCAGCTAACAGCTCTCGAAGACGCCTTCGACGAACCGACGAGCAACAAAACCATGCTGGCAGCTTTGCTCGCCGCCTTGACTAGCATGAAACTGAATACAAGCGTCGCCGCTAACCGGAGCATCGAGATGAGGAGACCACTGAGTGGAATTGGCTTGGCTGGTGCCATTGGAATGGGGGAGAAAATCGAGCAGTTAAGGTGGCCGGTTACCATGGCTGTTCTCAGCGCCCTTCTCGTTCTCTGCGTTGTTTTACTCGTCGGCGTAGCTCGTCACTCTCGATGCGCCCTGATCACGTGAGTTTCACGTATTTCCTTAACTTTCCTTCTCCTCGCTTACAACGCGAAGACGCGCCAGGCTTACCGAAAAATCTTCTCTGCATTACAGCTTTTCCGTGTTTGGTTTGTTCGCCGTGATAGTCTCGTGGCTAATGGCCTCCCTTTATCTGGCGACCTCGGTAGCTCTAGGAGATCTCTGCGTGTCTCCGGACGATTACTTGACAAGGGCGGTACCCTCGACACTGGCTTCCGAGGTCCTGTCTTACTACACCCACTGCGAAAGTACTCGGAGTAATCCCTTCACCCAGAGACTGCGGGACGGTCAACGAGCCGCCGTTAACATGCGGCTGAATTTGAATATCGTTACACGATTAGCCGACGACTTGTTCAAGAGTCAACAGCTCCAACCGAGGCTCAGTAGCCTCATGACCGACGTAAATTCCGTCGATCGTCTAATGTCGAATCTCGCTACTATCCTCGACTGCAAACCTCTGCACAAGCAATATGTTAACGCTGCGAAAAGTCTTTGCCACTTAGGATTGTGAGTATGAATAATTGATTTGTTATTGTTGTTGGAATAATTACTCCATTTATCATGAAAAGTTTTCATCCAAATAACATTTAATTTTTTTCTTTACCACAGATACGGGCTGACGTTCATGCTGCTTGCGAGTCTTGCTGCCGGATTGTTTTTCACTGTCCTCGTTTGGGTCGATTCGCACACGTGGATTTACATACGGAAACGGTAAGCCCGGTCGGCAATTTTGCGAATGAATCAACGTCCGGCGTCGAATCCAACTCTTTGTCATATACTCGTTCCTTTATTTATTCGTCTCTCTTTTTGCTCCCGCAGACGCGACTATCATCAAGTGGACGAACAGGATCCGTTCCTACCTCCGTCGGCGGCTTCGCAGGCTATCGCAGCACGCACTCTTCGTGGCCAAGGGTCGTACCCGCCTACAGCCCCTCCTAGTATTCAAATTGGCAACAAAAATGCTATTAAGCAGCCCTTGTTGCTCACGCCTCCCCCGCCGTCCTACGCAACAGCTACTGCTCGAGCACGTCAACTGCACGAGAGCATGCTCAAGTTTGTGCATGATTAATATTTATATTTTTATATTTTACTTTACAGTCAATGATTCAAAAATAAAACGAGTTTAACAATTTTTCAAAATCACGCCGGTTTTGCTCGATCTTTGTTGTGTACTTTTTTTTTTTTTTTTAAATTTATTTTTTATATATATTTCCTTGTAATTTTGTTTCTTCTCTCTCGACTATTTTTTTCTTCTTAATATTTACGATCGAAATTTTATCTTTTCTGTATTAACTTTCTAACTGTATCGTCTCAGTTATCGTGTCAAGGGGTCTAGGAACTTTTGCTCGAAACGGTTAACTTATCGCCAAATAGCATCGATTCAGTTCTTGCAAGTTGACAAGATTTTGGCACCATCCGAAGTCCGAAATCGATCATTTCAATAAACGTTTCCCAGCCCTCTTACAATAATTGTTTTAATCAATCTGATAATAAATCCGGAACGGCATGTAGTAACAATTGTATTGATTTTTCATTAAAAAAAAAAAAGAAAAAGAAAAAACAGCCAAAAACGACAAAGTTAACTATGAAAATGTAAACCATTTACATTTATAAATAACGCCGTTTAATTTGAAGTAATTATTGGCTGCTGTATGTAGAATTGCGCGCTATTAATATATTAGTATTTGATATACATATAATTACGTAATCCCGAATGTTGCTTTGAATGTTTTCCTTGATTTTTTTTTTTCACATCCTGCGAACAATGGGCTTATAAGTTAAAAATTATGCATTCTCATTGATTCTTATATACAGAATAACATAGATTCAAATCGAGGTCATTATTAAACTTGAGCGCAACTTTACATTTCCAACTATATATATATATATATTAGTATACATACATATATAAATGATAAAGATCAGAATGGCGCGTTCGAACGATAGAAAAAGTTGCAAGTTTATTTGTTTGATATTTTTTTTTTTTTAATTTTTTTTTTCCCTGCATGTTACAGAGGTGGGGGTGTCAACGGGGGAGGAGCCGGGGACATTAAATCGGCTCAGCATAATCAGCAATCGGCAAGTGGACGGGCTGAGCACCACAGGGCTGGGCTCGGAGACCAACCTGGCCAGTACGCGACTTTAAGCAAACAGTGCAAAACCCTTGAATCTAGTGATTTCTACTGAGGGCACGCCCCCTCGGGACCTGGTAAGACCTGGCTCGAGTCGTACTTCCATTCTTGGCTTTTTCATTGTCGAAGTCTACTCGTTCGTTTAATGACTGGTTCTTCGTCTTCAACTTTTAGGTAGAGAACCGCCCTGGACGCCAACCGTCGCGTCTTTCACCGGGACTCTGTCGCACAATAATTCGCACGGCCCAGCTCATCTAGCCACTTTCCAAGACTCTAGAAAAACGCAGACCCTTGATCCGAAGAACCTGGCCAATCTGAAACGCGGTCCAACTCCGGCGTGGAATCAGAACCGACCGTTACCGCCTAATCCATCCCAGCCTTCCTGGGAGTTCGAGTCACGTTCGCAGTCGAACATGAATCAGTTCAGATCCCTGGTTAGAAACAAAGCTCCTAATATCAGAATACAAGATCAGATGCAGGATCAGGTTCGTACTTTGGACCGTAATTTTTCGAGGGGTCAGTTTAATAACGGTGGACAAAACAACGCGGTACCGAACATGTATGGAACATACAACAGGGCTCAAGCTAGGCAGGAAAAACCCGTTCCCACTTTGAGTCAGGTACAAGGCAGCGATCCCAATTTATATGCCGTTACCGAATTGTAATTGGGAGAATTTCGTGGGTGTAACGATCGATTTGACGATAGTTGATTGGATTGTAGAGTAAAACTTTCGAAGAAACTGAAACAAAATTTCTCTATTGAGAATAAGAAATTGAATACAGCTCACGATCGACAAATACTGTATGTGTATGTGTTACGAACGTGTGTGTGTGTGTGTGTGTGCGTGTATGTGTGCGCGTGTGTGAAAATATCAAGAAACATAATCAAAACAATCTTCTTGTATCTCATTAAATAACGAATCATCGGTAATACAATTAAATAATTGAAACGATTTTAAACGCACATACCGGTTAAAGTTTAATAAACGGTTTGTCATACACTCAATACAAAATACGTACATATAAATGGGTCGATGAATTCGGTAAGGACAAGCAGATAAAATAACACATATGTTACTTTTCACGGTAAACAAATGAATACTATGTAATCGGCAAACTGATATAGGAGTGATTTTAACGTTTCTTTGATCGCTTGAAGTACTATACGGTGATATCTCTGGAGTCTTCGGATTACGTAAGCTAGGCATAGGATATGCGATTTATTGAGCGGCGGGGGTTTATTTCGAGTTGTGAAATCGTCGTGACGACGATAGCGTAACGATAATGAGGGGGCGAAAAAATCTTGGATCTAATTATGTGAAAATAGGTTGGTTAATTCACTGGTGAAAGCTTGATCGAATATCAATATTGAGAAAAAACCGTTTAACCGTCAGTGGACGGAAAATGGTAAAAATACTCAGTGTTCCCGTATAGAAGAATCTGGTTGTAGTAGATTTTATGGTATGTTACGTTATACCGGAGTTAGTGAAACGGACGTTGGAATTTGCATGCGTTGGTTTTTGGCGTTCTATCAGTTCGGATTCAAATTTATACATAGGTTATTTTCACGAAAGATTTCACGCAAACCTACATATTTATATATTTCAAATTATTAATCACGTAGATCACTGAATATATATATATATACATATGTATGTATGGTATGTGATTGGTAATATTACGATTGCACATTGATCGGAGTTTGATTTTCATTAGTAATAAGAAAAAAAAAAATAAGAATGCTCATTTTCTAATGAACTGTTGCTAAGAAAATGTACGTGTATTTGTACTCCACAAAAGACATAATTATTATTGATGACGAGACGTCATTGTTTTAATGCATTTAAATATCTTTCGACAAAAAAATGAAACAAGAAAAAAATTATAACGTCTAGGTAAACTGAAAGATAATTTTCATATACATTGCAGCCAAACGTTTCGATTAATTGTAACATGTACAGGAGAGACGAGAAAAAGCACACAAATCTTTTCAATTTCATCGGTATATCAAGCCGTTGGCAATTGATTAGTATGAATTTTAATATATAGCTATATACGAATGTGTATATATGTGTAAGTATATTTGTTATCTCCCAATTGATTTTTCTTCCTCTTGAAAAAAAAAAAAAGAAAAAAAACACCGACAAACAAGTAATATTAGTATCCATAATTTAATGCATATTGTATAAAATGCTGCCCAAAACTCAGGCCACGTTTTTTAAGTACAAACACATTACGTCAGAACTATCGTATCGATTGATGAACCTATGGTAAAGTTTCATTAAACTTCATCAATTTATCGGTTACAACCACAACAAAACGGATTATTTTCTAATACTACGATATAATATCGTATTTACTGTAATCTTAAGAAATAGTTGCGCAGACACGGACGTTATGTGGCATTGTTGTATTTGCAAGATCCCGTAAAAGACACATATATACGTTTACTTTGTACGGATTTTGAAGATTTTTTTGGGCGCGAAATTACCTGTAACAACGATGGTGATTTTACTTCCATCACGTAACTTATTGAAGATAGACAGAGAAAGACAAAATAAAAAACAATTGCAACGAAACTGCCAAGTTAGATGAAAAAGATTTCGGTTTAGTTTATAAACAATTAGAAAAAAACCATTGTATATATAATGCTGTAGCTGAATGAAACTTATAAAATGTGGAATTTTGAATCTTAATGTGTAATCTAAGGATAATATTCTGGAATAACATTTTATTTACACACCCCGTTTACAATAACTTTATAACAGTTTATCATTCGCGTGGTAATAAGTCACACAATTAGTAGTGAAATATTCACAATTTAATGGCACACCTGTTAATTACGACTCGCAATTTAAATCTATTTCACTTGCAAAAAAGACAAAAAACACTTTTCTGTTATCATTAATGGAAACACTAAAAGATTTACATCACGTGTGTGTGCAAATTCGTTGATACGAAGACGTAAACGATAAGAGGATCGAGTGAACATCGGCCATAATGTAAATATTTGTAATATTTATTGAAAGTAGCGTATAGGACAATTCAAAGTAGATTAGTAATTAATTAGTTTAATTGGAAATACTGGTACATAAATTGATTTGATGAGTGGGAGAAAAAAAAAAGTACATTATTTTTTAGTGTGATAAGAAAATAGTCCTAGTCAGTAATGTTGTATCTTTAATAAACAAAGGAAGAAAAATGCGTAAAAATACATACAAAATATATACATATATATACCTATATATAACTATATAGGTATATGTATTTCTTGCCAAACTCTGTAAAGCGGCTCAATTTTGAAGGTATATTAGATCAGCGAACGTGATTCAATGGAACTACGTATTGGGAAGAAGATGAAAATTATAAAAAATAGAGATATGAAATGTGACACTACGTTTGGATTTTAGAAAGTAAGAGTAATAACAGGCATAATAATAGAATTATGAAAATGATTTGAACCTTGCTAAGACTGTCGTAATAGTAAATGGGATCAATTCAATATTCTCTTGAATAAATGAATTAACGATTGCACTCAATTTAGAATCCCGTATGATTTTTATTTATCTTAATTGTTGTTTTTTTTTTCACTAATTACCGTCAACATGAGCGAGTTAATTGATATAATTGTAATTCGAATAAAGATAACAATAATAATTAAATTTAAGATTGTTGAATTCTAAAATCTAAATACATCGTAGCCTATTATATAGCGTTTGTTGATAAAATTTGTTGTAACTGTTCGTCAATTCGCACCGAAATATTTAATCCAAGTATTGAACGATCCGAATTTCGGCAATCCGAGGAATTTTATACACATATTATCAATTCTTTGAAACAAGTACAATTCCATTTGAGATCTATGAAACCGGTTTTCGTTTACGAATTATTTTAGATACGAAAATATATTTGCATATAATATATATTTAAAAAATTTAATAAATAATATAATTTATAGAAATAATTATTCTGTAGTTCCTGCATTTATTAAAAGCGTACTGTTGCAATTTTGGCCTACTCGTAGCAAACGTGTCATACTAAACCTTCGACACACATTACATATATCGACATTAGGAAATACAGAGTATCAAACACAGGTGAAATTAAAGAATTAACTACATACCTGACTTGTATGTACAAAATACTGTCGACTGTTTTGATTCTCTGTGATGACATTAAAAATCGATTACAATTTATGCAATTTTTCTTTTCTCTTCTTTTTTTTTTTGTTCAACAAGAGGTCTACACTTAAGAATAAACATAGAGGCTATCCGAGCGTAACAAGATTAAGATTTGTAACACTTTTTTATGTGTGGAGAAAAATACAATGTTAAACGTAAGAGTAATTCATTATTTGATCCATTTACAATCAAACGGTTTTTGTTTATTATTATTATTATTATTATTATTATTATTGTCTCTTAAGTGCGATAATCCAAACTTTATTCCTACTATTGTAATGATACACAAGTACTGTAAGAGAAGAAATAAAATACGAATTACTACGTCATTGTATAAAAATGTTCTTGTTTTATCTCCGTAAAATGGTATAATATTATTTTTGCACTCATTTATTTTGTTTTCGTTTCTTTGGCTCTAAGGGCAAATTCTCGAGCGAAACATGGCAATACTCATGTCTTTCGCGCCTATCATGTCCAACTCCAGCTTTCTAACTGTCCAAGTATACATGTGTAACTCAGTAAAGATCATTTTACCCTTTCAGGGCGATATTTGAATCAGGAAACACACTTCATCGTAAAAAAAGTTATGTACTAAATAGCGAATGGGAGTGATAATGGCTTAGTTATTAATTGATTCGACCTGAGAATCTAGGAAACGTGAAATGGATTGTGTTCAGGTGAAAACAAAAAGTTTAAATTGCAATACTTCTCTGGTCTCCTACATACGATCAGAAATTTGTACTAAATAGCGTATTTGAAAATTGAAACGTCCTTTACGGTTAAAGTGATAAAGAGAAATGAAACTAAAATGGTGTAGCATTTTTGAATTACCGAATATGATTCCTAAATTCGCGGTTGGTGGAAAAGATACATAAAACTCATTTCTGCAACTTGTCCAGAGCCCAAACGTCATCTACAGTCGTTGCATTGAGCGGATAAAAAAGTTCACCCAAAAAACAAAAAGAATTCTTGGAATTTAGATTTGATTCGTTGCTCGAAGCGTATCGGGACTGCGCTTTATCGATTCCTCTCGCAAAATTACGTCGGAATAGTGCACGAAAGAATTTATTCCAGCACTTTTCAAAATCGCGAAAATTTTCGCCAAAAATGCAAAGGGGTTAGCCTTACTTTTTTCTTCATTTTTGGAGCCAAAAATTTGTGGTCTCAGATTCGACTTGTATGACTATTTCCTGACTAATTGGACCCCCAGGAACTCAGAAAACGCAGCGAAAAGAGCGTGGGATCAACAGGGAAGAAGTTACGAAGGAAAAAGCACCTGCTGAAAAATGTCGAAAACACAGCTTCTGGTTTTTCGGCTGTAACTTTTGATCCGCTGCTCGCAGCGTACCGAGACTGCGCCCAATCGATTTCTCTCGCAAAATCGCGTCGGAATAGTGCATCAAAGATTTCTTTCCAGCACTTTTCAAAATCGCGAAAATTTTCGCCAAAAATGCAAAGGGGTTAGCCTTACTTTTTTCTTCATTTTTGGAGCCAAAAATTTGTGGTCTCAGATTCGACTTGTATGACTATTTCCTGACTAATTGGACCCCCAGGAACTCAGAAAACGCAGCGAAAAGAGCGTGGGATCAACAGGGAAGAAGTTACGAAGGAAAAAGCACCTGCTGAAAAATGTCGAAAACACAACTTCTGGTTTTTCGGCTGTAACTTTTGATCCGCTGCTCGCAGCGTATCGAGACTGCGCCCAATCGATTTCTCTGGCAAAATTACGTCGGAATAGTGCAAGAAAGAATCTATTCCAGCACTTTTGGAAATCGCGAAAATTTTCGCAAAAAATGCAAAGGGGTCACTGTTTTAGCAAAAAATCGTTTGCTTCGCAATTCATTTGTATGTCCGTGTTCCAATCAATTGTACACCCAGCAACGCCGAAAATACACTAGAAATACCGTAGAAACAACAGCAGAAAAAAGGCATAAAGGATACAGGGAAATTTATTAATTTATTGATTTTAGTACAGGTTACATGCAGTAGTAAAATTATTATATACCAATATTATTCGTATCGTATTCTTTAGAGGTATGTACATTGCACACGTGTATAGCTCAGAACTTGAACTTTACAACATATACCTCACACCCATATAACCATTCACGCATTCTGCTCAAAGCAACTTATATTGTACTTCTCTTTCCTCATATTCTCTGTGTCTTCAACTTTATAATAACTACTATTAGGCAACCTGTTGAAGTACCGTACACTGTCACGCGAACACTTGTATTAGATTTAAGGCACATTGAATAAACTGTAACTGAACTGAAACAAAAACTTTGTCACTGTGAATTCATAATTTTCCTTTCCCATCCATCTGAAAACTCGGTAGGAATCGGATGCTTTCGGCTGCAATTCTGAATTTCTTGGGCGCAGCGTACTTGGACCGCGCCCAAACGATTCCTTTCGCAAAATTGCGTCGAAATAATGCATTCAAGAATTGATTCCAACATCATTCAGAATCGTCAAAATCACGGCATCCAGAACATCGTAGGACCCACAGCTAAGGAGTCGGACGTACATATTCTCACTGTATGCTAGTGAGGCCTGTGTGTTTTTTCACGTGCATATTATTTTGTGTTATCATTTTTGATCATCCATCATGCGTTCCGACTTATCTAATCTCATATAACACGATTCAATAGCTTGCAGAATCAATGCTTTGTATCGAGCATTAGAATAGATATGAATTATGTGTCAGTTGTGGAAGCAGGTATCAGGAAGAATTTAAACAAGTTGTATTTCCGATGGTTATCCGATGTACTTCGTTCGTTATTCAAGAATGTCGCAGCGCTGCAATGCTGTCCAAACGACTCCTTGTATTGTAATCCTCCCGCATTCAAGGAGTTAGTCATAAGTACAGTTTCAGCGAACGCTTCAATATGCAGTTTCATGTCATTAAACCAGAGTGCACCTATCCAGAGATCCTTAACCTAACTTATCCTTTCTCATAATAGCTACAACTATTTCACGTTTAATTTTTGTTATTGCACTTTCGAGAATTAGGCGACGAATTCGTGTTGCTGAGTCCAATCGGATGGAGCCCACGAAACGAGGTTCACTCGTCGTGTACCAATATAGCGAACAGATCGAAGGTATGTGCAGAGTTACCTGAAACAAGATCTAAAATTAGTGCTTTCTATTCAAAACAAATTTCGAATTATCAGTAAAAATTGTTGATCATACAAGTGCCCCCTTCCCGCACACACGCACGCACGTACATACCTATATATACGATCGTGCACACTAATACGATTTACACGTCCAAACTGTATTTTTCTGGATTTTTTCTACTCGTCCGAACTGGCCTCGAAATCAACATACGCCTACGCACGGAGCATAAAATACCCAGAATCGCGTGTAACGGAGGCCTCGCGACAGGGAGGGAAGGGGTAACCCTAAGGAGAGTGGGAAACGTCGGACGTCGAGACGCCCGATCAAGTCGTGCCGGTACCTCTGAAGACGTCGCACCTTGAGGAATACCCTGAAAATTAACTTAGGTACGATTTCTGTCTAGGCTGCCCCTCTAGCGTCTACTTCTACTCCTACTTCTGATCCTATTCCTACTCCTACTTCTACCCCTGATCCTACTACTACTCCTACTGTTACTACTTCTACTCCTATTCCTACTCCGAGTCCTATTCCTACTACTACTCCTACTTCTACTTCTACTTCTACTCCTATTTCTACATCTTTCTCTGATCCTACTCCTAGTCCTACTCCTGATCCTACTGCTAATCCTACTCCTGACCCTATTCCTACTCCTACTTCTACTCCTGATCTACTACTCCTACTGTTACTACTTCTACTCCTATTCCTACTCCGAGTCCTATTCCTACTACTTCTCCTACTTCTACTCCTACTTCTACTCCTATTTCTACATCTTTCTCTGATCCTACTCCTACTCCTACTCCTGATCCTACTGCTAATCCTACTCCTGATCCTATTCCTACTCCTACTTCTACTCCCGATCCCACTTCTGATCCTACTCATACTCCTACTCCTACTCCTGATTCTATTCCTGATCTTACTCCTACTCCTCCTTCTGATCCTACTCCTATTCCTACTCCTGATACTGATCCTTCTTCATCAAATATTATAAAAATGTTAAACTCACCGAGCACAAATCCTCATCCTCCTTGTCCACCTTGTTCTCCTCGTCCAGCTCGACTACCTCCAACCACCACCAACGACCACCGCTGACCACCTCGGGTTATACCTCGAATACTAATAAATATTACAAGTATTAGATCTCATCAAAAATATTGTGTAAGGATTAATGTAATTTTTTTAAGGTCACATTTTACCCAGAAGTTTATGAGAAAATTATGAAAAATTATTGGAATTTTACTAGCGCATTGATAGCTAATGAATTTGGGCTTGCACGAAAAATGAATTGAAATAATTTATTGTGAACATGACAGGTTTAACCAGAATTACGGAAAATTAGTCCTGAAGGTCGAACGTTACCAGGTCAAGGACCGGGACAGCCAGAACTACGGAGCGCTTCTCCTGGATGTCAAGATCCATCAGGTGGAGGACCTGGACAGATAGAACTACGGAAAATTAGTCCTGAAGTCGAGTAACATCAGGTGGAGGATCTCAACAGCCAAATCTACGGAAAATTAGTCCTGAAGGTCGAACGTTACCAGGTCAAGGACCTGGACCACTAGAACCACGGAGCGCTTGTCTTGGAAGTCGAGTTTCACCAGGTAGCGGACCTGGAGCGCAGGAAGTACGGAGCGCTTGTTCCTGAAGTCGAGTTTCACCAGGTAATGGACCTTGAGCGCAGAAACTACGGAGCGGTTGTCCTGGAAGTCGAGTTTCACCAGGTAGTGGACCTGGAGCGCAGGGACCACGGAGCGCTTGTCCTGGAACTCGCGTTGCATCAGGAAGCGGACCCGGAGCGCAGGATCCAGGAGGTAGAGAACCCGGAACTCGAAATCTGCGGAGCGCGATTCTCATACGTCCTCTCTACTGCGCGGTTGTTACCAGACTGAGGAATTCGGCTAACTGATTTTCGTCTATATAGATCGATGACGTCAAGGGAAAAAAAATTCTAAAATTCTGAAACTGATTGCATCGAGTTGAATAACACGATCGATTTGCTGTTAACTGTGTTGCTTCACCCGTTTCCAAGATCACGAATTTACACATCTAAACTCCTGGAGTCTTTGGAGATTTTTCGAATTTTAAATTGCATCAGTTGGAATCGAGGTTTGGGTAATATTTAGAGTGCAGGCTTTCGATGTTTTTCATATTTTTCGTATAATTCCGCAAACAAAAACACGTTTCCCACATATCAGTGGTAATATCTAACGTTGATAATTTTTCTTAAAGATAAGCAATGGATCATGGGGTACAGAAGACTCCAAGTTTTCGGATGATTTTGCAACCAATCGTTTACTTATTCTTGACATCTATACCAAATTCCAAAGCCACGTATCTGTACTTTTTGGGTTGACACACTTTTCAATTAACAATAATAAAATTCTATCACGCGTACTTGTAACACTAAATATTCCAAAAAAGATCTTTTTATATGGTAAGGGTGATCCCCAAGGATTGCTTTCCAAAAGAGGCAGGCGATACGTTTAATGCAATAGTCAAACTTTTATAAATCCGTGCAAAGAAATTCTCGGGTTATCTTCTTGTTATGTACTACAGTGCAAAGTGTAACTATATTCATTTCAATTTCCTTCGATGCGGAATAACAGATTATAACTACGTGTTCCGACAAAGTAGCGATGTAACGATTCAAATCAAAGTATTACCTCGCGCTTACTACAGTTTCATTTCAATCGCTATTTCAAGTCGTACTTATACATGTACGCATACTCGCGTGCAGTTTTTACTTTCCCATTTTTATCTACGTATTTTCTCGCCTTTGTAAAATATAGATAGTTGTTGGTTATGAAGAACTTCATTTACCGATGTGGTTAGTTATTTGGTTGATAATACGTGAAACTGCTATTGCCCCCAAGTCTAAATATAGTCAGCTGCGATGGCGTATTGCGCATGCGTTATTAGAAAGAGAGAAAGAGAACTTTGTTATCTGCTCGTAGCGTGATTTCGGACATTTTTATTCTATACCAGTGCTGCTGCAGGCGGTCTGTAGATTCATCGAGATTCACTCGTTCGCAAAGAGGTTAATTCGGTCGTCCAGTGTCCGGTGCCATCGACCACCTTACCATTGTTAAATGTAACAGTGATCGTAATTTTATTCGAATATCGCCAGATTAATGTGAGTAAAGTACCACAGAATTTCAATTAATTATATGGGCACCCTTAGTCGAATAGCGGGAAATTACATTCTTGCTTCATTCGTAGAGTAAACCTTGTACTTAACCTAACCGGGCTGAGTATACAGTTTTGCTATTTGGTATCCTTTCCTGAAATATTTACCGTACACCAAGTTGAAGTTGACTTTGTATTTACAACGATTTTATGATAGCACTGAAAAATGAGTTACCACCGGGGAGGTGGTAACAAGCCAAAGGGCTTTGGCTTCGCTGGATTTCAGATGGCTGGAACCAAGAGAAGCGGCGTCAACATTCCGCCACCCCCGAACAACTCAACTCTCAGCAAACAAGGCTATCATACAATGAATTCTATAACCGAGAACGCTCTATCTGCAAACTGGGGGATACCTAAAAAGCGAAGCAAAACTGAGGAAGAGTAAGTGTTGTTCAGTTGGTAGTTACTATTATTATTGAAGTTTCCCAGATAGGATTTAGTTTAAAAAGTAAGTCGATTATAAAATCAATTTACATAATCAGATATTTTGAGGATGATGACGATGCGCCGACTTCCTCATTGGAATATATCCCTGCGCCGGGTTCTCCGACCTACGAACTTATGAAGAAAGACAATCGAAAACAGGAAAGTGACAGTGACGAGGATCCACTCGACGCGTTTATGGCTGGAATCGACGCTGAAGTTAAAAAGAATACATTCGAAGCTGAGCTGGCTGAAGAGATGAGAATGGAAGACAAATCCAAGGGAATCAGAACTGACATCGATGATGAAGACGACGAGGAGAGTTACTACAAGTAATATTTTATTTATAAAAAAGCATACGACGTCTTCCATTCGCTAAAAATTCCATATTGTAAACAATCACAAGAAAGTTCAAAGTGGTGTGATAAAAATGACTGCATTTCGTTTTTCAGATATATGGAAGAAAACCCTACAGCAGGGCTTCAGCAAGATGACTCGGATCAGGAGATTGAGTATGACGAAGATGGGAACCCAATACCACCACCAAAAAAGAAGGACATTGATCCCTTGCCTCCGATTGATCACAGTGAAATAAACTACGAACCATTTGAAAAGAATTTCTATAATGTACACGAGGAGATTGCAAATTTAAACAAGCAGCAAGTCGAGGACTTACGGCAGACCTTGGGAATCAAAGTGACCGGTCCTTCTGCGCCCAATCCAGTCACCAGCTTTGCACATTTCGGATTCGACGATGCTTTGATAAAGTCGATTAGAAAAAACGAGTATACTCAGCCGACTCCCATTCAGGCACAAGCAATACCTGCTGCTCTGAGTGGCCGGGATTTGATAGGAATTGCTAAAACTGGTAGTGGAAAAACAGCGGCGTTTATTTGGCCGATGTTGGTGCACATTATGGATCAGCAAGAACTAAAGCCAGGCGATGGGCCAATCGGTCTGATATTAGCGCCAACCAGAGAATTATCACAGCAGGTAAAATTTGTAGCAACGATAATTTACCGTCAGTTGTAGAAAATGACAAATTATAAACTTTAATAATTACCTGGAAAATTATCTTCTTGCAGATATACCAAGAGGCTAAGAAATTTGGCAAGGTATATAACATACAAGTATGCTGTTGCTACGGAGGTGGCAGTAAATGGGAGCAAAGCAAAGCCTTGGAAGGAGGTGCGGAAATAGTCGTTGCTACTCCTGGTCGAATGATCGATTTGGTCAAGATGAAGGCTACCAATTTGGCCAGAGTTTCGTTTCTCGTGCTTGACGAAGCTGACAGAATGTTTGACATGGGTTTTGGTGAGTGAGCAGCCAGGCGATATCCTTTACATTGAAACATCAAAAGTCATTACTGTTCTGTACAAACAAACTCATTTTTATCACATACAATGTTCAGAACCACAGGTAAGGTCGATTTGCAACCATGTCAGACCAGACAGACAAACGCTACTGTTCAGTGCGACTTTTAAGAAGAGGGTTGAAAAACTGGCGCGTGACGTGCTCACGGATCCTATAAGGATTGTTCAAGGAGATGTAGGAGAAGCTAACACAGACGTGACGCAACACGTTGTCATGTTCAACAGTAATCCTGCTGCCAAATGGTCTTGGCTACTGCATAACATTGTTGAATTTCTCAGCGCTGGTAGTCTACTCATATTTGTAACTAAAAAGGTGCGGAATATTATAATAAACCAACGAGAATCAGTTACGGCAAATAAACACAGGCTACGATCTTTGAGCGTTTTTCAATTTTTGATCTTAGCTAAACGCTGAGGAGGTCTCGAACAATCTAAAATTGAAGGAATTCGATGTTCTCCTGTTGCACGGTGATATGGACCAGATCGAACGAAACAAAGTTATCACTGCTTTCAAGAAACAAGAAATAAGTATACTTGTCGCTACCGATGTCGCAGGTAAGCTACATCTGTGACAGAAATAACGATATTGAAATTTACTATTCAAAGAAATCTCTCAACTGATTTTGCAATTCCCCCTGATTTTTTACGTCGAGATACCTTTTATGAGAACAAAGCAGACGTGTGGTCTGAAGTTTTTCTATATGGTATATTTATCGCAATACTCTTAACTTCAGCTCGTGGCTTGGATATCCCTCACATAAAAACGGTACTGAATTACGATGTGGCGCGCGACATAGACACGCACACACACAGGATAGGAAGGACAGGTCGAGCAGGAGAAAAGGGAACAGCGTTCACTCTGGTCACTGACAAAGATAAAGAATTCGCTGGTCATTTAGTGAGAAATTTAGAGGGAGCGAATCAAGATGTACCGAAAGGTCTGCTCGATCTGGCCTTGCAAAGTGCCTGGTTCCGAAAATCGAGATTTAAAGGTGGAAAAGGCAAAAGCTTGAACGTCGGTGGTGCAGGACTCGGGTTCAGAGGTCGAGTGTCCGATGGAACAAACAGTGGACAGGTTTGTTGCAAACACGTAATTGTAAGTACACGTTTGTACACCGTTAATTCATCTTCAATTCTACAGAGTGGCGGATCCTCGAATCCGGCATCGAAGGACATCAGCGAAGTAGTCAAAAAATTGGAGAGACATGGACCGGGAAGCGATCGACTCTCGGCGATGAAAGCTGCCTTCAAAAGCCAGTACAACACTCAGGTATGATCTTATATTGTAATCGCTGCCACCTGCCGAACCGTTCGAAAATTATTTAATTATTTGTTTGTTTTTTGTTATAGTTCCGTGCGTCTTCGGATCACACGTGGGAGCAAACGATTCAGCCAGCATCTGTCGTGATGCCCCCGCCTCCGCCAATGCTACCCTCTTCTTCACCTCCTACGTCAGCCGCCGGTCTCAGCGAGCAGTCGGAGGGCCAGGAATATCAGAATTCTAACTCTGCGGCAACGGGAGAGAGGCGGAGGGTCAGAAAGAGTCGATGGGAGTGAGTCGGATTAAAATTGCTGCCAAGCCATATCAGTGAGCCCAAATCTACGATTATTCTATCATCGCAAATACACCGACTGCAAAGCCTGTTTTGTTTTATATTATTATAATGAAAATAAATCCTCATTTTACCAATTCTGTGCGAGTCGTGTGCCAATTTGATCCTTAGGTTCCTGTTTAATCATATTTATTGATATACGAAAGATAAAGTTGATTCAACGATCATACATCTTTTACATTAGTTTGTCCTCTGCACGAGTTACATAATTTTCTATTTCCAACAACGATCAGATTTATAGGAAAGGGTTCACAGCATCCAGTAAATGGTCTTTTAGCTTGTTTCGCATTCACCCAAAACTCCTAGCATGATCAATTTACACTCAAGATACAAATGCGATCCGCTATAAGATGATTTAGGGCTCCGCTGTGATCCGCAATATTTATGTATTTGCCAGAGAAACAATAGAATTAGGCAAGATGTACTTCTCAATGGTCAAATTTATACTGCTTGTATTGTAACATATAGTGCTAATCGCAGATTACTAGTTATCTAGTACATCATATTATTTCCGATACAATAATGAGTCGTTTAGATTTATCTCTATTTTTAATATAAAACTGCAATCATAAAAAAAAAAAATGTCTAACCGAGGAGTCAACTACTGTCCAATTACGGAGCAACAACTGTCTAACTATACTTGTTCTAATCTTTATCTCAACATCTCCTGTGAACTTTTGTGGCAATGTATAGAAAGAATAAGGTCATCAGCGGTTAACTCCTCGCAAAAAATTATAAAAAAATTAATATATGTATAATCGTTACGAAAACGTAATGAATATTTGCTTTATCGATCTACAATACATACTGTATGCAGAGAATATGATATTATGTATTCCGTTTCGTATACCCAAGAAATGAAAATGAAAAATGAAAGAAACGCGCTACTTTATACCCATGTTCGAATTTCCTCGGTCAAATATTTCTAATAAATTTCTTTTTTCATATTGTTAACCAAGTTTGCAGCTAATCAATGCTGCTTTGCGCTAAATACTTGTTCGATAAATATCTCTCCACGTTGAAGAACGACCTTTGAGTAATTCGCTCGTACTGTGCGCGCAGTTGAGTAATTTGTGCCAAAATGGATATGATTCACTTTGAACGATTGGAAAAAAAGAACCTGTTTAGTAACATTTTTTTTTCTCTCTCTCCGATCGCAAATCGTCGTTTTCACTTCAAATGGGTATTGAAACGGGCTCAGGAATCGAGCCTTGCGTAATTTAAACTCTGGTATAACGATTGATCGTGCCATACAAGTAAACACAAAGCTCGGTTTAGCCGATGCTAATTGGTACAAAGTGCTGAGGTCGTCGGAAGATCGGCGTGAGCAACCGCAGCGGCATTCTCGGGACGTGCCCTTGTTAAGCATACACTTATAGGTACATCTCTGTAGTCGGTGTTGGAGTTTTTTTTTTTTTCATTTCAGTCTATGTGGTCCGAAGGCTTATAACTATGGAAACCTGAACTGCGAGGTGTGTCTCGCTATAATCTATTTTCTCCGCGAAACGATCGGTGCCATATGGCTTCATGGTAACATTGATCACGTCTACGTGCTAAGATCTGCATCAGGGATTGACGAACTGCGGCATGGCGGGGCTGCTTTTTCTCCTAGTTTTTTCCGCCTGATCGTGCGACGCTACCAACGAGTTTGGCGACGATTTTTTCCCACCCAATTCGGGGGGATTTTTACCGTTGAATTTCTCCATCGCCCGGGTGTAAGAACCCGTGCACACTTTGCCCCAGATCTTTTTCTCCTCCAAGCTAACAGTCGACCCCCCCTTAGCGTCGTTGCAGCTCTGCAGTTGCCCTTTATGGGACCCGTCTCCTCCCGATATTTCCCACCCAGGGATTCGTCGCTGCAGGTTCTTACTCTCCAGACCCATCGATCCCACGCCGGTTGGACTTTGAATTTGGCTTTTATTAACGCGGACGTCCTCCCAGGACATTCCGATGTCCGACTGGACGCTCGATGGAGTCAGGCAGCTGCTCTCACTCGAGAGGGATGCTGACCTAACGAAAGACGGCGGAATGTCGAGCTGCATCTTCCTGTTGTCCTGTGTCACGATCAGCGGCGGTTCGCTCTTTGCCCTCTGTATGGATGGACTGCCGCCCCCGTTGTTGTTGGCATCCTCGTCGAGGGTCAAGTTGTCGTTCAGTATGATCTTGGCGATCGACGTTCTCTTCCGCAAATTCTCTAGATTCTCCTTCGGCGACGTTTGAGAGTTGTCCACTCTCTGCAGGATGTCCTTGAGGTTCACGGTGTTATCCACCTTCGGTGTCGGCCTCCCGTCCTCCTTTCCCGAGGTCTTCTTTATCCGGGTCGGAGGTTCGTTCTTGTCTTCCTTCTTACAGGTCGCAACATCCGCGAAAATATAGTTCGCCACTCTTTCGTTGTGGCTCTTGGTAGTCGTGCGGTTCTGGTTCGTCGTTTCAGCCTTTGCCGGTCTCTCTTTCGTTACTTTTCCACCCGATATTTGATGATCCGCTGCTTTTCCGAGCAAGGCAACACCGTCAACGCACTGCTTGTATTTCTCATCGATTTTCACGTTCTCACGGTCTTCCAGAGACGTCGCAGCATCTTCGATACCCCCTATTTCTATCACAATCTTAACCCGATCCACTGCATTCGAATCTTCACAATTTACCGCGCTCACCGAACTCTCATTCGATCGTCGTGTATCAGAGGTAACGTTCGCGGAACTTTCGGAAATATGAACACTTTCGTTATCCACCGCTGACGCGTGATCCGAAGCTGTTTTATCGTCATCGTCGTCCTCGTCTTCGTTCCCGGAGTCGTCGAAATTCCTCTTCGTCACCCCCTCGTTTCTCTCGTTCATTTTCCTCAGTTCCTCCCAGTTCTTCCTCGGCTTGTAGCTGGTCTTTCGCCTGACTATCGTGCTCTCCGTGATGTTTATATCAGGTATGAAAAGCCTGAGAGCCTTCGGTCCGGTGGGAAAATTGACCTCGTTTATTCTCTTCTCCGTCATAATAGCCTCTAGGCTCGTCTTCGAGGCGACCTCCTGATGCTTGTTGAACGCCGAAACCAACTGAGCAACCGTGTACTTCGGTTCGTCGTTCTCCGACTCCGAGTGATCGTCCTTTTCGTCGGAGTTACCGGAGTTGTTCGAATGACTCGATATGTCCGAATTCTGCCGCTTGCTAGGCTGCTTGACTGACAACCTGTTCGGGGTTTCGTCCGAGTCTTCCGTCAGCGTGTCAGACTCAACTGACTCGATAGATTCCACTGACTGCAAGGAGTCCAGATTACCTTCAGAATCGTAAGAAGGGTTTTTTGTGGCTCCAACTAGTGACTCAATGGTCAGGGATTTTCCGTAACCGCTTTCTGGCTTCTGGGTAGAACAAACCCTTCCATTACCCAGGGAACGTTCAACTTCTGGCTTGTCATCTTCCGGTGATACGGCTCCATTCGAGTTTTGTCCGTTCGGATGACTGGAATTGGTTTTCACCGGATCTTCGCTCGCTCCAAGGTTCACTTTAGCGTCGTTCCTATTCCCGTCCGTTTTAACCTCGTCTCCACCGGTTTGGTAGAGCGAATCCGAAGTGTGGCCCGAGTCCAGACTCCAATCCGCAGACCCGAGGGAAGCATTAGATGCCGCGATGTCAGCGCTTAGTTGTTTGAAAACGGGAAGCATATCTTCGGTTCTTGCCCTTTGGTTCTTCCTGGTCTTGAGGCACTCCAGGCTCCTGTATATGTCCAGGACTCCTTGGGACTTGGAGAGGCTTTTGAGGCCGTATAGCTTATCCCGCGACCTGCTGAAGAGCGGATTCATCACGTGCCGAGGAATGTTCTTCGCCATGTTCAACAGACAGAACTGTGACTGAGTCTCGCTCAAGTTTCTCATCCTCGAAAGGATTCCTCTGCTCGGTCCGTGGCTCAAGTTGGCGTGAGATTTGCTCTGCGCCTGACTCAGCAGGCCTTGAGTCTGCTCTTTGTTAAGCAGGCAGCTTTGACTCAGCGCAAACTCGGCGTTCTGATACGTTGACTCGAGGCTGACTTGCGAGTCCGACGGACTTATGACGCCGTCCTCGCTTCCCGGGAGGCTGATTTGACTTCCGGTCATGCCGTAGCTCTGCAGGCACATCTCGCTTTGGCTCAAATTTCCCCCGAGTCCTTGGATCCCCTTGCAGTTTCCCTCCGACAAATTCGCGTGGCTCCTCGCTTGGCTCAGCAGCGTCGCTCTCCTCAGGTTCTCCCGGCTTACGACTCGTTCCAGCAACACCTCTCGCGACTTTGACAGATACCTCCGAAGGTGCGGCGAAGCCTGAGTCGGAGCACCGCGGAGCCAATCGTGACGAAGACATTGTTTGGCGTTCATGCGTGCTCTGTGGAAAATGAATTGGAGTGCAGGAAGCAAAGAATCAGAGTCAACGATAAAGAACCGCGAAAGTCTGCTCACCTAGGATCCGGCACGAGGAGTCTGGCCACGAAGTCTTTCGCCTGCGATGAAACGTCCTCGAATAATTCCTCTGGAAAATCAACTTCACCGAGTGAGATGTTCTGGAAGGTTTCCTGGTCCGTGTCTCCTCCGAATGGTGAAAATCCAGTCAGTAACACGTATGTCGTCACTCCAAGGGACCTGTGGAGCGTTTTTCTCGATTAAGTATGGCGTAAAAACAGTGATGCAGTTTATGGGCAGGTGGATCGATCGCTAAGTTCGCAGAGTTATTTTTTCTCAGCCTCAGGAAGTATAACAAGTGATTACTTAACCCAGACTTATGAGCTTGGAACAAGCTTTTGAAAGTATGCAAACGTTAATGAGTACACACCACATGTCAGCTGCCAAGGTGATGGGCTCGTAGTGCAGAATTTCGGGAGCTGAAACGAACAAAAATGGTATTTACTTTAGATTGAAGTTTCTGCAGCTGATCTTGGACCTAAGTCAACCAGTTCTTTATCCCCGGAACGCGTTGCATAATTCGATCGATATTCGCGTAATGACGTACACCGGTAGAATATCGCTAGAGCGAGTGTATACATAGTTTAAGTGTGCCAGCGTCACATATTTATTGACTAAACTCGTGGGACCTAAGTAGGTACCTTAGTATGGACAAAGACAAGGCATACACGAAGCGGCAAACGGTGGAATGACGTCATGTGGCGGGCAAGCAGCAGCTCGGTATACAGATGCCGTTTAAAACTAGAATATAATTTACCAGCAAGATATGCGAAGAGAGAAAGAGAGAGAGAGAGAGAGTGAGAAGAATATCGTGGTATAACATTCTCGCAAACCCAAACAACCGATAAATTCGGTCGTAAAAGCCGAGTGAAGATGCTATCATCGCCGGCGGATTAGCGGTTAAAATACGATTGCAATAAACGTTATTTTCTATTACCAGAAACGTTAATGTCGATTATTCTTTCTCTCGTTTCTCCGCATCTTCCGTCCGTTATACACTTTGAGTAGGTATAATAGCCTTCTCTTCATCCTTGCAAAGCTGCAGCTGATGCACCAGCACCAGCAGCAGCAACAGCAGCAACGACCGCTTATATAAATCGTAATTATTACAGCTAGGCCAACGTGTCAATTAATATAGATCATTTTATACTGATCAATCATCGTCGGTTAATTGCACCCTGCCTTAAGGAGATCGGGGCCAAGTCAAGACGAAGGGGAAAGAAATTAATACGAAACAACCACTTACCCACGTAGTCCGGCGTCCCGAGTATCTCTCTGACCTCCGTTCCTTCCAGCACAACTCGCGAAATCTCAAAATCGCACAGCTTCACGTCGCACTCCGGGAAAGCCCCCATCATCACTAAGTTTTGAGGCTGAAATTTAATTTGTTGAGTAAAATTCAGATCTGGGATAAAAAACGCAGATTTGACATTTGCAAAACAAAATTAGTATTTTCAATAGAACGTTCATATGGTTATTAAACGACTTCTTATCAGATTGAAATAATCAACAGCTTAAAATAAACAAGATAGTTGATTTAAAATGGGAGTTTGATGATCGAATGGACATTGGTTAAATTATTCATTTGTAAATGTTACAGTGTCACGCAACCAAATATTTCATGGATTGTATCAGATTACCATATTCGTATACGAATGCGATGCGAAAACGATTTGATGATATCAACCACCAAACAATTCATTCGGATCGAACGTATATTGAGCTGTCCATGAAGCAAAAAAAAGAATTCGGTCAATTCAAGAGAATCTTTGTTCATCCGACTGGACTTTCCTTTGAAATGAGAAATTTTGATAACCCCCTTGATTGAGGGAAGCGAAGAGGACGGTTCGTTGACACGGAGGTTAACGAGAGCAAAAATGACCCATCTTCAATTTCCGTGGGACAAATTTCTACGAGCATAAGGTGTTTTTTTTTTATTTGGCGTCTGGAGTCGTGGCCACTGAATGGCTATAAGTTGACGTATATCTTGAAGTCACGAGTTCTGCCTCATCCCAACGTCACGGTGTCCATATACGTGGAATGTCGGTCCAAGAATAGCAACAAATAATCTTGTTTTTCGCAGTCCGCGTGTCGTCGGAAACGCGAGTCTGCGAATAAACCCACTTTACATCCCGTTTTAGTGGGTGTGAAGCGTAGTTGTTAACTATCCAAGGATTAGACTGCTCCGTGTCTTCGCGCCTCCGAGGATTGTAACCATTTGCATGGGTCCATTCATATCCTTTGGTTTACAACCGGCGTCGGAATTTCGTTCGAAATTTAATAGTCTAGCTGTTCAAAGCAGCGAAGCAGCAACTGAATCCTGGCTCAAAAGCGATCATAATCCAGTCAGTTTTTCAGTCATTGCAACCTCCATACCTCAGTCACTGTATAATATTAACAGCCGGCGCAAATCTTCACGCTCGAGTTATTCTCCGCACTCGGATAACGTGCGTTCGGTAATCAGAGCCGATTAAAATGGCCAAAGGAAAACGGTGAAAGCCTGCTGCACGCCCGGTAGGCAAACTTCAACATGTCGACGGTTGGCGTAGGCGCCGTTCTCGTATAAAAGCGATAACAGTCTGTTTGCAGGTAACTCCCGAGGGACTGAATTCCTTGATGAACAAATCGTATATTGCTGTTTTGTGAAAAAAGAGAAGAAGAAAAAATGAAGAGAAAGAGGAACGATTCTCACTCGAAGTGGAGCAATTGCCTTCTTTAACCTCGGGAAAAGGCATTGAACTCCTTTTTTTGTCTTATCGTAAGGAACAAACATGAGACCGACGAACTTGCGGATCGCTGTTATGCCTACATCTGCAGTAATTCAGCAACGTCGTTTATCCCGAGTATAATGCGCATCAAGTTCCCGCTCGGACCGGAGATTACGACCGGACCAAATACGCGGCCATAAGTAGACACTACATTTAATTACGTTATTAACTCAGTAATTACCGGCGTGTTTCATGCCGCGCCATATTCGCAGCCTGCCGCAGTCCAGCCTGGTAGGTTGGTTTAATTCGCGGAAAAATCCGATGCTGCGGACTCTGGTTGCTGAAAATAAGGATCAGGCACGTGCAGGGTAAGATTGAGGAAAAAAGGATTAAGGAGAAAGCGAAGCTGATGATTAAAAAATGTCAAACACTAAATTGTTGTTAACAAGGTAAGAAAAATTACTCCGTCCTAACATATTTTCATCCACTTCGCCATCATAATCGCAATTTCTTTCCCTGTGTTCGTTGACTTGGTCGCTGATTGACTCGTGATGATAATTTCTGTCCAAGATGCAGTTCCGATCTTGGAAATCGTTGTTCGTCAATCACTCCAAGAGGCGCGGAGCAGCTTCCCGTAGCTAAATCTCTAGTCCAACTCCGGCCGATATTCCGCGATCAGGAAATAAAACCTACGCGCTTCGGAGTGCAACTGTCGCACAGCTGCCTGGTTTACTTGAGAAAACATCGCTATCATTTACATAAACACGGCACATGCTGTTGCGATAAATCTTCGTTGTCTAGACCTGCGCCCGCGTAAACATACGCTATTCGTACCGAGTGGCGAACACGAGACGTTGTGTGTGACCATTGAAATTTCTAGTTCATTGTGAGAGGGTATCCGAAACTGGAGAAGTCGCTTTTTTGATCACAAATTATTTCCCACGTGGGATCCGGACGTCTTCGAGCGAACAGGGATTCACTCTCGCATTTTCACAACTTTATCAACGTCTTTCAAGTGAAAAATGTTCGATTGAATATGTATGCAGCAAACGGAATATTCCGTAACTTTGAAACTGATCAAACATCGATGACAGAGGTTCATGTTTATAGTCTGATAAAAGAAACCGATTATTCTGTCACAAAATCGAGTTTATTCAAAAACTATTAAAACGTACAAGAATTTCAAAATGATCAAACTCCGTTTTAGGTTATCGGGTGAAAGACTGCTTCACCCACCAAAATAGTGAAAGAGTGAAAGAGAGAAAATGGATATTCTTTAGTCCGTAGACTAAAAACGCGTGTAATTCAGAACGCATGCTGTCATCGGTGAGTATAATTCACATGCTGGTTGCATCTTCGAACTTTAATATTAAACCTTGACTGCTCGTCGTGTGGGCGAATGAATATTCAAACTCCGTGTTTATCTCAGGTTACTAATAACAATAGCCAATGATACGTGGAATAAAACCTGCGAAAATAAAACGTGATTTTTATTTACTATCCCGCCAACTTTTCCACCACGAATTTTAAGTAATCGTGAAAAATTACACAGATGTATTGAATTATTTTCGAATCCTCTGATTTCAATTAATTTGAATTTTAGATGCGTGGTTATTTTTATTTGTATTTTACGTAATCTGACCTAAATCTCTATACTTGCACCTTGCTTTTCATTGCTTCTCTGTATTTCTTATTTCGTAACGCTGTACTAATTTTTATTGTTTCCCCGTGTCTCTTACTTTGACTGTTTTGATTTGATTTCTATTAATTTCAGGTTTTTTAATTGTATTTTATTTTCTAGAATAGTATTTTTGGATTTCTCCTCTTTGAGATACTTTGTCTTTTGTAACTGTTTGGTCTAACTAGTTGTCCAACATTGTCATGGACATTAATAAATTCTTATAACAATACTAATTATACCATTCATTTGGATAGAGTTTTAGGAGCTTGAGAATTATTTAACAATATTTTGAAACATGTCACACAATTTTTCGTAAACAATATATAAATCACTTGAAATTCGTTCGAAGAATATCATTTTTTGCCAGACCGCATTATCACTTACAGTTATAAGTGGTGACTTGGCAAATTCTTTGGATAGACTTATACATACGTATAGGTATAATTGATGACAGCACAAAATTTCTTCAACTCAGATCAACGTAATATCAAGTTTAAGTCACAGAGGATTACACCAATACAAAGAGTTTCAAGGATTCTCGAGATCAAATTTTTGAAAATAAAAAATTGTCCAGATCTCATCGCGATTTGAAAGGTATCGTACTGCAATTAGGGATCGCGTGCATTGTACGTACATATGTATATTAAAACGCCAGAGTAGAACTCGCGAATGACATAATACGGATGAAAATATTATCAACAATGAATCCCGGCGAGATATTGTTAATCATTCGTAAAATTGACATAATTACATTTACGCACGTACCGCAAACGGCACCGAGTACGCTAATTATAACGTACACCTTGAAGGCGGGTCTTGTATACACGTCGATTATTCATGTAACTCCGAAGCGCGTCTGAGGAGCATGTGGATAAAACGTGGATCATTAATCAGGAGGGTCGGAATCGGCGATATTATTCGAGGAACAAGGCGTAAATGCTTGCCTACGATCGATTCGAATCGTTTCTGAAAGACATTCGGCCGTTTCGCGTGGGCCGGTGATCCAGGCCTCTAATTACGCGTATCGGTGAAAATCTTTGACTCGGACGTTGCCGGAAACGATTATACACTCGCCGGTGATAAAGCGAAGCGAAACGGCGCAGGTTACAGTCCACAGATACACCCGAAGCTGAAAGCACGTGGGCACATCTCGAAAACATTTAAATTCCCACGGTCATTAATTACCGATCTATCTGATTCCGCGTATCGGTTTACAGCGATTCCGGGAATTTTTCCGCGATTTCTTTCGTCCCGCATGGAGCATTGAAGAATCTCTCTGTCGTAGAAAAATTTCCAACCATTCGATACTCGCAGGCTGATAATCGTTGACGAAATCGTCGCTTCGCGTCCAAATTTTTTGTATTCTTGTTCCGACGTGCAACCCAAGCGTCCTTCTCCGATCTCTCGCCTGCGAGTCGAGATCGTAGGCGGAAGATTTCATAAATCTGCGAATACAAGGCTGCGGTCTACTTCGGCTCCGAGACGTTGCGAAAAAAGCTCGCCAAGATCGTCTCCGACGTATCACGCCTCCGTTTTCCACCGATTCTCTTCGCGCAAACAGCGTAGCAAAATCGAAAGAATCTTGGATCATGGATCTTGGATCGCTCGTACCAGACCGGGCGCTAATCTACTCTAGAATAGCGCGAGCAGCGTTCGCGGAGAAACGGAGGCGGGAGGCTGACGACGGTGGACCAGGACACCAGGTGTGATTCACCAGGTAGAAAATACAGGGTGTGGTCAACGCCTCGCGTAGCGTGGGGGCCAGTCGATCGCCCTTAACGACTTCCACCTAGCCGGCCAATTCTGATCTGCATTGATAGACCGGATGCGAAGAACGCGGCTCGAAGAAGGTGAAGAAATCGGTTCGTCCTTGAACAGTAGCGTTCGCAACACCCTCCGCCCTTGAACTTTGACCGTTTAGGAGGATCATTTTTGGACTGGACGTTACCGGTTTCCAAAAATTTATTCGCAGTTGGTATTAAAAGAATAAGGAGTCGGTTGGCGGCGTCGATCAGCGAGCTTAATTTTAATTCATAGACGTTCGAAAGTCTTAGGGGAAACGAGCTCAAGGCAATTGTGAGAAAGAAGAGGAGAGAAGATAGCCGGGCAAAGTTTATTATCCGCAATTACGACGACGGTGAATAAATAGCCTCTGCTAGCTCGATTTCGAATCGAGATATCTTAATTAGACGATTTTTCGACTATCGAGGACGAGGCTCGCCGAATACCCAGCGGCTCTGGTACAAACTCTGTTCGCATTTCTGCACTTTACTTCGATCGCCTGCATACGTGCTTATCGGCACGCCGTAATCCTATATGGTGAATACCGTAAATCGCGGTTGACGCTTTTCTCATTTAGAAATATTTCTATTACTTCTGACCGGGAATCGACGTTGCTGATCTACGGCAACCAGCTCGGATTAATCCAATTTTAGATCCATTTGTAGGTATGCAGTGACGATGATCATTCTCTATTTTTATTCATTGGGAAATTTTCCATCGCCAGCATCGTAGAGTCAATTACCAATTACCGAGTAATTTGAATAATCCAAAGAATCGGGGTGAAAATTTTCTCGGGATGTTTAATCCCTTCGAGAATTCCAACTCGTTGCAGTTATGCTGCTATCTTGGAAACAAACAAGTCGTCATCTTCTACTCTCACTTTTGAACACGTTCTCGCGCGCCAAATACAGAAACCGAAAGTATGACATAAGGACAGACGCGTTTTCCTTTTCTCTTTTTTTTTTTTTTTTAATGCGCGTACCGCTGTTTCGCAGTGGCTTTTAGTAATTCGTTAGCTCAAGGTCATCCACCCCCTTGAGTAAGTTTTACGATCTCGGCAGTCGGCCTAGATCGTCGTTTCAAATTGTTTATGCTAGATTACGGACATTCCTTGAAATAAAAATGAATGAAAAAATGAGAATCGTGACTGTGAGGCTGTATTAATTCACGTGTAGCCAAAACAACGTTACCAGGGTGGCTACACACCCTTGGAAAACCTGAAAAACACGGAAATATCACGGGACTTTTAATTTGTTTATGGAAATAACTAAAAATATCATATTTCTATGATGGGAATTGGAAATGGATTTTTTGAAGTGGCTAGTTTACTGTTTTTCGTCGTGAAAACAAATTCGCTTAAACCGACCTTTTTGTACATTATATTTATCTTCAATTGAAATTGAATTTGAACAGCACACAGAGTTGATAAGCTGAACGATTTAGGTTTTAGTAACTTAATAGAACTGGGAATATGTCAGGGAAGACTAGGTTTTGGATCCTGGAAAGCCTGGAAATGTCATGGAATTTTCGACACAAAAATTCACGGCCATTTTGGTTACCGCAAACCCGGTATGGAAAATTTTTCTTCGCGACATTTGCAATGCCTGCAACCGACCTCGGGCTCCAGTTGGCTGCACCGATCGAATCGTTGAAAAGTAAGCTTTGCAGCTTGGCCCAGCAAGTTGTATAGGATATTCCGTGTCAAAACGACCCTCGCCGTATTTAATTTCAACCTCCGGTTGAATCGGTACATCATCAGGTATAGTTTTTAATCTAGTCAGTTTCTCACTATCAGACAAACAGTATGTAACATTTTTATAAAATTGTGGTTTAAATTATTATACCGGAAATAATAATATTCCTGAGAAATGCCGAGAGGTTTTGATATCACGTTTCAGGAATAAGAATCTATCAAATAAAACAGTAAGAAAAAAAAAAAACGAAAACTCAATTTCCTATCTGCAAACCACCAATTGTAAATAGGTTTTCATTTTAAAGAAGCAAATTTTCCATCATATACACTATAACAGATTAACACTAGAATCATTTTTTCTTCTCACCAAAATTAAAAAAAAAAACATATTAAAAAAAAAAATTTTTAAAAAGAGTTAGGTAATCGCAAAAATAAATCATTCCTGTACAAAACGTGTGTAACAAGTGTATGAAAACCACTTAAGCTTTGGGATTTGATTTCATGGCGAAAGGCGGGGGGATCAGAGACCAAATTTGAAATAAGTTGCGTCGCATTTCGCGGGTGGATCGCCGGTGTCGAGGGTAGGTATAAAAGACGGGCGCCACGCGACGCGCGTTGTTCCCGACCGGCCCGTGAAGGCTGGACAAATTGATCAAATGATCGATGAGATTTCCCGGGGACCGCGGAACGCTGGGCCAGCTTAGGGCCTGCCTCGAGGACCCGGCGCGACTTTCTCGCGGTCCGGCATTATACGCGCGAGCCGGTTCTCTTTGTACGCCGTATAGGCAAGACCCGAACAAAGGACGCTCCGTGCGACCTACACTTCTGACCGCACTCATTTCCTCCCCAATAAACATTGCTGGTAAATAAATCGTAAGAAATACGTCGAAAAATAACGTTGTATATAGTTGAATAATCGTTCAGCACATACGTTTTTTCTCGTGAAAAATGTCCGCCCTGATATAGGTTTTTTCTACTGCGCTCATCAACGTTTTCTGTTAGTGATTATGATCCGGATATTCCACGGTTGAAGTAAACGTCGAAATTACGGTTTTCAGAAACGTAATGAAACAAGTATGAAAGAACGCAATTTAAATGTTAACGTAGACGTTTAATATATACCTGTTATAGCCACCATTTTTCGTGGTTCAAACACGTTTAATAAGCGTGTTCATTGGAAAATTTTTTTCATAATAATACACGTACTTAATGTGTGTTGATTTAACGTAAAAACGATATCCGTAAACAATTATTATACGTTTAATTGAATACACTTAATCGAATATCACGCGGTTCCGATAAACGTGTAACAACCAACTTGAGAATATGTTTTCGGTATAATTTTTCATGTACTATATTAATACACAAGCTGTTAAAAGCTTCTTGTATGGTCAATATGGACTTATCTCAGGGGTTAGATGATACAGCAACGCTCACATTCTTAGCTATTTCAGTAATGGTAACTTGCACCAATTAAATGATATTAATTATTTTACATCCACACCTATGTATTCTTATGAGAAATACAGGACAACTAAATGAGATAAAGCACACACCTTTGCGAAACATGATATATATTTATTATAAGGTACTTTCATCCAAGGCAACAATGACAATAGTTACATTGCACACGTATCGAAATATCCGCTTTAACAATGTATCCGAAACATAACAGTAGTTTTTTATATACCAGTTTGTCTGTATCGTTGATGCGGACATTTTATTATGCCAACGATGTAACTGTGTGAATGTTGACTGGGATGTATAAATAAACATACAGTCTTTTACATATACGCATACCTCAATTGTACAGATGTACTCACAAGAGTATAGAAGTATAGCAAATAGTAAAATTAAGTAAACATGAACAAACAAAAACTTATATCCGATACAAGAGGTTTGATAACAAATAAAACATGAAACAAAATAATCATACAATGATTATACCCTAACGAGGAAAATTGTTAACTTTCATCTCGGGACTAGGTAAAAAATCACAATCCTGACAAAGTAAAATAATAAAAAGTATTGGCACATTATTTCAAAAAAGAACACAGACGCTATAGAAAGCGTTGTCTAGGTACGCAGTACGCATAAGTTTTAATTATTATTCGACCGCAGCTGGAGCATTCACTTCCTCGATATCACTGCTAATCCGTCAAATACCTGAAAATACATAGTATTTAACACCTGTATTCTAGGTAGAATAATCTTTATGTGCCATTTCAACGTTCTCTCAACGTGTCTTGACAGGTCTATTATATATCATTTCAACCACTGTGTGTTTATTGGGAAAAGATGCAGCCACTAAATGATCGTTCATTCGTACATGATACGTATGTGTTAGCGATCTATTTCACTGGATAACCTTATAAAAGAAAAACGATGCCTGCACAAGTAAGAATGAAGCTAACAATAAATATCTGCGGCTTCTATTTGCAATCAGTATATATTCCATACCATAGACATGCTTCTTATAGCATTATCTACAAGCAATTCTATTGTGCCTACATCCTTTCGGCGACGTTCAAAAGCAAGTACGACGCAATCACAAAGTATTTGTTTCTTCTTTTTATTGTCAGGTTATTTACGCCTGTATTGTCATTTTCGTCTGTATTGAATCATCGTGATAAATTTTTCCAAATAGAAAATACATTTGTACTTACCAGCTTATGAAGGCTCACATAAACACGGACGTGCACTGACCTCGGAAGTTGGTCAAATTAGACTGATTCACTGATCGCGTGAGCTGAGAGCCTTCGCGAACGGCGGTGGGGGGGGGGCATTCTGGCGCGTCGTCCTCGGCTCTCAGCGTGCAGGAACCGTACGAGTTACAACACGCTGACCTAGCGAGCCAATCAGAGGCAGAAGAAGAGGCGCGAGTATTTCACGCTCGGACATTCTCGATTCTTCGCGACCGCTTGTCGTTTGATACATGCGCTCATTATACGTATATGTAACATCCATGGTACACGAGCTTCATCTACGGCCACTCGCTTTCCTAGCATGGGTTATTCCAATATATACATTATGGTATAGGAAAACGTATGTTTTACAATTAATAAAGACGCCGCGAAGGGATGCACTTATATGCTCAACTACGTAATTTCTTGGTGACCTTTGTAAAAAAATCTGTTCATCGATTTTTCAACTTTTTTTCCTATGTTAGGGAATTAACAATAACACAAGGAAAAGAATTTGAAAAAATGGAGGTAACATATTGTTCTACTTTACAATATTACGTAGAATAAAATTATCACTTCTAGTGTTATGTCACCTGAATTTTTTCATATTTTTGATGATACTTACTAGTTTATCGAATGAAAAAAAAGATTGGAAATCGAATGACCAGTTGTTTACAAAATTTAAGGTAATCAGAAGAACGTGCTGAGGAGGATAACAAAACGTTGAATTTTAGTCACTGCTAACATGAGAAAAACTTGAATATAATGATTATAGTTCCAAATTCAAACATCGCAATATGTAAGTAAATGATGTAAAAGTTGATTCCTGCCCTCACTATGTTGAAAAGGGTAGTATTCTTGGATATGAAGGTCAGAAAGGTACGAAACAAATCTTGTTTACGTTTCGGCCCGAGTAGGTATATAATTCTGTGTATCGATATGACAAGTCTATGTACGACGTAATTTTCACGTATTACATGTGATCAGTAGATCAAAAGTGTATTGACTTAATTATTAAACAATTAATGAGAACATATTGGCAAGGTATGGTAACTATACGAAACGTTAAACTTGTGTTACTGGTGAAGGAATAAAATATGTATATTAGCTGTTCATGAGACTAGAAATATAATGGATTTTACCACACGTTTATACTACGGATCTCGCTTACCACAATAAAACGTTGATGATGGAACGCAGAAATTTTGTATTTTAATACCTACAAATATACCGATTTTTAACGAATTTAAATTGACAATTGAGCTAGTAAACAAAACGTTGATTATTAGTCTAGAAACCGTTGTTTAAATGTTGTAGAAAAGCAGTGAATTAAACGTTAAACTTGTGTTACCGGTGAAGGAATAAAACATGTATATTAACTGTTCATAAGACTAGAAATATAAACGGTTTTACCACACGTTTATACTACGAATCTCGCTTACCACAACAAAACGTTGACGATGAAACGTAGAAAATTTGTATTTTAATATCTATAAATATACCGGTTTTTAACGAATTTAAATTAGCAATTGAACTAGTAAACAAAACGTTGATTATTAGTCTAGAAACCGTTGTTTAAATGTACGTGTAATGAAAATCGTATAATATTTGTGGAGAGACAACGATTAATATTTTACTGAAAAATTACCGTATATCGAACACGGTAATATTTTCTACCTATACCATAATTATACGACCTTAACGTTTCTTCAACCACATTTTAACCGGCTCATGTTTACTGGGTCTCCTCCTCCTCATCTCGAGATCCCGAGATCTCCGTCCCGCTGCCGCAAATCGTCAAGGACAGGTGCTGCACTTCTTCTTCTTCTTCTTCTTCTTCTTCTTCTTCTTCTTCTTCTTCTTGAACAAATGGCTGTGGTCCAGGTGAGCCGCACTTTTGCCGGATTTTCTCTCCTCTATTCAAAACTGTCCCCAATCAGTCACCGATAAGTTGGCAGAAGTTTCGAGTTGAAAGCATGTGTCACGTGTAGAGTAAAGTCAGAAAAGTGTCGAAATGGAAAAATTAAGAAACCGAGTTTAAATAGATTTCAATTAATGAAACAGGCGAAAACAATAAAGTTGACAGGCATTGCATGTCAAAAGTTGTTGACGAGCGTGCGAATCAGTTGATTTCTTTTTACTACTTCACTTTTTTTTCACCATTTTCATTCAACTTGATTGACCTCAATTCTGGTTGTTCAATCTGTATTTCGTACCTCGTAATCGTTGATTGGACATTGTTTTGACCTACACTCGATCCATCCTAAATTCTACTCAAAGATACATGTAGAGTTCCTAGTTGGTGAGAAGTCGATCGAATTCACTTGAAATGCATTTTATGTAGACGTTGGATGTGAGGAAATGCGGTGAAATCGTTACAGGTGTGAATAAATTTACCGATTTTCCATTCCCACCACTTTGAGAGTGGCAATTAGCAATCGAGCTTCTGAATATACATCGAAGAATCAAACGAGCAAAAAAGTTCGACCCAGGATCCGTGTGCGATGCTCGCGACACGCGGAAGCCCGACACTTTGGTAACGGGTATATAAGGTATGAGTCGGTTTGCGAGAAAGGAGGATCCTGTCCTGTTCTCGGTTTATACGACCCTTTGTTCCCCACAGCGACGCGCCGTAAATGGAATTCCAATTTGTTTTCACCCCGAGCTTATCGCGGAACGGTGTCTCGAGCGATACAATCCGTGAATCACAATGCTTGTAACGGGCGTCGCAATTAAACGGAATTGCAGCAGATGCAGCGAACTCCGGCATTGCACTCGCTCCGTATCCTGGTACGTACATTCCGTATGCGCGTATCGTTGTGTGCTTGGGAGTATTCGGCGAGGATGAACGCTACGTTTTCAATTCACGATCCTTGACTACATACGCGATACTCAGTTTTTTACAGGCGATCCCGAAGACGCTGCCATGGAATTCCATTCGGCTTGTACACGTTCGTCGATTGGTTGATTGGACTGCATCTGGTGTACATCCGTGTTCTGGCAAATTAGCACCGCGTCATTTCAATCAAATTATACAGCATGACGCTGATACTGTTCCCAGATGCTTACTCGATATATTTATGTACGAATGCGTGTGTGTGTGCGAGTGTGTGACTGCAACTGCAATTGCTCGCGTCGAATAGGCAATAGTTGATCCTGCACTTGCTGATACATGGTCAAGTAATCATTCGCTTGGGTCGAACGAATAGGTATATCTATTTTTCATTCCGAACACCCTCGGCTCGGTACGTTCGTATACGCGCCGATAAAAGATCGGGCGATCTAGGCCCGAGATGAAATGTCAGAAGACGTTTTCTGATCCCGTCGATGCCTTTACAAGGCTTTATTAATTGCTCGGCATGTCTCACTCCTCCAGCGGCAGCCTACAAGACGTCGGACTTTGCGCGTCTGATCGATCGATCGATACAGGTATGTATAATCTACGTATATGCGAGAAAATTTACCCATCGATCCAGCCATCGATCAGCTGCGCCGCTATATATCTGCGCTTTGATTGACGGGATTGCTCGCCGAGCTGAATACTCGAGAGTCTTGCGTCAGGATCGCCGGATTAATGCGTAAACCTTTACTTTTTTTTCGAGCGAACGAATATCAACGCGTCCGCGGACTTTCGCTGCGCTCGATTATCGCTCCGTTCACCACGTCTGTGAAACGTCTGTGAAACGCAATTGCACCAACCTTTATATCCAGGTGAGCGATGTTCCTCTCGTGGAGATAGGCGAGGCCTTCCACCAGCTGTCGGACGAAGTGGACCACGTCGCCTTCCAGAGGGACCAAGTCGCCGTCTATCAGAGTCTGAAGATCACCTCCCGGAGCGCTGGAAAGTGGAAGTGAGAATCAGAACGAACTGGTTTACGTGCTTTCTTCCTCTTATCGCTTCGTCGGTATTCCCCCAAACTCACAATTCCATCACCAGGATGATTTCCTTCGGGGTTTCGTAGACGTCGTGAAGTCGGACGACGCGTGGCGACTGGGAACAGAGCGAGAGGAGAGCTATTTCGTGTCGAAGTTCAGCGCTGCAATCGGCGTTGAACCGATTTCTCGACGAGTATTTTGCCGCGTAGACGATCCCCGTAGATCGAGATCTGCATCGGTAAACCTTTGCCCATTGTCCGCTGCAAATTGGGATAATCATAAACAGGCGTTACTGCGATCGATTTTTAAACATTTTCATCTTGGACTAATTAAGGAAGTCAGGTTTGTCAGTTCAAAATCAATGAAATTTTTTTTATAATCTATGTAGCATCAATTCACCACCTACCCTGACGCGCCCTGTAACATTGAAGATATCGAACACCGATAGTTATTCGAAACCAAGAGTCAAAAATTTGTAAATGTCGTTGAATTTGACAGATAGCTGGTGTAAAATCGAACACAGCGACAATAGTTCCGCCGCTCGTAGAGCTTGCAGGCGGGGAATGATTAATTCGACGATGTAAATGTCTGGGTTAGAAAAGGTTTCAGGGAATTGAATAATTGGATTCACGTGGTCGCGCCGTGTTCCACGTGATCAACAGAGGCAATGATTTAAGAACCATGGCAGGCAGATTTCGTTGTAACAGGGATCGGACAAGGCTGGCGCCGCGGCGCTTAGCGTGCCCGAAGGCCTACTTGCGCGTTATTTTATTTTCACCGTCAGGCAACGGATAATATACACGTAATGAATCGACTTATCGACTACGGAAGGTGAGTTATTCCCATCGGTCGTTTGAACCTCAGTCGATTGCAAACCGCTGCACTAGCTTCAAAGCGAGTCCTGACTTTTATCCCTTCCTTATAAATGCAAACTCGGGGGAATCCCATATGCGTAAGGTGGATTTGAAAAAGGGGCTCCGAGCCTCGGACGGATTGTAATAAATTATCGAAATAGTTACAAGGCTGCGGAAGGAATTTTTTTCTCTGTGGAGCGGGCGACCCGAATGAGACGCTGCTTTCGGTATAGATTGTTATATTTAATGGTTACAACACGTGACTAGGCCGTCCTACAAACACGCACTCGTACAGGCAAGAACTGCCGAAGGATCAGCGATCATGTTCCCAGTGACAATGGCGGCATGCTGGGAACCCTCTCGCCATGTTCTTTGACCAACGACAAAACTGATTTATCGATGCCGGTTCCTTATACGCCACGCGCAGCTATGAGCAGAGCCTGTAATGATACTTCTGGAAGTCTCGATCGATTTCATTTAAACAAGATCGCTCGGTGATGTTGCAACTCGATTGCAGCGTTCCTTCGATAATACAAAAATTCAACGGATTATTTAACAAAAGACTTGACGCGCGATACATACGGTACAAATTTTTACATATTTTGAGAATTACTTGAAGATCTTTCGATTCTTTGTCAAATCTAATAAATCTTCCGATTCGGATTATGAATAAGTGGAAGCGATAATTTAACATTTGCACAAAAATTTTTATCTCCGAGTTTAACGTGGGTGTGTTTCTATATATCATATATCATAGTGTTAATTTTCTTTTTTATTCACCTCTCGCTTTCTTTAAAAGGTATATTCCGATGGACGACAGTTGAATCGAAGGATTGATCCTATTTTGGCGGACTGTTATATCAGCCGCTGATTTTTATTCCTACGAAAAGATTTAAGATTCGTTAGATGTTAAAGTTTGGCTTTTCACTTCGGCCAAAGTAACAGCGTGGGCTTTTGAAATTCCGCACGAAACATTGAAGGATCGTGCAAACTGTTGGCTATAAATCACGCAAATTCTCACTGTTCGTACAATTTTATGATAAACAAACGCGTTTCAGCCCTGAAACCCGGTATAAATAATTCGAGTATATAATAGAGTCAGAATCCTGACTCACTTACTTCCCTATTTGCCGCAGAGTCGATAAAACACTGTCAAACACCTTCGGACTTGCGATAAAAAATTAAAGTCAAAATTACTTTCGAAACAATATCGAAGGCTCGTTCGAGTCGTTCGTCGTGCATACCATATAACGT
The DNA here is from genome assembly GCF_021901455.1 of Neodiprion lecontei. Classification (NCBI taxonomy): domain Eukaryota; kingdom Metazoa; phylum Arthropoda; class Insecta; order Hymenoptera; family Diprionidae; genus Neodiprion; species Neodiprion lecontei. Next base: position 42,738,454 of record NC_060261.1, on the reverse strand, counting down.
ATGTGTAAATATTAAACTGGCTAGATTAGAGGCGAAGCAAACGTGAAACGCCGCTACAACGTGAATATAGGTGAACCACCTCCTGACACAGTCCGGCACTTCATTAATAATGCATCAATTTAGAATCCGGTATATACCGATTGCTATTCAGCTGTAATATCTATTTTATCCCGTTGAAATAAGAGAAGTACGAATTTTATTTCACTCGCTGGTTGCCGATTATGTGAGCTTAAGCGTAGCGTTGATCTCTCTGACTGCAGGTGTTGAAATCACCTGCCAGGTATAGATTAGAATATATCTTAGATTGAAGGGGTGAACGGTAATTGCGCTCTCGTCTCAAAACGTCTCAACATCCATAGCTTCTCGAAATTAAAATTCACCGCAATTTCCATTATTCGCAAATTTCTCTACAGCAACAATTATTAAATCCGCCATTATCATTTATCGAGTGAAGAGATCGTCTACGAGTTTCTAAAAATTACATATCTATGGTATGCCTAAATGTATATTCGGAACGAGAAGCCGACGACGAAGGATACGTATCAAAGCTGCGTTATTTCTTCGTCGCGCGATTTGACTAACAAGACAGGAAGAAAAAAAGAAGAAGTAATAAAATTTTAAAAAATGCAGGAACAGGATTTCGCGATGAGGATGGCAAATCGTAATGGACGAATAAGGCTGTCGCTTGTTAAAACAAGCTCACGATGCGGCTTTTACGCGTTCTCAGCTTGCGTGCAGCATCGTCGAGAGTCGCCCACCGCATTATATCCGCAGGTCGCATCGAGGGTGTCACTGTACTGTTAATGTTCCTGTTTCATCGTTGTAACATTTCCTCATTATTCTTAACGCTCCTTTATTTACTCCCTGCGGGAGAATCCTCGGCAGCGGCGAAATTATGCCATAAAATACTCCCCCTGCGGCTTTCGCATTCCGCGTATAATAACATACCTTATTCCACGACACAGGACTCGGCGGTCCTGACGAGCGAAACGACTTCGTGCTCGTGACAAATCGAAATTATAACACCGCCGCGCCATGGGCAAGCTGCATTTGACACGGAGAAGTGCGTCTTATATTCCCATGGTTGTTTGTAATCGAGCGTAGAACGTTAAACGCAAAGTTGATACACGGTGTAGACGTCTGGAACATACGTCATGCGCCGCGGATATAGGTAGGTGCATAAAGGTTGCAGAGATGGCGACTCGCTAACACGAGCCGCAGGTTGGTTGGTACACCTGGTATGATAGATGTGTATCTATGTGTAATCTGGCGGTACGCGACTAGCGTGACGACACCGTGCATTCGTCGATTCATGAATATTGCATGTGTGTTTTCCACGCCTCAAACTTATGATTACGATTACTCTCTTGTGCACTTATCGCAATTATTGTCACAGTGATCTACCTCGCGAAACTTCGTACGCTTGGTCGTGTGTGTCGCTTACGTACTTGCACACACACACACATGTATATAAACATTTCTGGAAGCAGAAAAACAAACCAGCACATAGATCTTATCGGAGATTAGTATCGAGAATGCCTGCGTTGCAATTATTACGCGCGTGTATGCAGAAACTCGTTTTGTGTCTGTGCCGTGAACTTAATCCGTGTCCATAACTCGTTTCGCTATCCTAGACAACAATAAGGCGGCGCTTAACTCGCGTTTATTAAAATACGCGATCGCGACGAGTTCATTAGCGATTTAACCTCCGCGCTGTGAACGATCAGCTTTCGCAAATTTACTCCTTCGTTAGCGTTCGCGTATTTTTAATCATCTCGGTAATGAGATAACAATTTTCTTTTTTTAAATTAATTCTAGATTATTCCTCGGCTACAACGTTACGATTATAATTTTAGCCTTTGAAATGATTGATCTGATAGTTTTCATTATTTCAGGGCTAATTGTTATTCATCTATAGCTGTTCTGGATGCCGCTGTAAGATATCGATCAGAGTTATGCGAACAGTGAAATTACATGCGGTTGTAAGCGAATACGTGATTGGGAATTAGCAATTACAATTGCAATGTAGGATATTATTGAGGTTGAATTTATTGCCAATTAGGTACCCTCTACAATTGAAATTTGCAATCGACGCGAATAAACGGTCGCCGATTGCGTTCGCAATTTAGCAGAATCAGTTATACCGTACAATTACCATCACGAAGTTACAATACGTTACAATTAGCATATAATTGAAGCGAAGTCTCACATCGCCATGCTTGAATTTTCGTCTTGTCCTTGGAAGAAAATTGTTTGCAAATCATGCCCAAAAATTTCGCTCTTCGTGAAATCGTGTCGACGATAATTGTCTCGATTGCGTTGCTTCTAAGTTGTCAAAAAAAAAAAAAAAAACACCAAAAACTATGGAAATAAATACGATCGTCAAGGAATTACGAAGAGCCCGATGTACGTCCAGCTTCAAACCAGCCGTCGACTCCGACTTTATGCATTAGATTAGATCATTGCAGCGTGCCGCAGCACCTGCTTTGCATAAAGAAAAATGCAGCAGCAAGCAGCGTGCGTGATGTCATTCGACTTCCAGTCCGAGTAAACAAAGCGACGTTGACGAGATGAAGATTTTTCGAATTTTCCAATTCCACGATTCATTATTATTATTATTATTATTATTATTAATATTATACAGTTTTGGGTAGAAACGTGAACGATCCCGCGGAGATTTAAGACTCGACGAAAAATGCAACCTTTGCACGACTGATAAATCCGTGGGGGTTTAATCGGTTTGCGTAACGCGTCCGGCGACCCGTGCGATTCCGCCGCAGCTGAATGGCGCGTGATTCGAATGATCGCAATATAATTATCAAGATAGGTTATAACCGCCGAGCGCTTTGGACAGCCAGAAATTAGCATATTATCAAGTAGCCATTCTCTTCCAGCCGCATGTTCCGTTTCAACACTGACGATCACTCACCGTCGCGACGTCGTTTCGTTGTTGCGATAATATATCGATCTATCGGCACGCATAACCGGCATCTTTTGACGGCCACCTATCGCCGTCCGATATAATTCAAGACGCGCGAGGGGTAATAAATGTGTAACGAATGCGTGGAAATCCGTTTGCGAGTGGCACAACGAACCTTTGGCGAATTGGCACCGCGCGCCTACACGCCGCGAATTATATTCGTTACTTCCAATCCCACGCACCGTTTAGGCGATTTAGGTTTCTCGCAAAATGATCCGACCAATTGCTCAAGAGATTTGTGGCTTCATCTCGACCGAGAATCTTGTTAGAGTGTCACACCTGCTCAAAATCACGCACAATTTAACGCCAGAGAAGTTATCTATAAGTCTTTGGATATCGATTATGGACACCAAATCTGTACAGTTCGATCGACTTCTCGCGATGTTAGAAATTCAAGACTAGGTCAGCTCTGCGATATCTTTCCGGTTAGACCGTTTGCTGTGAATAATCGCTGTACAAAAAAAAAAAAAAAACAATAAAAAAAATTAAGAAATTAAAAAAAAATTGAATGGAATATTCGTAAAACAATTCAATCAAAGTTCTCCGTCAAAACTCGTCTCTGTACGTACAATGTTGGCAAATATTCCTGCGAAACTTACGCTATTCAAAGTTTTGTTTTTCTTTTAAGGTAACGAAGATCCGGCTGGCTGTAAGAAGTGAACACGGCCATCTTTTACGCGTGCGACGCAGAGACGGTGTTAAGTATATAATACGTATATACGTTGTACATACTTGAGTCTATATAGTTATTAAAAGTCCAATTTGCGCAGCGATATTAATTGGCGTAATAAAGTTGATTAATTCGCGTCAGATAGGCCTAACGCAAGTTTCCGCCGTACACGTGTCAGAATTATTATAGGTACGTTGCGTGACAAATTGAAATAAAACGAAGTCAATTATTAATGAACACGACGAGCTCGTGCCGCCGCCGCCGCTGCTGCAGCACCGCGTTATTATACGTGTAGAATTATATCGCTACTCTCGACTGCGTAACCCGCCTTATGAAAATTCAGCTTCGTTTCGTCGTTCCTTTTTTGCCACTTGACAATATTTTGCAACGGTCACTATTACAAACTTCGATATAACCTGAATGCAAATATTCGTCGAGAGAGGCGTTCCCGTGTATTTATATAATATTGAATAAAAAATTGTTTCATCCTTCGTTTCCGATCCAGGCAATCGGAAACAATTGAAAAACAGTCTACTCATTTTTCAACAGGTTCATAAATCAGAGACTGATTTATTTTTTTACAAATTTAAAAAAATTAAAATCAAGATATTGAATCTGGAAGGGGAATATTCCGATAATCAAAACGGGATTTCGAATCGTTTGAGAAGATTCGCCGACGCGGATGAAAAAAAAATTCAAATTAATCGGAATGGAGAAAAGGTGAGTTAGATTCTTACGGGAATGGCCCATATAAACGCATGGATGCTGCGAAGTTACCGTATGTTTTGCTTTCGAGGCTCGAAACGTGGGCGACGGGACAGTATCCACAGCTCGACATACAGGTGAGTGTTGAAACATTCGGTCTGCTGCGGTCCGGCTAAAATGAATCGTGCCAACCGATCCGATACTTGTAGGCGTCCACGGCTGCCCAGTCGACGCATTAATCGTCGATCGGATCGGTTCTGACCGAGCTAACAACTTTTCAATAACTGATCACGCGTCAAAACAGCCCGCGGTCACTGTTATTATAATTATAGCGCCCTTCGTCCTTCGTCGCGCGTTTTATTTCATTACGATTTGTTCAAATAAGATATACTGGAACGATCTATAGAACGAGATTTATCGAGATCAATACAACGTTTGTTTCTTTCTGTGATTTGAATTTTACAAATCTTCCGAATTTGCATTGTATTCACTTTATTGCGATCAAATTCATCAAATGCCTTGCCGGGATCAAAAAGAAATACGGAACGATAGATCTATCGAACCAAATCTTTTGCATCAAGGAAATCGGTTGAAAAATGATCGGTATAAAATCGGCGTAATTGTCTTAAAAAAAATTTGTCGACTCACCTGGCGAAGGGCTTCGGATCGATTTCGTAGTGTTCGGAAATCGGTCCAGTCTTGACGACTCGGGCGAGCTGCGACTCCTGGACAAGGACGAGGCCCTCCTTGACGTGTTTCTCGCTCCACTGAACTCTGCACCTTCCGCGACAGCGTTCGGCCCCGCCGTTTCGATCGAGAGTCCGTCGGCCCTTCGAGGGTGACGGTGAGTTCGGCGTTGGTGCCGATTTCCCGGATCGGTGCTGCGGTCTGGGGGAAATTTTCCTGGCGGAGGACATCGTCGGAGCCTGATGACTCGAGGGGTATATCATGTCAGCAAAAATGGTGCCAGGCAGAAGGGCGCCGGCGCCGATCTTGCAACGTCGATTTCGGAATCGGCAGCGCGCTCAAAGCCTCGCGTTCACCAGTCGACCGATGGCGTCAGCACAGCTGATCCCATCACGAGCCGACGGCGCGAATTCGCAAGAGCAGCACCGATTTTCAAACTCACAGTTCCGCGATTTACGCGAAAAGAGAATCGGCGGACAATCGAGTCGATCTGTGATAAACGCGATTCTTCAACTTCTCTCGCCGGTGTTGCAAGCTCGAGTTTCACCGCACGCACTGACGAGCGACACCGTAGAAATCCTACTTTTTTTTTTTTACTCTCCCTACGATTTCGAGGACTGTTCGTAATTGCCGCGCGCGACTGCGGTAATCGGCACAACCGGAAATCGTTCGGCGAATCGACGTCTCGTGCAATCTCCGTACGAAACCGCGCGAGCATTAATTTCACATGCCTGATCGGCGAAACCTCCTCTTCGTCCGTTTCCTCTTCCTCTCGAGAGAGGCGCCCGTTCTCTCGCTCGCTGCTGACTTCCTGCGCGGTCCAGCGCGGATACGTTACTGTCGATCCGCGCCAGCATCGTCCGGCTCCTGCACCGCGGCTCCGAACCGATCAAAGTCTTTACGATCTCCTCTCTCTCCCACTCGAGGCTGCGTCGAGACGCCGCCGCCGCCGTCGCGACGCCGAGGTGCAGGACACTCTGACGTAGGTGGAGCCAGACGCCGCGTTTTCGTTGTCGTTGTTTGTCCGCCGGTCGCCAGACTCTGTTGACACTGCTAATTTCCCTCTTTATTAAGGACATACGGGCCGTACAGTCGGGGCAAAAATCTGAAACAAAGATCGACACATTCGCACGTTTGTGAATCAAATTAGCTATTTTTTATTACCATCGGAAAAAAGTGTGATCTGTGATACGGTAAAATATTTATTGAACCCTGGATTTGAATTGTAAATATCGAGTTACCAAGCAAAAGTAACAAAAAAAAAACAAAAAAAAAAAAAAACAACAATTTTTGACTATCCATTGCTAAAAAAGTTGATACAGTATAACTCTATCCGGATCAGTTTCATTTTTTGAACCTTTATTTTGACGCATTTTCGACCTGACTGTACGTCCCACGCATCCTTAAGCCTGCCCGGTCCTCGGGATGAGCACACGTAGCATCGATATCTTTCTGGGAATCGTGGGTACTTCAGTTTTCGGTCAAGACCGAAAGGTTTGCTGATTCGTTTTTTCCACTTCAACTTTGAGCACAAGGTTTTAAAGGTTTTTTTTTTTATTTTTTAATTTTGCGTTATGATCGGACTTTTGCTATTTCTTTTTTTTTCTATTTTCTTTTATTTTGAAGAAGGAATTGAAGAATTTTAAACCACAGAGCAATCTCGAATTATCTTCAGAACGAGAATATTATTGTTTTTTCTAGACATCAGACAATAATATAATATATTTTGTTCAAATAATGATTTCGAGCTTGTAAAACATTTGCTTGATTTCTGAAATTCGATCCGTGAATAAACCGATGGTAAAAACGAAAATATAAATGGGACAATGAAGAAGGAAATGAACAAAACAGACCGCGGTTCGAATTTCACATGCAACGTTCAAGTTCCTAGAATGGAAACTCTTTTTTTCCTGCGGTTATCAAGAAATTAAATCCGAGGTGAAAACAGGATGAAAACTGATTCAGGAAATCTGAATTCCAATTAAACTCAGGATACGAGAAAATCACATAAAGAAAAATAAGTAGAAACAATATTTATGATAGAAGAAAAGAGGTCAAAGAAATCCGATCTCACCTTGATAAAATTGCAATAATTACACGCGGCCGTGGAGTAAAAGCTCGTCCTGACGATTGGTCAGAAATTTTTGATTCCGGAACTAACGCGGCATCGGGTTAAGTTCGTGCAGTTTGATTCGCGGCTACGTCGTTTCGCTCCGTATGTCTCATAAACGCCAAGGGTTGCTGCTTTTTCTAGATCTAGATAGCCTGAACAGTAAATCACCGTTTCCGAGCTATAATGGAAGCGAAGGTCTCCCCATTTCCGCCATAGTGGTTTTAGATTGTGTCTCATGCCTATGCGCGCCATACGTATACTTGTATGTATTTGTACATACACCAGATGAAAGATACGTGAGTCTTCGTTTACGGAATTTAACATGCACTTACCTACCTATATACGTTCTCTCTGGACGCGTGCATGAGTTCGCGGTAATTTATCAGAGAGCACCTTGTACAGCCGTATAATACAAACTCGGACGGCCGACGAGTCGGACTGCAAACATTTGCTTTCCTTGAATTAGCCCGACATCACGGAGGCGGAATATGCGCTACTGGAAAAAATATGCTACCTGTAATTTTTACACAATTTCTTCACGTTCCCAGAAAGAATGCTCAAAATTTTTTGCCGATTAGCCGCGGCGGTTGATTATAAAACAGTTTGTGAGAAAATTGACAAGAATTTATTTAACGATTCGAATTTGCGATTACGAGATATTTTTTCAACAAATGGCAATTTTGTGGTTACATTAAGGTGTTACCATTTTCACATTACATGTATAGAGTCAATCAGCGCGGTTAAGAATTATATATTTTGCACGTCTGTCGGTATCGGAGAAAAAACGTTCAGCGCCAAGGCGAGTCATTTTCTGCAACGATAAGGTGTAGGTATATTTGTGCAACGAACGATGACGTACGATCAGGAAAGGATTGCAGCGGTGGCTGTCGCTTGATATTCTTGACGAGATGAGAATTGGCTTGTTTTCACAATGAACGATTAAAATAAACCTTTTTGACTTGGCCCGTCAGCCGGAGTCTGCGCCCGGTGAGAAACACGTTAGCCTCGTTAGCGGAGTCTTAAGATCCTGACGCCTGATGCACAGTTTTATCTTTTACTCTCGTCGAGAGGTCGTCGCTGCAAGCCTGCAATGCAGCCGGATCGGCTTCTCTCATCCCGGAAGTTGCACTCTTCGCGTCGCGGGTCCGCCAACATGAGCCGATAATCGTAAAGCACAAAGAAACTCCGGCGAATCGTCATATGGAAGCTTATTTTCTCCCATTTAAGTGCAGAGGAATTAATTAAACAAGTTGCAGAGAGAGGTGGTTATTTCCCCTCCGTTGCCTTCGAAACATCCTGGAATCGGTTTTGCCAAATGGAAACTACATTTTTAGAAAAAAAATAGCCATATCTATTCAGCCAGTATTCAATTACCAAAAAATGTTGACTACATTTCGATCCCGTAGTGCAGAAAAATCGTACTTAAATTTAAATCTTCCTCTCAGTTTTCTTGTTTCCTTTCGCATTTTACATTCGCACAATTAACGGTATTCAGAGCGTGCGAGACGCGGTAAACAAAGACGAGTGTTAACCGAGCACCTCTTTGAAAATGTTTCAATCATCGCGGGTGGAATTAAAGTCAATGATCCTCTGACCTTCCGCAAGAAACGGACCGTCTATAATTCGCGACTTGACTACGGATCCGCCCCGCTTTGTTTCTCTGCATGGTTTTGTAGATGAAAATCTCAGGCAAGCGGAGCAGCCGCAGAGGCGCGAAATTCGCATTTTAATACCGAGGACTCAAACGAGGTCCAGGGTTAAGATCATTATACGATGCTTTGCCTCCCCCCCTCCCCCCCGCTGCATGTGTTTCGAAAAATATCACCGAACATTCGTCAGAATATAAGCCGGATCTCGATCGCTCCGGGGATCCGAGCAACAAAGAAGAATTTCTTTTACTCCGATCTACGCATCATATATGTATACTATATACGTATACAAGCCCATTATAATATAACAAGTTCTCCCAAGGGAGATAATGAGTTTTCTGAGTAGGAATTGTGGCGTGCGCGTTATGCCCCGAACCACCCGGATTTTTCGCCATGCTGGCTACATAGGTTTTTGCCCGGAAAAATAAAAGAGCTTCTCGCATATCGCGCGATTCATCTTAAAGCGAGCCTCGTGTGTATATATATATATATATATATATATATATATATATATATATGTAGATACACGTGTGTGTATATATAAGGTACTTATACGTCCGTATAAATTTGCATTTTAGTTCTGCGGAGGGCGAGCAATGCGCGCATGGTTTTCATTGACAAATATGGCAGCGCGTCATTAATAACAAATTCTCAACGGGCATTTCATGCCCTGCGCTTGCAGGCAGCTGAAATGCACTTGCAAAGACCGGGCGACGCGTATCACTGTCCGCTGCTCCGAGTCTCTTCATGATTTTATCACCGCGGAGAACGCGACCCGAATCTGTCACCGGGACTGAAGGATTATATCCTTATAACTGGGGCTGTTGAGTATGCGTCTTGCCGGATTAAACGAATGTTTAATCTCCATTGTGGTGTGTATTTAATCCGGACGAACTTCCTCGATACGATTACGATGCATATTTATTACATTCTTGATAAAAGAATTTTCGGTATTATGAACGATCTCACGATGAGGCTCTGCGAAATTTTGCTACAACTCATCTACATATATGTATGGCATATATTTTTTTTTTTTAAGTCACCACCAGTCACTGATGATCTCGGTGAACTAAAATTATCCAATTCTCGAAAGTGTGAATTTGATTCTTTGTGCTGGTCAATTAAATTCAAATGTCCGTATAAGACGCGATGATTGTTTTATAAGGGGTATATAAAAAATACAAAAATTAGAAACTTTTATTTACGACGGATTGTTTTGTTTGGAAAACTATCTTTCACGTGTTCACTGGATAAGATTTGTTTATTAAAACGACAATTTAATGTTATTGTTTGTCAATCAAAATCAAGATCAGTGTTGTCTTAAGAAATTCAATATAAAAGTGTCTCAGATTGAAATCACATCGAAATCGGAAAGGACTTTTTGCCATTATGAAGCAGTCTGAAGTAACAAATACATAACCGAGCTTTCGTTTACAATCTTATTGAAAATTAAAAAATTATTAATGATTACAAATGGATTCAATCGAGAAGTTAGCTCGAAAGAAGTCGCGTGCAGTTCATGCTTGTTATACCTTCCAATTTCTGTGTTCAAATCTCATTCTCGACATGTTAAAGTCGAAGTAAGCCTCTCGTGTGCTTAACGATAAGCTGATCACGTCGAGTAAATCATACGTATACATACAATTCATATATTTTCCAGCGATTCAGCGGAATATGTGCATACATATCATATATGTAATAATCGGGGAATGCCTAAATCGCAGAATCAGCAAAGCGGCGGAGGCTGCAGGATCAGACTGCACGCAATTGACCCGTTGATTATAATCTCCGGCATCGGAATTCTCCTCAGTGTAAAAGCACTATTACCGCGGTAAGTGTAGCCAGGCCGACGTGCATGTCTCGTGAATATCCTCGCTGCTCGGAGGTCAAGTCGAGTTCCATGCTGCGGTAAATTTTCGCCGGATCTCTCGTGATTTCGAGGCGCTCGAGGCTGCACCCGGAAATCAGCAGCACTGCCCTAATCCCGGCCGGAGGTCGGCGTCGCGTTTTCTAGTCGAAAATAAAATGAGGACAAAGAGAGGAAAATGTCCGGCGTCGCCGTATAGCAGCCGAGGAGAGATAATAAATTGTTACGACCGTTTTAATGATTTCTATTTACAGCGGTTTGAATCCGCAATAAATTCGCAACAAGCGATCGCGTCCCTCGACTTGCCGGCTTGATTGTGTGCAGCGGCGTTATTTGTGAGCACCGATCTCGCGGCGAACGTTTCAGGGATTCTATTACGTCGTGTCTCTCTTTGCCTGTTAAAGACACCCGGGTATCCAGTTAATCCTCAGAAAAAGAACTCGGGATGTGGATTTGATGGCTATTTTTAATTGCAGCACGGGGTGAAGGCGAATCATTACGCTTATATATATTGTACATGATTCCGCGCTGCAGCGCAGCAGGAAGTCCGCCAAACTCTGACCCAGACTCCCGGATAGGGAGAGGAGAGAAGCAATAAAAATAAAATAAAATAAAAAAATACGTCGCAGATGAAGGGAACAACTGATCTTCGCCTCAAGGCGCCCACCTCAGGTGGCACATCCAAGGTCTTCGGCGGTGAGGTCGTTTTAGGAGCCGTGGGCCGAGAGGCCCGAATTTAATTGACGTTAAGTGTCGATATACAATTACTGATAACTTGACTGGCTGCAAGGCGTGTGGAAAATTTGTCCACCGATAAGCGGGATAAATCGATCGTGCTCGCGTCACGAAACTTTTATTCGTTTTTCAGCCTACAATCTACCGAGGGTATAAAAGATGGGTTCGAAAGGAAGCGCGGGCTACGGAGCGTCAAGATACGCCCTTCGGTTACGCGACTTACGAGAAACTCGCAATCAGTGGGCGCGGATACCTAAATATGTCCAGGACGCGAATGCGTAGGACCCTCTGAATCAGAACCCGATATATTGAAGAACCTGGCGGTGTTACACCGAAGAAGACCGGCGAGGTGGTTGAACCCGAGAAACCTCGCGAACGACGCGAACCTGGAAATTCTCGACTCGTACCTACGCCTCTTATTTTTCCACAATCAACGAGGTGAACCGATGTAAATAAACCGTAAATTGTTCCAAAGAAGACTTCAGCTTTCGTACGGTTAAACTATCTTGGGGTGGTTTTTACTCGCTAACTCGAACGCGAACCTGCCTGAAAAATATACTTACACCTGATTTTGAATTATGAGGGAATTTTACCCCAGCTTATAGAAATTATGAAATGTTATAACGACACCTTTGTCGAACTTTAAAATAGTCTTGTAACCTCTGAATTATTTGTCATCATTTTCTACACAAGTCGAATATTTTCAATGATTTTGGGCACGGAGAGTGTCCGATAAGTTTTCAAATATCGGCAAATTGAGTCTCACAAAATTACATCTATCGATATTTTTTATTGAATCGCAATTCTTCCCAAAATTGGGCCAAAAATTTTCGTAAAATACGTTTTATGGGCTTTGTCGATCGATTTCAAAGAAGTTTTCATGAAAAATTGATTCACCATGAATTTTGATTTCCCGATATGAGTAACTTGGAAAAGACGTAAAAACCTTCTCCAAAATCGTTCCAACAAATGTCTCATGTGTTCGAATCACGTGAAAAAAATCCAAAGTTTGTCAGAATTTTTTAAACGTCTGTTAAAAAATTTCACAAGTGTTTGGCTTACGGTGCACTTTTCAGGAATAATTAAAATGGCCGCCGAGCTGATCAGCCGTGGACGTCGAGTTTAAAAATGTATAGAAATAATCCATGTATCACGGCGGACTCGCACCTACATATACAACGCTGCACTCTACGAATCATTCAAGGTTTTTTTGCCACTCCGTTGATACAGGTGCGCGTGGATCAGTCATTTGCGCGATTCGGGTAAAGAAATAGTCGATTGTTAGCGTGCATCGTAGATACTCGTACTATAGACACGTGGACGCACGTATCGAGGCACCGCACGTGATTTATACATTGGGTAATTGCATCGCGGTAATTTAAATTCCGGCTTCGAGTACGCGCGCGTTTTGACGCTCATAATAATACAAGAAACGTTTAATGGGTGTAATTATAGGTCGGATCGAATGGCAATCAGCCCTCCGACTTCCGACCACCGCTTTCCCAAATTAAGAATCACTCCTCGAGGCTTCGACCCTGTGTGACAATGAAACGTATTCAGCGCGGACTGAAATACAGGTAGAAGCCAATTATAATGGCCGTTCTCATCACTCTTTATACAGCTGAAAATAATTTATGCCGATGACGAAATCGACAGGTTTCGACAAGCTTATTTTTCACCCCACATTTATACTTACTTACATGGCAATGGACCGTTAAGGCGACTAACGATCTTCGAAAATTCATCAATGTTAAGTCTGTTCTGCCACATCGTGATAACCTCCGGTTCACAGGTTCTCAAAATCGTTATGGATTTCTTCCGGCAGTTGTTCGACATTGAGTAGGTACTCTTGTATATTTCACTGCCGGTTCGGTGTCAAATAAATTCTGTCTAATAACCAATAATTTAGCTCCGAGGTATGATAAATTGAAAGAATAATTATGGACTCTTTTCGACGTACTAATTGTCCTACTAATTACACTTGATTTCGATCACTATAACCTGTCAGAGGCTTGTTCGCAAGACGAATCGGCCTTTCGAAAATCTGAACGTGATGTTGTTTTCAGAAAATTTTTCGCTAAATGCGTACTATTGACGCAATTTCCTACCAACAGCGATACTTCAAGACGACTCGCCGATCGTGAGAATCCAGTTCAGCCTAGGCCTCCAGTCTCAACATTCTCATGCTTACTTACTCCTCTACTCTTTTACTCACTTACCTACTTACTTATTGCTTATAGTCGTCGTTGCGGACACGCCGCTCTATGTGCTGCAACGAACCTGTGTAATTTACGACTCTTAAAACCGTATACATATACAATAGAAACGGCTGCCTCACCGACTGACTGACTGATTGACTGCAGTCACTCTGACTTTACGGACGAATCGTTCGCCGCGAAGGACCTAAATAGCTGAGGTAACAGTCCTACATTGAGAAAAATGACTGTGAATTTACTGCACATTTACTGTATAAAAAAGTTGTCAAATTACGAAATCAGGTTGCAAATTTACAAATTCGGTGTAGCGAGGTACATTACTACGTATTTGCCTTAAATTTACGATGAAATTTTTGATTTTAATAATATTTATAAGAAAAAGACAAAAAAATTATTTCAATTTACTAAACTGTGTAGTAAATTTATCGTATTTGTAAATTGAATAAATGGTGAATTCACTGTTGCATACCCGAATGAAACTTCTAATACAGTGTAGGAAGTTCAACACAGAAATTTTTAACAATGCAGCGCGCTATTTTTCGTTCCCAAACTTTTCTGAGCTAGTTTGCATCGAGATTAGCAACGATCAAGGCGAGTTTAATCTTGGCTAAAAGTAACGAGAGTGAGATCGTTTCGATTTTACCACAACTGCGCACTTCTTACAGTCTTATTGCTGTAGATTTGCACGAAAATCCTGTGGGAAATAAATTATTCCACGTATCTGAAATTCTGCGAAATGCAGGATAAATAATTGTTCCGCGGTATAAAGAAGATAAAAATAATGGGTAACAATAATTTAGTTTATGATACACGTCGCTTTATATAGACACGCAGCGCGAACGCGGCGCGGCTTTCTTCCGCAAAAGAACAGAAACGTGAACACGCATCACGGGAAATATTCGCACGGTTGGTATAATTGCTTGAATACCGATTCGGTTGCATCGGTAAGCACGATATAATATCTCATGCGATTTCCGCGAATGTATGATCTGCTTGTGTTACGTGTCTTTGTAAAATTAGACCAGGTGTCAAGAGTTGTTACATTTTATACGTATTACAAGCGAACGAAGGAGAGCGAGGCGCAGCAATCATGGCGTACAGAACTTGGCTATCGTCGAAATGATTTGAAGTAAATTACGCGAATACGCGCTCGCACAGAGCTTAGTGCAAGCTGTGAGATTCAAATTTTGCCACACGGAATCCGTATACCGCAAAAAATATCGATTACGAGGTGTTTTAAAATTAAATACGGCCGAGCTTGAGCGCTAAATTCTCTGCCGCCAGATGTCGCCGCGGCAAAATTTCGCTCCCGGTGGCAAAATTTTATCGCTCTCCTTCCGATCACGACTCGCGTTCGACGGCCTTCTTCACATGCGTAATTACAATGGGCGTCGTAAGAAGTGTGCAGCCTCTGGTGTTAATCAAGGTGTAACCCTGCAGATCCGAGGTGTCGGTAGCGCGCGATTTCCATCGGACCTATATAATAGCAGTTATATTGTGCAAACTGGCGCGTTACGCACACGCGGTGTGCAGGTACGCAAGTTCGCGGCCGTCGCGGCATTTGAGATTATAATTACAGGGCAGTTGCTCCGGGCTTTATACGCCTCGACTCGCTTCGGTAGGTGGATTTTAATTTTTTTGCTTGTATATTTTTTTATTTTCTCGTCTTTCTGTCGGTTTTATTTATTTGTTTGTTGTTTTTTTTTTTTTTTTTAAAGCGAGTTATAGGCACGGTAGCTCAACGTCCGTCAATCACTCGACGTTCTCAGGTTCGCCCATTACGACCGTGCGTTTGGGTCTACCATGCAGGCAGGCTTGTAACATATTATATATATAATAACAGTTGGCGCCCTTGCGCCGAGCTATAAAACTGATCTTTGTGTTATACCTAATAATTCAACAATCCCTGGGGATATATCACGGATTTATCACTTGCACGTTTACGCCTCGCAATTTTTGCCAATTTTAATGCCAATTTCGTTTTTCCACAAACAATTTACGATAAGTTCAAATGATTCATTCCTTACTTCATGTTCTCTATAATCAAATTTGATGGGAAAAATGATTTTTAAGTTTGCTGACAGTTTGACAAATTTTTGAACGCAGATCAGTTTCAATGGCAATTGAAAACAAGGAAACACAACACAATGAAACAAGGTTCAACAAATGATTCATCATACGGAAGATTAGCCGATCAATGTAGAGATCGCGAACACTTGATCTTTATCATCTTGATGCTAACAAGCCTGCACGGATTTGTTTATTTTTCTCGTCCAATTCAACAGCGAAGTCTCGGGGTGGAGAAAGTTCTGTACAATTAATTCTATTCGATACAGTTATACGAATTCTTCGAGTGAAAAAATCCTGTAAGATAATGACTGTTTTATAGGATAATTTGATGCGTTTATATTAATTCCTGCCGGAAGAAGTGTGTGTCCGATGATGATTGTTGTTATTATAACCATGATCGACAAAAATTATTTATAACAAATTGAAGATTATTATAATTATAATATCAATAGGCAATAATCTGGATGTATAGTAGTATTATTAATTGAACCGAATACGCGTCGAATATCGTTATTAATTCGTTGATGTTGTCTTGATGCGAAATGTGCGTAGGCGCTGCCCCTGGGCTATAACCACTTAGTTTTAGACTCCTACCCGCTTCGGTTGAAACGATTTTAACCAAACTCTATTTAAATGGTAATGTTCTAGAGTCGAACAACAAAAGAAAAATAAACGTAGGAATGAAATTGTCTGCAGATATGTCAAAGCTGAACCGTTCAAGTGTGTATCAAGATCGGCGGTCGCCGATCGCGCCAAGTTCATTAAAAACATTAACGCGCGCGAAGAAAAGCCTTCTAACGTACTCGTTGAAAATATTGTCACACATATCTCCCCTCTCGCGATGGAATTCAACATTTGACAACTTTTTTACGTTTATAAATTTTATGGACTTTCATTTAAGCCTTATAATAATACGAACGGCGCACGTAGAGCCAAAATATACCAGTTTTAATACTTCCAACATCGTCGAAATCGTCAGTTCGATCAAGATTTTTCTTCACCTTCAGTCGTTCTTTTTATATTTATGACATTGACATACGCTTTTTGGTGTACATAGACATACAGAAGCAGTGATTAATGCGGTTGTCCATATTGTATAATTGACTCGTGGTACAAGCGATTTGAATGAGTATGAGAAATGACATAGTCTTCCCAGTGTGGCAATAATGCTCTTCCTAAAAGATATGGAAGCTAAGAGTAGAGTTTCAATCATGGTTTTGTTGTGAATTAACAGACACCTACTTGGCGCTAGCATGAGATTTGGATCTTTTTTGTACGAGGTGACTGTATGCATACATTTTTGATCAGAGAAGGTATTTTTGTGGGTTATGGCCTCATTTTTAATGTACTTGGCGAGAATTTTTTGCACCAGAGGTGCTTTTTGGAGAGATTATATATACGACTGTTCTACCACTGAGTCAAGAACCCGCAAAAACTTGGTGACTCCATCTACATGCCAAATTTGTTTTCGACTTGGAAAATCTTGCACGACAGATTTCTTAAAACTCAAAATCACCTACTTCATTTACCAAATGTTTTATAACTTTGAGAACACTAAAGTTCTGCGAATTCGGAACGATGGTCAATTAATCTACAAAACAGTAATCGCTCACGATTTATTAAGTTGCATTGTAGGAGTTCATGTGTTACGAACCAATTGTGAAAGTCCATCGCACCGTGATGTGATCGTAAACAAAATTAAATTGGTACGTGAAACTTGGCGTGCTTCTTCCAAGGCATGATTTATACATGAAACGATAATGATAGAATTTGATTTATTTCCCAAGGTATTTTTCTAAAAAGATCCGCCAAGTACCACTCACTAATATTATCACGATTGTTTACTCAGATTTATTACTTAGAATAATGTAACTCCGAATAAAAGTTGGGCAACACACAACGCATCAGAAGCGTAAGATTCCAAAATGTAAACACACTTACAGACATTCTTACAGTTGTGCTCGAAGAGGAAGAAGACTTTATATATTCACAGAACAAATGCATACCGAAAATACGGCAACCAATTGAACTCGACGAGAGCTGAAGTCTTACTGACTGCCTAATCTAAGCCCGTATAATTTCTGTGCTCGACGGTAAACACGCGCCTACAGACGGGTGTTTACACTATAAGAGAATAATCCTCAGGTGCGGCTAGCAGAAAAACCATCCACGAGATGTTCTGCCGGACATAACTGAGCGCAAGCAATGTATTGTAATCGATACTTAATTTCCGGAAGCTATATTCGTTCCGAACGTAGCCTGACTTTGCAAAATGTGGACACTTTTGCTAGCCTTCGCATCAATTCGTGAGAAGTGAGAATGAATCCATCCGTCGTTGGTAGAGTAAATCAAGTGAGAAACTGGAGTGCATGTATTTACAAGAGAAGCTGAGAAAGAGGTTTACAAAATGCGAAGTGGGACTCGAGGATCTTCGAATCTCAAATCTCGTTCTTGCGTGTTCGACTTTTGTTAATGATATAAATCCCGCTTTGTTGAGTCACCAATAATTTAGCAACCCATGAACGACAGAAGGTATTTCTAAATTGAAATTCCGAATCACTGCCGATTTCGGCGTGGATTCCGTGCCTGGTTATATCGCGCCCTGATACGATTTCCTGGGATCGATCTGTCTCTTCTGAAAATTTCAATCCCCCGCCAGGCGGCATAAGGAAAGCGCAAGAGACAGGCTTGCGGGCCCGTTACAAAGCGTTGAAAAAGCCGCATCAAACGGTCTCACAGCGGCTCAGCAGCCGGTCGGTAAAAAAGATCGACATCAGGCACAGGTACTTATACGCGTTACCTTTTTCCCTCCTATTTCCCTAAGACTAAAAGGATTACAAGCGGTGGCGCGGCAATTCCGCAGAGACGAACGCCGTGATTCACCGCGTCACCTGCGCGGCATTACGCGGTGAACAATTCGCGGCTATTTATAGGGAGCGAGTTGAAAGCGATCACTCCGCGCCGTTTGGCCTGTGCGTCTGTAAAAAAGGTCCCGCGAATCGCCATATCGGTCCCCCCGTTGACAAAAGCTCATTTTAATCGGCAGGGCTCGTATTTTTAGAGCGTCGTGCCCGTATAACGCGACGCTTTTTAGCCACCGCGGTAGGTAGGGTTGTATTTTTAGAAACATTGTTACGAGTATCCTCGCCCACGGGGCTTCGTGCGGCCGTTGCAGGATGCGGTTTTAATGAAGAGGACACCGGCGGATGGGCATGCATGCGGTAGAGACGCATGCGCTACAGGTATAAGATGGATGCACCGCGGTCTTTGCGGCCACGGAATCCGTTGCATTATTTATGGAACGTGTCGCGCTCCATCCGTTCGACGACCTCTTCCAATTAGGAATTATTTACAGAGAAATATCCGACTCGTGAGGCTGGACTCCGATACGGTGCACGAGTCGGATGAACCAGCGGTATCTACTTACCCTGAAAAAAGTTCGCTTGCCCTCTGACCCGATACCCCGCAAGGTTTTTACCTTTCATTGTTTTTTTTTCCCTTCTTGCTTCTCGACATGTTTTTCAAGCAAAGTAATTTAATCGGGATATAACGTGCAGGATAACGGGATGATGTTTAATTGAATATGTCGACGATTTATTCAAATGAGTTATAGGTATCATTTATTTCATTAACTTATTCAAATTATGTAATATAATAATAATGAAAATAATATTATCAATAATAATAATAATAATGATAATTATATATAAATATTTACAAAGTAGGCTTATGTTGCTAGTGCGACTTTGCTGTCTCGTAACGTAGTATGATAAGAATATTGAACGTAATAACAACAATAACCAATAGCGATAAGAGTAAGTCGATAAATCGGGGAGCAGGGTGCGTAAAATTCGAATCAGAAAAGAGAAGGAGAAAGAGAGAGGGACAAAAAACGGGAGAGATCGGTGACCATGTCGCGAGGTAATACGGGCAGTAGTGATATAATAGTGATAATTATCGTTATTTTATAAACTCAACGTAATATATAAACAATAATTGTATTAATGACAGTTCTAGCGATTTCAGCAGTGGTGACGGTTAGTCGTTAGAATAATAATTACTTGTTAGCAATGACGATCATATTCTAAATTACGGGTGATATATAGGATGGGGATGAAAAAAGCAAAGACGGAGAAATAATCAGGGGATAATCAAATAATATAGACAAAGCGATAAGAAAATAAATAATTATACATATAATCATGAAACATATATGTATAATAAATTCTAGTGAACGGATTGAACCTCGCGGTTCGACACTCCTTGATTTCATATTGATAGCGCGTCTCTCGCCGGCGTATGCTTATCAAAATTACAGATGGTACGATAATTTTGTTTAAAACATTAATTGTTTTTATTTTTATCTTTAATTCACACAAAAGATTCGAGATTAGTTATGGCAAAAGTAATTGTGCGTTCAATTCGTGTAAAAATGCGACAAGTACCTGGTTTACGGGATAAATAACGAAGTTTCTTTTCTGCCAAATTCCCCAATACTTTGTATTTAAGAAATTTTTTTTTATATAAAATTTATCAATATTTTTCTCTGAATTACTCATGGGTAAATTTTCAGGCGAAGAGAATAAAGGACTGCTCGATTCACGAGGAATTACATATATCGTGATAAACTCTTCCTCATTTCCCCGTTACTCCGATTTCATTAACTTCGATTTCCCTTTCTTGCGAATCGAGAATGTTTTCAAAAGTACGACTCTCTCCGCTCTCGTTGTTTAGCAGCAGCGAGGGAGTGCCGAGTTTAGGCCGTGTCTAAAGTAGAAAGAGAGTTGAAGTTAAATTTTTTTTTTTTTTTTTTCTTTGCGAAATTGAGAGCAGAAGAGGAAACCTTTAATTCATTATATCAAACTGTTGGAGGTATACAAATGTGAAAATAAGTGAAAATAATTGAGCTGCGGTATGGATAACGTAAGAATTATTATTACGTACGGGAGACGCGCGTCAAAATACATATTTATATATGACTAGCATAATTAGAACAATAGTAATAATTTATTGTTATTATTATTATTACTATTACTAAAAGTACCATTTGATTTGCACCGTTTTGAATTTTAGCCGATTTTGAACAACAAAGTAGACAAAAAAAAAAATAGCGAAAAAGGGAACTACATCGAAAAAAAAAAGTTCTAAGGTAGCAGCATGTATGTAGATGTAAAAGTGTATAAAGGAGAACCACTTAAAGATTAATAATTTAATAATACCACGTGTAAGTATAACGTATCTAAACGGTAAGTTACAAATAACATTCAATTTCGTGTTAAATATGTGTAGGTATTGATATGGATATAAAGATATGTACACACGCCTGATATACCTACGAATGTATTCATACATACATATTTGTCGAAGTGCGCGGATGTATTATTATACAATGCGATGCAGTATGTGTAATTTTATTTAATAATATTTGCTTGGCAAATGGCGCGCAAAGTCACAGCGTTATTCTCGATCGGTAGAAGAAAGAGATTGAATAAATACATCATCGGTGTACGTATGTCGTACGATTCGTGACACCAAGTGGTTTGAAAATCAAGACCAAAATGATATGGACTTCTAAAGAATATTTTTGGTCTTACATTCAACACCGCATTTCTAACAATATACACACACTTACGCATATATGTATATGTATGTATATACACATATACCATAAAGGCAGTTGGTAGAAAATTATTTTCGTGCGGTATA
This sequence comes from Neodiprion lecontei, assembly GCF_021901455.1. Classification (NCBI taxonomy): domain Eukaryota; kingdom Metazoa; phylum Arthropoda; class Insecta; order Hymenoptera; family Diprionidae; genus Neodiprion; species Neodiprion lecontei. Next base: position 42,717,056 of record NC_060261.1, on the reverse strand, counting down.
CGATTGGTTATATCGCGACGTTGCAGATTTGTGTTAATCTTTTTTTTTTTTTTGTTCTTCAAGATCGGCGAAATTTGGGCAACTTCGAATTACAACGACTTTGAGGGACACAAGGTCATTAGGCTATTTGTCTTTTTTCGTATAAATCGGGTACATCGCGTTGCGATGAATAATTCGAAACATTTCTTAATTGTTTTTCCGTCTTCTTTTTTTTCCGAATTTCACAAATATACTTAAAAAATATTATAAATATTCTCTCGCCAATTTGTATTCATATACACACACACATATACGTACATACATATATCGCTGTAATTAAAGACGCCTAGAAGCCTGTCTAGGCTCTCAATTTTGATCGATCAGTGGAGAGACATTTGCGGTGGAATCATACCGGAATATGCGTATATATACATACAGACAGATATATATACGTTACACCACCTTTTCTGAAAATCGTGGTCCAATTTTAGCTTTTCTTTTTTTCAGATTTTGTGTGTATGGAAATTTTAATATTACAGTTATCTAGTTGATACAAGTCTTATCGTTCATTAGTTAAATTTACGTAATACGGGCCCAAGAAAAGGGCACAGGCACTGTTACTTTTTCTTCATCAAATTTAACATACACATGCGTAGCAAGTATACGTGTTTACAGACGGAAGAAATAAAAAATGAAAAAACAAGAAAAAAAAAAAAACGGCGAAGTATTCAATTTGATAAAATTTATTCTTTACGTGTCTGTATATAATACTAATAATAACGATAGTAATAATAATAATAATAATATATCATTACTATGATTAATTATTGATGAAATTGGTCGGAAAAAGGTGCGCGGCGGCGAGATTTGCGCCATCTGTACTATAATAATTATCTACCTTAGATATGGCAATATTTTCAGTGCGCATTTCGTGACTTGAAATTCGCTGCGTTCAAGAGATCGTTCAAAACCCATCAAGCAGTGAAGAAATATCGATGTATAGAATATCAAACATTCGACTGGGAATAAAAAGCACAGAAAACTATCCTCACTTTTTACTTTCATTTTTTCGATGGATTCGTTATTATTGTTGATGTTGTCTTTACTGTTGTTATCATTATTATTATTATTAATCTTACACGGCTATTTGTCTTTTAATTTTAATTTTTTTTTTTTTTTCTTCGTTGCGGGAAAGGGTTCCGAACGGCGCTCGAAAATCACGGAAATGATATTGTACATCGCACTTGGCAGTTATATCAGTTCTATGAACAGGCACCATAATTATTATTCACTATTCTATTATTTCTTTTCTTTTCTTTTCTCTTTGCAACTATAAACATTAATTATTGTTAATTCTATACATACTTTCGTCGGTCTGTATAAATCCAGCCTGACATTTGATAGTTATATATAATATATATTGTATTTAAATATGTATTTACAAAGTTCACAGATAATTGGTAGATTTATTTTGCCCCCAAAACGTAGATGATAATACATCTCTCACCACGAAGAAGTTCAGCCATTTATGAAACGCTTCTACAATTTTTTCTAGCAATTCGGAATTTTGGTTGACGCGAAAGAAATATTAATGAAAAAAAAAAAAATAAAACAAATAGAATCACATGCTCCGAAAACAAGATTTTTCGAAAAATAGTTTCAAAATCGTCATCAAAAGATGATCTTGAGAATAGCCGTTCTCCCCCTTGTCAAATCACATACAGTTGCAATTTTTTGTATTTTCTTTATATTTTTTTTTTATTTTTTTCTTTAATTAGGTTTTATTTTATTTGGATGTTTTTTATTCCAGGTGACAACCTTGATAAATGACTGACCACGGAGTTTTGTCACTTTCTCTCCAAGTGAATCATTTCCTGTTTTCTTTTCGTTCCTTCCATATTTTTATTTTTATTTTTCCTCTTTTCCGTGCATCTTTTCACAATGTAATATTCATATCGTATAAATTTTCATTTATTTACACATCTTACAGAATCAGCGATTTAAATATATACGTGTTATAGAAAAATCGAACTTTATATATAATACGTATTATATATCTATGTATATAAATATATATGTATACAGATATATGTCTAGGAGCATTTGATATTTACATTAAATCGTTCAACCGATACCTTTGTTATAAATCATTACGGTCAATTCTCGAAGTCTCTTAAATTCCCTCCTCTTTCTCCTAGATGTACACTTTATTTATAACTAATTTATACTCTCTTTCTTCGAATGTCGTTTTAGCACGTTAAAGAAAATATCCCGATATAATAACGTATCTTAGAGCCATTAAGCTGCCACGACTTACGTCGTAAGTAAACCATAGAAACACGTTTATATTTATATCCTCAATCTCTTTTTACAGCTACACAAACCTATCCTCACACCACAGAAGATTGACAATAGCTAAAACGACCGCAAACTTTCTTATATGTATATTGCATATACCGATATATATATATATATATATATACATATGTGTTATACCGATATATATATATATATATATATATCTCTCTTTTCTTTCAACAAAAAGTAATTTATACAAACGAAGAAAGAAGACGAAGAAGAAGGAGAAGAAGATTAGAAACAGGTAGATAAAGATTCGAGTATCGAGAGATAAATGACAACAAACTGGATATGTGGTAGATCCCCTATCGAACGAACCCGGCAAGCAAGTATATAAAAATACTCGTCATCTACCGGCGATCGGTCGGCGCCGAAATAGAGACAATTCGGCGTCTTTTCCACCGGGTATAAACTCCTCGCGGCTCGTCTTACTAGCGCGAAGGCGTCGCGTATTTATGTACAGATCCTGTCAGGAAGAGCCCTCCGCTTTCCGGGGATCCTACGAGGCCCCGTGAACCTGGAACCGGCGAATCCTCGCCTGAACGGACTCGCACTGTACCTCGCTGTACCTGGTGTACCTTCCAGCCCTGACGGGTTCCCTGATGACGACAAGCTCTCCGCCCCTCTCCCGCATCGCCTCGAGACTCGCCCTGCCTCTGATGCTCGCCGACGGCGTCGCCCTGACAGTTTTACTCCCGGTGGTACCGGGCTCCGAGGAAAACCGGCTGAGAGCCTTGCTGACGACGCCGCTGCACTCGCGGGGCCAGATCCTCGGGTGTTTCTGCTCCCAGCGATCGGTGTCGGCGCCTACGAAGGGGAAGCTCGCCCTGCTCTGGGTCTTGCCGTAGAGAATAAAGTCGAGGGAGTCGTCCGAGTAAATGCTGCTCCTGTCGCTCGAGCTGTCCGTCGACATTTCCGACACCGTGTCGCTCCCGCTGTCGCAGCACTGTTGCTCCTCCCCGAGGATGAATACCGGGGTGCATTTGAATATCTCGCCGGCCGGCATCGTGTGGGTCGCTGTAGCACGTCGGTTGGTTTGCCCGACCGACGTTGGCTCGATTATCACGATCTCGGTGCTCGATGAGAACCGTTGCGCCAGACTGTCCATGTTCTTCTTGAAGGTGTCCCGCCGGTCGGGGCTCAAACCGATTCGCACCGGCATCGAGAGGCCCGCGTTTCCGCTTCCCGTCACCGTCGACGAGCCGCTCTTCTTCTTGCTGTAGACGTTCTCGCATGTGTAAGACGACACCGCCCGCTGCACAACCGTCGATGACGACTTCGTCGAAGCTTCTGTCTGCGGTTCGGATTTCTGCGGCGCCGTTTCAGCCGCGTCCTTCGGGGTTTTTCGATCCTTCGCTGCGTCCTCCGTCGGCTCCGAGGAACTCGGTGCGAACTCTGGTTTATCGCTCGACGTACTTGGGCTCGTGGGTTCCGAGGAGCAGGGGGAGGAGGAGGAGGAGGAGGAGGAGGAGGAGGAGGAGGAGGAGGAGGATGATGATGATGATGATGAGGTCGTTGTCAAGGCCAGAGGAGTTTCGGGGCCGTCATGCGCCGAGAACCACGGATGCTGGAGGCATTCCGTGACCGTTAGGCGTTCACTGAAATACAAACAATAGGAAGAGGGTTAGAATACGGATGGTTACCGAAAACAACTACCTACGCTCTTCTACAATTATACTTATATACTCATTTGCTTCTCATGCACACGTAGATCCTTACAAGTTAACTGCCTGACCCGACTTCCGCTTATTACACGCAATAACAACTGTACAACAAGACTCAGAACTCGGTGGCACGTTCTTCCAAAATTCTATCACTTTTATCACCGGATTCAAAAGGACAGAATTATACAAATTTCACACGATTTCGAATACATACACATGTTTTATTTTCAAGTTTAGACACTTCGTCGTCGTGAAAAATATAAACTAAAGCCACATGCCGCCGTTGACCCTGCTGCAGTATCTTAGCTGCTTCAATTATTTTTCATTTCCCTAACAAATGTTAATAAACAATATCGAAGAGGCGTCTGTCACGCATTTCCTGTTGTTGCGTATACGCGCAATATTATGCGTACGAAATATAAGCATCCGATTATATAGGACGGCCAAGAATTGCGCAACACGTGCTTGCGCATGACCGTGTTCCGTGGACTCCGACGCATTTTCGATAGCGTATAAAAAAACGCATTTGAATAATACGTACTGCGTTATACATATACCGGCCATTGAGAGATAAGGATCCCCGGACTTTTAAAGGGACTAAGAGATTGTCATTTCCTTTCAGCTGTCGATAACGATTTCAAAATCTCTGTGCGCATATTAAGTACAAACATGTACATGTCATGCTTACTGTACATCCACGAAATCGACACTTCGATATACGTCGAGTTTTTCCCCGTGTATTGTAGACGTTTTTTTTTTTTTTTTTTTTTATTGTGGAAAGTAGGGAAGTGTGAGAAAGAATCGATAAACTTGCCAAACGTATGACAAAATCTTTCAAAAAATGGTCGAGTCTTATTAATTTTCTCGAAAATCTCTTCGACAAATATTAAAAGAAACCGGTAATGCGAGTTTGTCGCTCCATGAATCCGACAATAATATTACATCTATGTCAACAGACAGGAAGTACGCGATGACGTAGGTACAACGGGTAACCGTAAATACTTGAAAATTCTTCAAGAGAGTTGAGAAGATATTGCGACATTGAATGCGACTAAGAACGCTTCTTATCATCTCTCTCCAATGTTCAATAACATGCATCATACGCGTTCACCGATAAGTGAGTACGCGATAAAGAGGAAAAAGAAAATAAAAAATATACATATATTTATATATAAATACAAGATTCGACAATCAATTAAACTGCCCGATGTTCCTCTACGACGTACGTGTATTATCAAAGTGATGACGATATATGTGTTTAAGATCGAATCGCCAAGGATTACACATCGATAATTACGCTAGCATATGAACGGCGACGTAATGCCAGATATACCTCACTGTCAGTGAGTCAGATGTTGGCGAATTACCGTTGTATTGGACGACGATTTTCAAGAATATATATATATGTTAATTCGATGGTATTGAATAAACATCGTCGACATCGTCGTCGTCGTTCTATCCCGCATAAAAGACGTTTACATTTTCATTTATTCATCACGCGAGCGTTTACACGTTTCAGGGTTAATAGATGAACTCGACTATCCGCAAAAATTTATACACGTCTTCAAAATACGTGCAATGCAGAGGCATTCTGACGGACTACATAGTTGATTAACCCGTTCGCTTTAGTGTGCGATAATGATTATCGTTTTTTACGATTTTTTCAAGACATACATACTGCATGTAAAAATAATTGTTAAGTATACGAAATACGTGTCAAATATTCTAACAAATCGATTGCCGTTATTTTGTAAAATCGTTTTCACATTGCGAGAAAAATTGAAATCTTGAAAGAACAACCCCAAAGCATTTCTCTGCTACTCAAATCAAGGCATTTCGAGTGAATATTTTCGTTTCAAAGTGAAGTGGTGAATTCGATGGGCGGACGTCTCGTCGCTACTCACCTCGGATCTTTAACCATGAGCTTGCGCATGAGGTCGCGTGCTTCCTCCGAAACATCCTCGAAGAGGTCGTCAGGAAAGTCGAGCCTGCATCGGCTTATGTTGCAGAATGTTTCCTGCTTCGAGTCGCCGCCGAAGGGCGAGCATCCCGTCAAAAGTACGTATAGCAGGACACCGACGGACCACATGTCCGTTGCCAGGCTTATCGGTTCGTAGTTGAGGACTTCCGGAGCTGTCGGGATCAATCGAATTCGAAAATTAGCACTCGAGTCTCGAGCTTGCGTTATCCTTGTATGGCAAGTCGCCGCAAAAACGGTGTCGTAGGTACTCACCGACATAATCGGGCGTCCCGAGGATCTCTCGGATGTCCGCTCCTCGGCTGATGTATCTCGAAATACCAAAGTCGCAAAGTTTAACATCGCATTCGGGAAACTCTCCGGTTAGGACCAAATTTTGTGGCTGAAAGTAGAAAATTGATCGTTATTCTATGAGCGTTGTGAATATTTTTCAACAAAAATTTCATTACAGAATCATTGTTATTCTTATTGTGCAAAAAATTTTCCATCACATCCGTGAAATTAAGACTGATCGGTAAGGAAATTATATACGCTTTTTGAGCTGTAAAATGACGGAGTTGTATTTCGTGTTCTTTAACCGGGCCTTTGATCCGTTTGAGAGAAAAAAAAAATAAGAAAATGAGAACATACCGAAACGCTCCTCGATGTTTCAAATCCCGTGACTGCGTTAAAGTGAAACAAATATGTCTTTCTGAAGGCTTGTAACACACGAAATGGAGCAAAAACGTTTTACGTCGAACTTTGAAAGAAATCTTTTTGGGAGGGAAAATAAATGGGAAGAAAAAATAATTATATATGAATGAAAAATATATAAAAAAAAAAAAGCTTCCCATTAAGGGTGCCTCTTCCTTTCTCCCGGAAGCCCACCGTTACGTATTGTAATGCTTTTATAACCGCAAACGGACGAGTGACCGAAGGGGAAAAGAATATAAATAAATTTTTTGTATACAGATAGTAGTGTTGGGAAAGAATGCATGAAAAAAAAAGAAACTCAATAATAAAACCTTGGTAACAGAAAATTTTCTTTCCAAGAGTCACGATTTTGTAATCATTGGCTCGTTCGTCAGCATTTTTATTGTTCGTGAATAAATCAAAACAAATTTGAAAAATCCATTATGAAATTTTCACTAATGTGAGCGAATGAATGTGTGTTACGTAATGAATGAATGAATGGAAAAAAAAAAATAATAATTAAATATTTTAATTAGTGTTGATCGCTGATTAGTTAGAGGTAAATATTATAAATAAAAAGGGTCAGAACGCGATGGAAACGCATGATTTTATTTCCTATAAATTAAACGCGAGTTGAAAACTGAAAAACTAGAACAAACTGAACCGTCTGGATACATTTCTCTATCAGCTTTGCTCAATTTCGCATGGTGCTCGCGTTCCCGTAAAATCGGTGAGGTAATACCCACGCAGCTGCAGCAGCGATGGAAAGTCGATGTGTAAACTGTACATGCATATATTTCCTCTCGAACCAGCAATGCGTGAAAATTAGAACTCGATATGTTCAATACGCGTACGTGATCAGAAATGATACGTGTTTTAACAAAAATTGCACCCCCCCCCCCCCCCCCCCCCCCTCAATATTTAACCGAAACTTCCACAAGTTTCGCTCGTCAGATATTCGTTGATAATAATTCTATCGGGGAATTTTCCATTGCTTGAAATTTTTTTGTTTTTTTATTACGTTCCGCGGCGACTTTTTCAATCAAATTACACCGCAGTGATACAGCTTTCGAAAGCTTCGCTTTTGTCTTGATGCTTTTCAACGCGATTGTACGTTTCTAAAATCTTAATTGAATGTTAAAACGAGTACAGTTGTTCTTCCGCAAATCGCGTGTAAATATACAATGCCAGCGGGATGCGCGAAGGCCAGAGAGAGAGAGAGAGAGAGAGAGAGAGAGAGAGAGAGAGAGAGAGAGAGAGAGAGAGAGAGAGAGAGAGAGAGAGAGAGAGAGAGAGAGAGAGAGAGAGAGAGAGAGAGAGAGAGAGAGAGAGAAGAGAGCGAGCGATGGAAATGGTCGAAAGTGGTTAGTTAGGTTGAAGGAGGTTCGAATCAGTTGAGGATTCAGTTTGTGGGTTGCATTTCGCTGTATATCGAGTTACGAGCAAGACGTGACCGGGGTTCTGCATGAGGCGAGACGCCGAGGAGGAGTTTCAGGACCGGACGCGCTAATGGCTAGATTCGAGGCATTGCACACCCACCCACGCCGAGGCGTCGGTGAGGCGAACACACAAAAGCCGAAAGCTTCCCCCACTGCGTTACGGATAAAAACAAACCGTTACGCGAATTAAGCTTAAATCCGGGATTATTCTCCTCGACCACGTCTGTCCATCCACTCATACATTAACAATAATGTGCAAGTTTAAAAAATATCCCAGACTATGTAAAGTGTGTCGCGGGTATTTCGGATCAAGTACGTTACACCTGGCGCTGATAACAAAGTTCGTCCCAATTCTTGTACTTTATAGGTATATTCTGCCGTTATGAAATTCGTCACGGTTAATACACGTGATAGATGTAAGTAGTAAGGTGTGTGTGTGTGTGATTTCACTCACACTCTACTTTACAGAGCAGATGTTGTATGCACAATATCCGCTTTGCGGGGCCGGTGAGCCGGAAGTTGGTGGATAAGGACGGGAAAGAGATGAATAAAGAGAGAGTGAGAAAGGGGGAGAAAACTAGGATAAGGAATATAGGTATACGTATAACGAGACATTGTCAGCGGAGAGACACCCTAAAGTAAAATAATCGAGGAAACTTGCATTGCAAGGGGAGAAAAGAAGGATGCGGAGTGCGTTTGCGGACATACTCGAAGCGTGTCGGTTGCCACAAGTTGCGAGACACACTCCGATGAGCTGGCTCAACGTACTTTTCTTGCGGACAACGTGAGTTGTCGGATTGCGCGGGTATACAATTGAATGTAAAAAAAAAGCCATGATATCCGAGACCCGACGGCGAAGCTGAAAATTTAGGAATGGAAATGCACGCTTCTACACATATAATTAATTATTTACGCAGTCAAGGAGAACACGGTTATATGCGGTCAACGAACATCGCCGGGTCTGTAACAAGACGAGGAGTATCTGCATGCGAGGCACAAAGAGCACAGGAATCGGTCGATTTTTCTCAACAAATATTCAGCGGGTCGTCATTTTGTAAATCAAGCAGGAGATAGCGGTAATCGGACCGAGATGCGTGTGACGTGAATAAGCTGCGACGCGTGCAGCGGTGCACAATAAACAGGAAAAAACTGGCTGCAGCCAGGCGACGCACGTGCGTAGGACAAGGAGTAAAGAGGAGCAAAGAGGAGCGGAGAGGAGAGGAGAGGAGAGAAAAGAGATTCGAGAATGAAACAGAGCGACGGGAGGGGGTGGATGACCGGACCTCGGGCTCGCGTTCATTCAGGAGAGGTTCGTTGCCAGGGCAACGAGTGCATTCAGTGGCGAAGCTGCTGCATTCAAGTATGCATCCTATACATATACATTGTACGCATATGCGTGCATATACGGTATTTCAAAGATAGGTGCAGCGCACCTTCCGACCAACTCCCAGAATTTTTCAACCAGATTGTGTTCTATTTTCTCTTAAAGAGATTTCGACGACGACTATGGACTAGTTTGAACATTGAGAAGCAAGAACTCAGGTTCGGGACCACGTTGATGCGGATGACATTAGTTGAAGGAACACGTCACCTTTTTCTCTGGGAAAAGTTATGAATTTTCTAGTGACTTTGCGTGAGTCAGATTTTGTTCCAACGAGGCTACGTGAGCAGGGAAATTACTAATAGCTCCGATTTCTTGATTTGTTTTCAAATTTTTTCGCCTGGATAAGTTTTACGAAGATCCGTTCGTCTCTCGGTATATATAATTGCTACTTCCGGCGGAACTGATTCAAGACTTAATCGCTTATAATATGCACGCTGTAACGCATCAACGCCTCTGCAGTTATTCCATTCGGCGACTACTGGGATATACATATACATAATACATATATACACACACGCGTTAAAAGTTTGATTTAAATGATACCTGAAACGAATTGGATGTAAAATAAAAATATTAAAAAATAAAATATCCGTTTTAAGGAATAAATCGTGAGTTGAAATGCATGCTTTATTGCGAACAATTTACTTACGCGAGTCTATAAATTCGATCATTTACTCTCTCGTACGTCGTACGGACACTTTGCTCTAGTTAAGTGCGGTGGAGTTGTTCATACGAGGTTACGAGTTACACTTCGACGTGACTAATGGGATGATATCGATTAACGACCTCTGGGAATATAATTTCGCGCCGATTTAGCTTCCGGGAAAGTTTCTTCCACATATACTACGAATTGATATATAATCACACACCGCTAGTAGTGCCTAAAGGTGTCCGGATTTAAGCGAGAGACGGAAACTTTTCGTCATGTGTACAAGGTGTTCATACACACGGTATCGCATTGAATTAAAAACGAGCAGGATATGCATGAGTAAAAAACAAAAAACAAAAGTTTAGCTCGACTATTTTTTTTTTCGAGAAAGAGAAAACCAAATTTTATATGTCAAAGTTTGCGATTTGTTTGCAAATTAATTGTCTACTGCAGATATTTCGTTTGCTAGAATAAAATGAGCTGCGCGCGGTTCGCAAAATCGAGTTATCGAATTTCATTCCTGGCCGAGAACGATCGTCGCAACAGAATGTTGCGTAACGTCGCGTTTAATGGTGTACAAGAATAATTAGCTGCACCGTTGACTCGATCTCGAGTAGAAATAGAAGAGTAAACGTTATTTAACGTTGGTTTAGATTATGACTGGCTTGCGCTAATCCTCTCGAGTCTCGCGGGGAGTTCTATTTTCGTACGAACAGCATTCTTCGACCAAAAATATCCCCCCGTGACTGCGGTGCGGTTGACCAGATACATCGGGAGAATAAGAAGAGCCACATTGGCACTGGTCAGTGCGGAAACCGCTGGCCAAATCGAACGAGCGACGCGCGGCGTCCCGAAAGCGGATAAAACGCGACAAATTACAAGTCGAACAAAAAATAGGCGAAAGAAATTTGTGAATCGTGGAGTGTGAAACGAGAAAAAAAAATTGGTCGATCGTACGATGTATTCTCTCATTTGAAAGTAACTCGTCTACAAAAAAAAAAAAAACAAAAAAAAAAAATAAGTAAAAGATGAAAGCAAATAGTAAAACATTAAGGTAGAGAAAAATTTATATAAAATCCAACAAATCGGATGATCGAGTCACCCGTTAGACGTTGATGGGCAAGAGCCAAAAACCGCGTTGGATTTCGGCCAGGAAATTTGCCACTGCATTTTTCCATTCATAATAGTTTCGCGGAGAGAGAGAGAGAGAGAGAGAGAGAGACAGAGAGAGAGGGAGAGAAAGTGGAAAAAAATAAATTTCATAGGATCTATAATTAGGTCGGAGTATATCATCGTAGGTATTTATTATTATTGTTGTTGTTGTTATACATACTCGAAATAGCTCTCGGAAATCGGAATCGTATAATAACAGGTTAGGTTGGCTTGCACACGGCTATAAACAACCGCAAAGGCAAAGGCGAAGGCAAAGGCGAAGGCGAAAAGGCTATCCTCAGTGTGAAGTTACTTTTTTATACCGATGTTGACCTTTCCCGTGAACTGTAATCAACTCGTTCCCTTGTACTCCAAACAAGAAAGCAACACCGCGCAGGCTAAACGCGTCATGAGAGGCACCGAATATAACCAACCGGCTATTTTTCCTTTGTTCAAATTCTTCTTTCCCCAACGCGAATAATACGTGAAACGATGCGATGACCCGCGCGAACTTTACCCGTACATTTGTGGATTATATTATTCTTCTTGCTCCGAAGCTGTGTCTAGTACAGCGTGTGTATAATAAATGACGGTAATTGTTTGTACGGAAATGTTAAACACTCGATATTTCCGAGGGAAATTAATAACAGCAATTCATGCGGTCTTGAAATAAATAGAGGTACGCTTATCTATGCATGTATTCGATACAGTTTTTTTCTTCCAGGTATGAGTTTTTTCTTTTTTTTCCATTATCGTTACCGCAATCGTATTTCCGTCGTGTGTGTCTATATTGTAATAATAATAATATCAATAATAGTACCAATAGAGAACAGAATGGTAACTACTCTTATTAGTCTAATATTATTGTCGGTATTAATATTATTCTCGACTGTTGTTCGGAAAGACAACGATCCTGTATAATTCTTAAGAAGTTGATTTTCTATAGGGAGATGCCATACCGGCAATGAGTATAAAGGCAATAAAAGGAAGGTATCGTCAGTATAGTTTTGTTCGCAGATGAAAGAATAATTTCGAGAATCAAAATTGTGACCTGGTTTTTAATAGAAAAAAAAAATTTACAGTTGTACAACGTCTATACATAAGTATGTCTATACGCGTTTTATACACCGTGAGATAATTAATTAACGGAAAGAAAAAGGGAAGAGAAGAGAAGAGAAGAATCAAAGATCACGTTGCGTTTCCGCTTGGCTTGAAATCTGCGAATCATCATTCATTCGGATAACCGGCAGCAATTGCAGGATGAGGAGGAGTGAGCAAAGGTTTTAAGAAACGCGCGAAGAAACCATCAAGAATCCGCGGTGTAACAAAACAATGGAATAATACGTGCGGTTGAAACGAATCTGCCGTTACATTTACGCCGGTATAAGAAAGAGAAAAAGAAAGAAAGGGAAAAATGATCGGTGTCGAGAGAACAAGAAGGTACATGTAGCAAATGAACAAACAAATTCCTTAATGAATAAAAATCGGTAGAAACAAAGAAGGCCCGTTTATTTTACTTCAAGCATCTGTTGTGTACAAGTATTATAATTACAGCGTTCAGTTCAATTCTGATTCAAAGTTCCGTCTTTTGTGCTAGGCATACCGGCGAGGTTATCTCAATACCAAACTTTATAAAGTTTTACAACGTAGACAAGCAATTACGCATGTTTTACAATTCCGAATGATATTTGCTATTTTTCATTTCCCTACAGAGTGACGATCGTTCAAATCGCATCAAAGTTCCTCTTTTTTTTTTTTACATTTAGACGCTTTCTCGTCCGGACTGTACACCTGCTCCATCCTTGAAAAACTTTACGCTAAAAGCTCGGATACGATGATAATGAATTATAAACAGAATAATGAATTATAAACGTTCCGCTGCTGCTGCTGCTATTGCTGCTTAATACACACGCGTAAAGAAGCTTGTATCATGTTATACCGGTATATAATACATACGTACATGATGTATGTGTATATATATATATATATATGACAGCTGAATACGCCCGCGTTGATAGCAATTTGCGAAATGTGCCGGTAATTGGGTTACGTAACGTCGTCGGTGCGGATTACGATCTGAACGCGCGTGAGGCAAGGCAAAAGGCGAGGCAAGGTGAGGCTGAAACCACCGAGAGTTCTAGGAGGAGAGGAGACTCGCAAGGATCGTAGGATCGTGTAGGTACGAAGGTATAAGGTATAACACACTGTGAAACGAGGCGAGGCAAGTCAAGCGGACGTTATACACGTCGCGACTATCTATCAGGATGAATATTATTACGGCGGATCGAGGCGTAAGGCATACACCGATAACCGGCTTACCTTGATTCGCCGGTATCGATTACCCGGCTCCTCGTAATCGGTAAACACCGGCGCTTGTCCGACATCGTAATATTACAGGTCTTTCTATTTTTATCAATATCGTCTTATTCTTACTTTCTAGATTCCGCTTTTATTCCGTTTCGCTGAGATTAAAACTGAAGTTGTCTCCGATTGAAATTTACGTGCCAAACAACAAGGTGGAAAGAAATTGAATCGTGAAAACCATGAATTCGTTGTCATTAATTTCTGACCGATTAGAGAATAAAGAAATTACCGTAAAGCACTTCGTGATCCGATTAATTCGATGTTTAATATTAATACAAGTGAACAAAGTTTTTCGAGGGTTATAATTTAACGCCCGCGAGTGTCTCTTCTCGCTATCTTCACGACTCGGCGCTAATCCGTTCTAATCTGTATAACAGTTGGCAGTGCCTAGCCGCGTATTTACATAACAATCTGGGTCGTTGGTTCCGTAGTCGGTAGTGGCTCTAAGGCAGTGCCCCGGTACCTGTGAATACCTCGCAACGAGCCAGCGAGGTTCGCAATCATTGCCAGAAATGTCGCCCAACCCGCGAGTTCTGGTATTTCACGAAGCCGAAACGCGCCCGGCACCCGGTTTGCCAAAATTTACAACAAATCGCGCACGACGACGTATGAATTTTATAACTATCACCTCGCGTAATACGGAGATGGAAAATCATCAACGTTGTCGCATGCACGATGACGAAGATGCGCCGGAATGCAGGATTGACATTTTTCAGCTCACCTTGATGTCGAGGTGGGCGACGTTCAGGGAATGGAGGAAGGCAATGCCGTCTAAAATCTGCTTCATCAGTCTGGCTACTTGTCTCTCCTCTGGCACTTCGTCTTTGTCCAGGATCATCTGAAGCTCGCCACCCGGCGCGCTGAAAATTCGAAATGGAAACCGATGTCTTGAATAACTGACGAAAAATGACGGGAAACAAAGGATAGGTACTTTGTCAACTTTCCAAAGCTAAAAAAAGGGAAAGGGAAGAAGAAGAAGAAGAAGAAAAGTTGCATACTAAAAGTGAACAATTTCTATGGTTGAGAGCTTTGGCTATTGTGGTTTAAAATCGAGACTTCCAACGAGGATGAAGTTAGTAACGTTACCGGAACGATGCATGTTTAGGAAAAATCGTTAATTCTCCCACCTTTGCGACTTTCCAAAATTTATCAAACCATTATGAACAAAATATATACACTGATTCTAAACAGCCAACTCCTTAAAAGTCATCCTAAAATTGTCCGATAATAATGCCAAATCTTCTCGGGACGTAATCGTTAGGGTAACGTTTAGTAACCAACTTCAGCCTCGCGATTTCCAGAGTTCCTGATCGCAGGTTTGTACTTACAACTCGAGGACTAGGACCATTTCAGTCTTCGTCTCGAAGACTTGGTGGAGGGAAACGAGGCGGGAACATGTTGCTGCGGCGTCCAGCACCGCGACTTCGTGAAGTGCTTCGGCGCGAAGTTCCTGCGCCCTTCGTCTCTTCTTGAGGAATTTTGCCGCCCATTGTCTGCCGCTTGACTTCTCCCGGCATCTTTTTACCGCCGCGTATTTTCCACTGTATAACCGAAAACAAACAGAAAAGAAGAGATAAAATAAAATTAGCGTCATTCGTTGCATTCGTCTGTTTATTTGCGTGAAAATAAAAAATACACACAACCACGTTCGCGGCTCCTGTCGGTATAAAAATTCAGATATAAATAAAGGAAATTTCAATCGATCAGTCATCTGGATAATCAGTATGATTCTCGATTCCTCGTTATCATCGCACGACGATAAGACGTGTAAACATATTCTAGCATCGAGAAAAACAGAGCAAATAATTTCAGCAGAGCTTCTGAATCGTTCATCCATTTTCAAAGCCGCTCGATATTCCAGCTTATTCTACAACATCCGCGTCCTGAGATAAGGGATAATTAAATTGAACGAACATACCGATTAGATCGTTCTTTTGTTTGTTCAACGGTGTAGGGGAAAATCTATTAACCCAGAGGGCGATAGATACAGTACGTTGAATCCAGTGAAAGCATCTGGACTATAGATATACGTTAATAATAAGCTACAACGATACGCAACATGCGTATATATACGTCGATCTATTGCGCAAGCGAAACGTACGGTAAAGAGAAATTGGATTGATTTTTATTGGCTGATTGCTTTATCCCTCCCCACCCCGTTTGCATTATTATGACAATACCTGTAATAAAACGCAGAAATTTCAGGTTATATCTGATGTTAATTAGCAAAAAAAGTGACAGTAGAGTTCACAAAAATACGATATAAATCGCAAAACCAGAAAGAAGAAGATTCCAAAGTATTTAAGACAGAAACGGTACATACATAATCGGCCATCGCAGCTCGTAGGTTATTGTTTAGCATTTACAGCTAAGAGAATAGCCACCGGGCAGCATCCGCATACCGGAGCGTAATTTGAGGCAGATCGAAATGTGTGTGAGAGAGAAAGAGAGAGAGAGAGAGAGAGAGACTAGAGTTTGACAGGGCGATATTGGCGAGGATCGGAGAAGAATAAAAAAAATCGGCATCGAGTTTCATATTCGTTTCTTTATCCCGTTGTTTCCGCCGATGCAGTTCCAGAGGTACGGATAAGTACCTGCGATTTATAAATTATCCCCAGGAACGATGTTGAGCTGGTCAAGGCCCGCGCCATTTGACACCGATCATGCAACGTACCATCGGTACATGATAATGCCTCATCCTCTCCTTCCGAACGCGAGGGGTTTAAGGTTTAAGGTCATCCTCCCGACACGATCTAACGGTACCTCCTTCAATCCCGCAACGAGATTTAGCTTAACCAGCTAGCCTAGGATCGCGATCGAATCTCTCTTCTCTCCGCTCGACCAAAGGTTATACGTATCGGAGTGGAGCGGTTCCGTTTGCTCATTGTACTCCCAACAAGACCCAAGGGCACGGCGGACACTGTATAGGTACGTATATCGGCGTATCCTTGTATCATCGCGAATTAGTTTATTTTCTTATGAATTTAGTCGCGGATCAAAGAGTGAAAAAGAGAAAAGGAATCGTTACACGACGTCTCGGTAATTCGTTACAACATTCAATTACAGCTGCCGAGGGGAATTTCTGATCGCTTAATGTCGCCTCGGACCAACGAGAAGAACAAGAAAGAAGAATCGACCGACGATCGTGTTCCTTGTCGCCGACGATGAGAGGCGCCGACAACCGGGTTGGCGAACGCCCGATTCAAGACCGGACTTACCGAGAGGAAAATCGAGTGAGTGAAGAGAGGAGAGGAGAGGAGAGAAGGAGGCCGAAGGCGTGGGCCGGGGTCTATTCGACGCGGTGAAGTAGTTATCTACGTTCTAATTACGGGTTGTTAAAGAGATATAACCAGGGTTCGGTTTGACAGCTCTCTATGCATTATCGACGACCTCATTCCTCGTCGCACGCGTTGAGTATAATGGTACTGCGTAACGCGTCACGTGGACCAAGGTATACAACGGAACATCGTCAACGCGGCGAAATGGTCTTGAATTTCATTTATCGAACGTCAATTGTTACAATCGATAATTCCGTGTTACCAACATCTTGAGAACGGTACGTACCTAGGTCTGTTGAGCTTTTCTCGCAAGCACAGTAGGTACTCGAGAGAATACAACGATTGAGGTGATGAGAGGTCGCGCGAAAAGGTACATAGTTGAAGGAACAAATTCGAGGAATTTGTGAGTTTGTGGAAGAAATGGAGGATGAATAGCAAAAGTTGACGGTGGTTCGAACGTACTCGACGAGGGGAATCGACTACCGTCAGAAATTCTCGACGTCCGAGGTCAAACTCCCACGTTTTCATATCCGTGCAGAGACTAGAAGATTGCGAACCGCAAATGCAATCGACTTGTCTTTGACCCCCTCGTCGTCGCAGCACCAGCAGCGGCAAGTCGAGAGCCGCGCTGCACCGCCGCACATGCAAAGTCCTCCAGAGCATGAGAAAGAGAGGATTGGGTCGCTTTGTACGCCTGCATGGAGCACCGCGGCACAGCTGAACTTTCATCGTTTGTAAACTCGGTCGAAAGGTAGCGCCGTATTTCTCCTCCATCTCCATCTCCATCTCCATCTCGTTCCACTCCGATGGTTGGCTAATCGATCGATAAACTGAGCGCTAAAGGGTCGCTTAGGGAGTTTAATCGCCTGTTTACCCTCTCACTGCAATCATTTCCAAAGAGTCAACAAGAAACGCGGTTAACCGGCTACTTGGGCATGTTTGTAATTCAACAACCGCGTTTCAGCGGATGCTTGGACTGACTTGTACCGCGGCAAAGGTCAATATCGGTTGGGTATCAACAGGATCACAGCTCACCGTTAAAACCGGTGAGTAAAGAGAGAGAGAGAGAAAGAGAGAAAGATCGTAATGTCAGCTAGTCACGTCTGCGGAGTGTTTCACAGAGATGTGGAAAGACGATCAATTCCTTCAAATATTTTCTCAATCTCCACATTTCTCTGCTTCGTTGTTGTCCACATTGGTTAGATAAAAAGATCAGGAAATGTCTACCAAGTCCGTGACAATCGCTTCATCTTTCAGGATTCGAGACCAATCGTAATCCGATTTCTTCTACCGCTTCAAAAGCCTGTAGATACGTAGGTATAACCAACTTGGAAGCTTCATTCCGACCATAACCGAGGAACCGAATTTTTTTCCATAAGGTCGGCCAGACTCTGATTACGAGTCGTTTAATAATGTCCGTAAACTTTAGACGATCAATGAGGCTGTACGTAGGTATGACAGGAATTCCGTCGAGATACTACAAGATAATCATCGACGTGGGCACACTCATCGTCGACGATTGTCAAGCCTCTAGGCGCTGTGTGACGATCGAACATTCGCCGAATCATCGTCGTCTGTACAACTGCTGCTATTTTTGGTTTCGATTGGTCAAGTTTTCGGCCGCCCACCCAACTTGAGGTAAAACACTTGTTTTTACGGGAGGAAATTTTTCAAATTCAATCATCATCGTGGGCTAAACGTGGATGAGTACGAGGTGCACAAGAATGGAGAACGAATATCGTCGTGACTGGTACACAGTTTGATCGATAATAACACGATATGATCGTTCCGCATTCGTGCGTATGTGAAAAATTGTTGACCACTCGAATGGATGAATACACCTGAGCGCAAAAAAGGCGGATTCTGCACACCGACGAGTGGAAGACAAGGTGCTTGGAAGTGATATACTTTCGCGGTCTAAGGACGTTTGGAGGTTAGCAAAGATCCCTTACATCGTTGGGTAACATTGAAGGATAATTAGACACGAAGATCCTGACGGATCCTCGGCATGGATCGAACAATTTCCGAAGCTCGACGTTCTCGGCGATGAGTGGCGAATGAGAATGGTAATAACTGATAAACGATATGTTAATTACCGATCGCCTGGAGGGCAGGCGGTGAGAAAAGTAGAAGCCAAGGGAAGAACGAAGCCATGAATCCGTGTATAAACCGCGCGGTCAGGATCTCCGGCAATTAGTTTATTTATGTTTAGTTACTCTGTTATTTCTCCCGGCGTTATACCGGCAAAAAGTTCCCCTCTCATACCGGCTTCGCAATATCTCCTTGATTTTGCCGATCCATTGCAGAGCGAGGGTATCGAAGCTCGTCGGCGATGCTCGCCAATGACCGTGAAAAAAGTTGAAAAACGTTGCAAAAAAGCAAAAAAAAAAAAATAAACAAAAATGTAACGTCGATGCAGGCAAAGAGCCTCGAGGTTTTCAGCGATACGATTCGACCACCGGAAATCGGCGGCGATCGGTAGAGAAATCATCGCCATATATATATATATATATATATATATATATATATATATATATATTTCTGGGAAGATCCGAAGTAGAAAAAAAAGAGGATTAAAATCCTCCCCCGCTACTATCAGACGGGGGATCGTTTTTTTTTTTTTTTTTTTTTTCTACCATGAGCATTTTCTCCAACTTAGCTCGCTCAGCTGCTTGCGGTCAGAGCTATGGTGTACAATAACGCAGAAACAATTTTACGCACCACGAGACTTCTGCCGGTGCTCTCCGCCTGCAGAAACGATCGTAACCGTTGCGTTGTTGCGTTTTGATGAGGTAACGCGCGATTGTTACGTTCCTTTGTTCATGGGCATAGGAATAAGAGAGCGAATCGTAGCTAAGGCCGCTGCTGGCCGAGGAGGCCACCTCTCTCCTCTCTCCTCTCTTCTTACGAGCGCGGGAATCCACTTTTATGGCTATTTTGCCCGGAATTTCTTCCAGCTATTTACGGTGGCCTTACGCGCAGCGCTGCATTCGTGCACGTTGTATCATCGCGTTTCGTTATCATGCACCTTTATCCATTTCCCAGGATTCTTCTCTCAACTCAATTTAAAATCGTTAGAATCCGTGAGAAAAATTTCGGAAAATATTCAACGAGACTTTGATTAGACTCGCACCTCTTTATCTCGCCACCGTCATTTCCCAAAGTTTGTAAAATCATGTTCGCCAATTTTTCACCGCATTTTTTTCCTCCGACGCTTTGAGAAAGAAAAAAAAGAAATACGTCGCTAAAAAAATGTTCGATTTCCTACTGCTTCGCGGTTTGAGTTTACGAATTCTCTCGTCTCGATATCTCTAAAAAGTCAAAACAACACTTAGGTTCTAACAGCGGCTTAAAAGTCGATCTTCCGTCGGTTCTCGCGCGACTCGTCGAGCGTTCGTC
Source organism: Neodiprion lecontei (assembly GCF_021901455.1). NCBI lineage: Eukaryota > Metazoa > Arthropoda > Insecta > Hymenoptera > Diprionidae > Neodiprion > Neodiprion lecontei. The sequence goes on along the minus strand of NC_060261.1, from coordinate 42,696,740 downwards.
GTCGTTGCGACGATAGATGCCGTAGAAAGCAGCCGCAGTGCAGGTATCCGTATAAATCTATACCGCGCACTTTCTCCGCGAGATTCGAGGCGGGAGGGAAATACCGTCGCGTATAATAGCCACGGGTTAGGTGTGCAAACCTGTAACGTACGTATCTTGGAACACCTCCACCTCCGCCTCCGCCTCTGCCTCCTCCAAGGCCTCCGTCAGCTGGCGTAGATCATCGTGCCTCGCTTACGACGCGACGCATCAATAAGCTCGCTACGCGCGGTATTTATACGGGCATAGAAGTCAGACCGGATGGATGGGCGCAGTTCGAGGGCGGAAGCACGTGCAGGTGTAGCGACGAGCCGTTTCGTTTCGTATACGACTATCGCTGTAGGATCTTCCGCGACCTTTGCCTCCTCCTCGTCACCCTCGCTCTTCCTTTCAGCATCGTGCGCGGCTTCTTACACGAGATGCGGTTGGAAAATATGCGCGGATCAATGCTCTCGCGGGAAAATTTTCACGCGACGCTTTAATTAAGACGGACGCGTCTTTGCAGTCTCGTATTTTCATCAACGGGATAAAAGAAACAAACAATCGTTGACGCTTGTCTTTTATTATTTTCTATCTATTTTTCCATTTATTCTCAATCTTGATCTTTGTACTATTCAGGCATAGGTGTGTAGTGTATATAATACTGTGTAGAGTTTATATCCCGGTGAAATGTTTACTACACCTGTTTCTTCAATCGAGAGAAATTTATAACTACGGTTTGGAAAACTTTCAAAACCATGCACGAACGAATTTCATCTCTCACGTGTATATATCTTCTTATGTAAAAGTAGTGGAAGAGAAAAATTCATCCAAGATGCTTAGATGAACGAATCAAAGGCCGTGAGTTGCAGAATATTGATTGAAATTAACGATACCTGCAGGCGATCAAATTCCCACTGATTAATTTGATTCTTATGAAACGTATGATAATATTACAAAAATACAATCCTCAAGTAAGTCTAGGACAAAAATTTTACCAACGCAAAAGTTGCGTTAAAAAAAAAAAAAAAAAACAGAAAAAAAAACACATCGAACTGCGAAACTAAGCATATATCCGCAAAAAGAAGAGAACGAGAGATAAAGAAGAACCTCGAGTTGTCGCCGGAGTTTCTTAATGACCGTTACGCGCGGGATTCGCGGGGTTCATTCAATGTCGGGATATAATTTCACTGTTATAACGCACGTCGACAAACTCTAGGCAATTTGTAGTCGTCGAGGTCCTCGTTACGTAGGATAATCTCCACCGATCTCGCCGTTCTGATTATCCGTCGAGGGATCCTTGGCTCCGCGTTTTAGCCTGCCTGCCGAGTTTTTCGCCGCCCTGACTTGTTGAGTTCAATTCGAGGGTCGTTGACTCGTACACCTCTGCCCGCCTTCTACCTCCACCTAGCAATTATGCACGCCGTTTCGGTAGGCCACTTTTGCTACGTCTGCCACTCTCAAAGGTATTCCTACAACAACGAGCCTATCGTTCAATTTGCCGAATCGCTGCCGCAATTTCTGTTTTCTAAATCGAATAACATCATTTCGTATGACTTCCTGAGATCGAAAGATTGCCACGTTTTTTACCACACCGTGTTACCTCTATATTATACATAATAATTATACGATCGTGGCATTATTCGCGGTATTTTACTATTTTTCCTTCGGTTCAATTCAAGTTTTCTAGACAGAGTATTGCATGACGTGGTAAATTTCAAAGAAAACAACAATTAGTAATTACTTAACGAATAAATTCTGTTGCTACATCGTCCGTGGTGGTGGATGGTGGTTGATATCCGAACAGCTGATTCAAACGTATTTTACACCGGATGTGCGGCGTGGCGAGTCATAAATTTTGCTGATGTTTGCGTTGCATGCATGTGGATCGGATGTTTCCGCGAATCTCTCTATCTTCCCAATTCATTAATCAAATCCGAATAAACAGAATGCCGAGAAAAAAAAGAATGCGACTGGTACTGCAATTTGGTTTTATAATTTATACGATGTATACAACATAACATTATTACACGTATGCACGTACCGCGAAACCTTGAAACAGGGTGAATAACCTGAATAACCTTTGGAATTCTTTCTCTAAAAATATTGTTCTTTCGCTGTTTTTTTCCCTGTTGTTGTTTTATTTTCCTTCCTCTCATTGCTGCCGGGGTGATAAGAATTTATCGTTATAATACGTGAGCACGGAATATGCGAATAATATGACGTTTTGAAAACTCTGCAAGTCGAAGCAGCGAAAACGAACGGAATATTGCGGAGGAACTGTTCGTACGTAACATGCGCTACGTACGAGGATTAACGTAACAATTCGCACTTTGCTAATACACAATTGACTTGAGATTGATTGAGATATTGTTAAAGGTAAATTCGATTACCGTTGAAATAAAAAAAAAAAAAAACGAAATCACGCACCGCGAAAAATTACCGAAATTACGGAGTCAGCGTTAAAAATGTGTAAACAAAAATACTCAATTTCGTTTCCCCTTTATACATATGTACGTATAAACATACCGACGTATATACCGTATGGTATTATATACTTAATTAAACGCAGAGACGCATCAACGCGAGATAATTTCATTCTCGCGCTTATTAACGATGTAATCATTTAAATTTAGCCCACGTACACGTTATTTCATGCCGTGTCGTGTGTGCGTGTGTGTAGCAGCACGGTACGTTAATTCGTCTTCGTCGTTCGTTGTTCGCACTATAATAAAGTGATGAAATTATATTTACGATATTTCGTTTGTCGCGTACCTACGCTCGTTCATTTTCGATCAATTTATCTTTTCTTCTTTTTACACTTGCTTGCGTGCGTGTATGTTTATTGAACATTTTCAACGTCTCTCTATGACAAATCGTCACGTTCATTCGGACAAAAAGTATCATTCCTTTGTCTCCGGTATACGGTTTTCGATTCCCCTCGTTTATATCGCTGGAATTGTGATATTATTTATACGTTCTAATGGATTTCTAGCCGCAGTACGCAACTGACAGGAAATATCTCAAGAACCGGAAAACAAAGACAGACAAATAAGGTTAAGAAACGGAAAAATGTTGATAAAATACATCAAGCTTTCCCAAACCGCATACAGATTTTTACATAGACTGTAAAAGCAGTAGGAAGCAAGACGGAACAAAGTAAAAATAAAATCGATCAAGTGGCTACATTATTGAGAATATAAGAAAATTAAAATTATACGATACAAAAAACGTGTATTCCGCAATTGGATCAATTTTAAACGATTCAAACTTCTCTGATATAAATATCCCGTCTATTAGCATTCTGCAACCGGATCTGGATCGCTGCCGCGATGTGTAAGATATAAATTTACTCCGTGCACTTAGTCGCGTGCGTTATATGCATGCGTGTGGAAGGAGAAGTACAGGCATGCACACGCATATACATATATATATATATATATACATATATATATTTATATATTTATATTTTACATATAATACCGCCGAGTTATTCGGTCTCTGTATTCTGTATTTTATTTGCGAAAGCTATTCGAACCGCTGCAGCAGAGCCGTCAGTTCGTTTCTCTGTTTACATTTCTGCAAGAAAATATCACCGGCACGGCGTGGCGACGACGAGGCAACGATCGGCGCATTTAGCAGAGGTCGAAAGCTGTCGCTGCAGTCCGGAGTGCAGACCACTCTCGTCGATCTAATAAAACCGCGAATCGCGGAAAATGAATAACGAAACCATAAGATTATTCGACGGAAATAAAGAAGAATTATTTTATTTTTCTTCAATCAAAATTTGATGCCTTTTTTCGCACGTACACGAAGTAACGATACCCACGTTTCGAGACTGGAATACATTTTTCAAATTGTTCGCATTTGGCGTAAGTGCGGAATACAAAATACGAGTAAAGAATTTATGGAAGTAGAATATAGGTGGAAGCGGAGAAATAGAAGTAGTATCGACTCGACAGAGCTCGCGTGAAAGTTCCGCGACTTGGTATAACAGACGGATAGACACTGCTTATTGAACAGATACGAGCATTCCCTGATCTGCAATCGCAGTTGGAAAAGTACAAATAAATTGAGGAAACGGAAAGATACGGGGAAAATGGAGAAACCGGTCCAGCGGTCGTAAAAAATAAGAATAAAAAACATTAATAAACAATTAAAAAAGTTTGAAAAAAAGAAATGATGCAGTATGAGACATGCTGAATCGGTTGAAGATATACACGATGTTAATATATACGAACCAACCTATCCGCGTTTCAACACACGCTGCATATCCCGCCGGTTTGCCCCACATTTGCTTTGCCTATAAATGCTGCGCTACGTACCGCAAGTCGGTACATGTACACGTATGGAGAGACGGATGGATGGATAGATGGATAGATGGATAGATATTATATGTATGTCGCGCCCGATGTGCGTGTGTTCATACGCGTGCAACGCGCACTGTTAGGGCAATGTTGCAAATCACCGTAGAGATACACGCACCTACCTTTGTGGCTTGAAACGAACACGCTAGACGTTGATACTCAATAGCTGCAACGTACGCGTTTCCATACCTTATACTCGAAAGAATATATATCCGCTAAAAATCGGTGTCTTGAACAAGGGTTTTGCCACTGCTGTGGGTACATAAATCATAATGCCGTAAATTGAAAAATACACCGATACATAAATCGTGTAAAAGAATTTCATTTGGATAGTTTGAATGCGATTATTTGCTACCGATATTATATTGCACGAATTGAAACGGAAAACAGGAGATGCAAAAGTTTTTTCCGGAGAGACAATAACGAAAAGGCGATGACTCGAGCGATTGAGATAATTAAAAACTTGTTAATGAAAGTGTATATTTGACGGATAATGGCGAAGATACCCTTGACGCTTGTCGAATTTCGAGAGTAATTTTGGGGTCATCGACTCCGCCAGCAGTCCGGTGGAATGGATCAGTACCGTCGGATCTCCTTCCTCGAAAGTCCAAAGAGGCGCCGAAGAAGAACAAGAAGAAGAAGAATAACTCTCGGTGCAGTGCGTTACGTACGTGGGTATATCGAAGGCCCAACGACTGCTCCCCCCCTGAAAACCCCGTTGACAAGCAAATAAAGCCGTGCGGAAAGAGGACCTCCCCCCCGTTTTCTCTCCTTTTCGCTCTTCGCGATTGGGTCCGCGATGGCCGCAAAGAAGGGAGGCAGGGACCGGTCCCCTCGGTCAGTTCGCGACGCCGATCCGACAGCACGCGGCAACGCGAATCGAAACTGCACGGCAGGAGCGTGATCGGCGTCTGCAACGAGATCGCGATCCAAATCCCACCTCGTTTTCACTACGTGCGGCACAGGCATCAGCCATCGTTTCCGAAGTATCGAACACTCGATATAATTCCGCTCGTTATAATGCCGCTCGATATAATTCCGCTCCGTATAATGCCGCTCGATACAATTCCGCTCCATACAATGCCGCTGGTTCGGAATATGAGCCTGATAGAGATTGGTTTAAATTGGGACCCCGCGTAAGGTATTCGATATCGAAATCCGAGTGTCACCCGGTTTTCATCGTTATTTTTTACCTTTAGGTTTGTTGCGTGCCCACCGGAATGGGCAGCCGGGTCAGCAAACTTTGGCGGCCGCCGAAGGACGCCGCGCCGAGAGTCCAGTCCGTTTAGTGCTCCCTTTTTCAAGTTCGAATTTTCGAGTGATCGGCCGCTGCAGTCGAGCGACGCCTTCAAAGTTTTTACCCCTGTTATTCGGTTATTTTTAGATACCCTGAGTGCGTTTCCGATTGATCCTCGCGAAGAAACTCGTCCCCGAGGCTACCGATGATTTCGATCGATTCAACATAAATGTTCACCCTTTTTCTTCCGAGGACCAAACATACGGGTGGGGGTTAAAACTTGGAAGATTATTGTCACTGATTAGTAGTCACTGTAATTATTGACACTTTCGAACAATTCGTCTTCCGTTATTTTATTTCGCATGTTTGAAATTTCGATACGTCGGCCATTCCAAATTATCGATCCTTCCAAATTTTCACCCCCACCCAAATATATCCGTTGACGACTTTGCAGACTCGATCGGCGCAGATAATTCTCCGTCTCAAGTATTTCCATAAATGTAATCACGACCGTCTCGGTTTTGCTTTGCATTCAACCCTGTAGCCTCTGGCTGTATAATAACTAGCCAGTAAGCTGCGCCGGCGCTGCATGAGTCCTCTCATAGTTGATGAATCATAATTAACCAAAGAATATGCTGAATTAAATTAAGGTGTGCCCCCGCAGGATAATTCCCGCGTGTTACAGGCAGGCAAGCGTACGCACAAACCAAATCAAGTCGGTGTGAGTCACGGCGTCGCGGTCGTTGCAAACCGCAAACTTGACTTGTGAAAATTTCTAGGCATGCGCATAGACTTTACATTTACGTATTACAGATGTGCGGACGTGGGCGAAAGGACAAAAAAAATTGCGCAAAAACCAACGTCGGTTTAAACGCCTGTGCTGTACCTTATAACGTATCGTTTGAGAAGACGATGATTCATTTCTTCGAATGTTTGCATCTGGTGAAACGACGACTGTCTGTAACTAGTTGATAAATTTCACTCGTCGGACACTCGATGTATTTCAAGCAATAGAGCCAAAAATATGTATTTATAATATAAAATTGTACGCGTATACTGCAAAATTGAAGTTAAAACTTGCGCGTACGAATGACGCAAAGTACGCAATTTTCTGACAGATTTCTAAAATAAAAACAAAATAAAGAGTCAACGAATATCGTTGGACGAAACAAAAACGTTTTTCCTTTGATTGACTCTTTATTTTTAGCTTAGTCCATGTTATACAATTCGGTATAATGTACAAGGTAGACACTGTTTTAAACATCTTGCGAACTCTCCTGGATTAGTCGCAGATGTATATAATCAGGGATCCGACCAAGTTACATGCTCAAGGTTGACAAAAAAATTTTAAAAGATATATAATGATAGAAAAAAACATTTAAAACCGCCTCTCGACTGCATTTGCGAGTAATTTTTTGCCAAATTAAAATTTGCATATACAGGCACGTTTTACAACAGCCAAAAAGCTTGGTACGAAAAAATAAGAATAATAAAATTTTGTCGCAAATACCGACACACAAACACAAACACACGCTCAAGTGGGTAGAACCTGACCTGAGAATTGCAGTAAGGAAATCGACGGAATTCCAAGCGAATGAATAAGAATCGCGTGTCTCTCTCTCTTTTTTCCCTACATAGTGTCACGCTACGGTACATAAATATAACCACACACACAGGCACGCGGGTGATAATCCGTTCTGATTATAGATTGCGTCACGGATCGACAACGACGAGCCGTATTTGGCCGGAGCATAGAGATAGGTAAATAGGTATATAATCTGTGGAAAACCTGCTGAAGTGACAAACCCACCGCCATGCAAACTCGTCTATTATATACATTATTTATACATACATGTGTATATCTTCAAGCGCCGAGGTATGCATACACAGAGGCTGCATGGAGTAACGGTACAAATAGTTAATTATCATCGTCAGATCGACTCTTTATATTTTTATTTTCATCTCTTTATGTATATTTCTTTAAACTCGTATAGCGTCGGCTTGCGATCAAGACGAGAATTATACGTGTGCATGAAGAAAGGGAAATTGGTGCAGCGGTTTAATTTTTGCATAACGACGATCGGGATTTTTGATAGAAGGGATAAAGCCTTCGCTAATTCAATTCGAATCGAGACGACTGATTGATCGAATTTGACGCATAGAAATCAAAAACGTCGTTTTTCAGGCAATTTTCACCTGGAACAACGTATTCGTCTCAATACTTTCAATTGCGTAATTGAAAAACATCTAAATTTTTATCATTTTCAGTTACGACTTGATTGTGGCAATCGTTAATTAGGTCAAATTTCTCAAGAATGTTGAAAATTTGTTATCATGATTTATATCACAGTTAGTTTAATGATAATAATTATTATTTTGATATCGTAAACTTGTCTGCTATAAAAGAAGAAAAAAAAAAGACTTTGTGCATTTATCATTTTCACGACTATCCGTATTCGATACTATTTCTACAGATACAGTAACGATTTTCAATAGGATCCGCAGAGTTTTTGGTATATATAATTCAATATATCGTAATGCGATGTAAATTTGCTATGGTATGTAATACTTTACTCGTAGAGTATCCCCGAATCACCGCAAGTCCGAAAAACCTGCAGACCGACAGAATTTCAACCTGGTAGATATGCGAATAACGTACCTGAAACATAAATAAGAGAAACGCCAAATTAGTTTCACTTTGTACAATACATCGTAAAATTGATTGAAACTCTCGGTCTGATTTTAAACGTTTGCCAAATTGTTGTGTATAAAATTCGTATAAATTGGCCTGCGGTGCTTATACAGATATGAATTCATTTCACTTGTTGAAAGTTGTACAAATGATGAATTACAACAGTTTTAAATTCACGTTTCTAATTGTAAAATTTATTGATCTTACTCGAGTTAAATCGCAACAGAAAATATCAGTAAGGTACGGATGGGTAAACGAAACAAGTGTTTGTACATCTAATGCGTAGCTGCGATTGCTCGCGCGTTTATCGACCTCGCGTATATTGCATTAGAACTATACACACATGTAAAAATTTACAAACCTCATCTTACAAATCCGTGCGGCGGCGTGTGTATGGGAGAGAAAGGAAAGAAATATATTCATAATACACGGTATGAAAAACATCGCCGCAGTTTACACATGTTTACTATTCAGAATTATTCGAGACATGTGGATATCCAGGCAAATACGTGTAGAACATACACGTCGCGGTGTCGCGTTTGGCCGTGCAAAGTAGCCTCTCGTGAGGACGAGCTATCGAAAATCTCAAATCCCACTAACCTCGTTGGCAGCCAACCAACGAAGGTTGCCCGCTGTATGTATTTATTCAGAAGCCGGCAATGCGATTTATCGTAGACATTTCTTGTAACTCAGGTTTACAGACATACGATATTAATCGTCACTTCGAAATCGTTTCCTCGTCGAGTTTCAGTTTTTCTGTACAAATTCGTAAAAGCAAACGTGTTACGGTTCCTTCGGTACTATCTATCCTATACGCGCGAAGTCGAACCGGAGGACTAATAATAAGATAACCGAAAGAGCAAAGATCAAGTTTTGTGAAACCGAAACGCGTGTCTCGCGAACGGTTGCATACAAGGTGTGTCGTTATGGAAAGCGCGAAACAGAGAAAATACCGGTAGGTACGTTACGCCTTACACAAGCGGTGGGAGCAAAAGCAAGCGATTCGTGAGAGTTTCACCCAATTCTTCGGTCAGCGTCGTTCGCGCCACAGGCGAGATAAGGCGAACCTCGTACATACGTCGATACAACGTAGGAACGTTGCGATTGCAGACGGTGTCCGACAAACGTTGGTAGGGTAACGTATGCGTGTTGGTTTGACGCCCGTACCTCGACGTTGTACGAATAGCCAGAAGCGAGCAGTCATTCAAGTATATCGAGTTCGTTGTGCTGAGAGTATGCGCAAGGTATACTTGGTACAAATACCGCAGAGAGCTTTCGAGTATTCACCATAGCGTTCATTCGGTCGATGGTCAAAGAGCTGCGAGGTGTGCGGGTATTGGTACCTACACGTACCTAGGTGTATCGGTGATCGGTGCGCGGCGACGCGACACGTTGGACCGGTGACCTCAAATCTAGACGTCGAGAGTGTCTCTTGCGGCTGTAATACAGATGCCGTGAACCATGCGGAGACCAAGCTGTAGGAAATCCCACAAGGCCGATGAATCCTCACGGACTCGTTGGAAGTCATTCGCAAGTCGCGAGTTTGCGATACGGTCGTCTTATTAAAACCATTGGTGAACTTGACGATCGTGAAGACTGATGGTAGGAAAATAGTTAGGTAGTGTACCTAATGATTTTCGTTACGGAAAATATCTTCGATCTTGACTAACGTAAGAAGAGTTTAACGCATCCAAAGACGACTATTCCATGATTTGAATTGACTGGAGGTTGATGCCGCGAGGTGAATAGCCCCGAATCTAAACCCCGGTTGAAGTACCAGTAAGTCGATTCCAAGCGCGCTTTGAAGAGTCTCGACGTGTATAAGTATGCGAGTATTATACGTAGGCATGAATACAGCGCGCGCGTCGAAACAGGAATAAATAAGTATAAAGAAGAGAAGAGACGATCATAACCTAAGGTTTGTCGGACGGAGTATAAGGGTCAGTAAGGTACCGCCAAGCGGTGTATGGCTATACGAATGGTCGCGAGTCCTTTGTCGGTGGCGTGACTAATCGGGAGAAAAGGAGGATGAGGAACAGACGCAGACGGCGGCGTTTCGACTGTCGTGATCGACGCGTATTTTTACGGCTCTCTTTCTCCGAGGTCCCGTCATATACGTATGTATGTATATCCCTAAACGCGTCTTCGCACGTTTGTCTTTCTTGTTTCCAGTTTTATCTCCCCTTGGTGCGGGAAGCGCGTATGCGTTTATACGTGTACAGTACACGCGCCTACGTACGGTTGGGCGTCATCGACGAGGTCATTGACGGAACCCAAATCGCGGCAGGTTCGTCCTCGTTTCATCGCGGTTTGTCAGAACCGCGAAATCCCCGACTAGACGTAAATATATGCAGTGTGTAGAAACCGTGGCATTGCTCGTGCCGAATCTCTGGAAGACATTGATGGATTCGCGGAAGGTCGGTAGGGGAGAACGCTCCCGCAAGACAAGAACTGACACGGCACTTTTTCGCTCGCGGGTATGCGTCTTGCGGCGTCTTGCGGCGTCTTGCGGCGTCTTGCGGCGTCCAGCTTCACCTACGCCTTGGCACATATGCGCAACCGTACCTAGAAACACACCGCGTTCACGGCGAGGACGACGACGTCGATAAGTAGGTCACCGGGCAAAGGTCTCGAATTGCACTCAATCCACTCGTCGTTTCTATCGTATGGGTGGTATACGTACGGGAATGCGTGCTGCGGGACAAGCTATCCCAATACCATCGTCAGGCATGACGTCATTAAAACGCTGCACGTCTCGACCATGGCTGTGCGCGTATAATCGTGATCCGAGTCACGGGTGTTATAGTGGTAACCTTCTACCAATACACGCTCCCGTCGTTAAACGGCTTATCCAACAATCCTCCATGCTGCAGACTCTTCCACCCGTGGGTGGGTCGGTGTGTCAAGTCCGTTGCGTGGTTACTCGGTCATAGCCTCATCGGCTACGTAACGATCATAATCTCGATTACGCGGTTGGTTTATTATATCCCCTCGGGTATCAGTATTTAAATTGATCGACGTACGGATGAATTACAGGGTGCAGTTATACGAACGGTATGTACCCAAACGTTTGTTGTTTCAATTTCGTTATTGGTATGACAGGGAAAAAAACGCCACTACAGGTCGTTCGTGTTGAACCAGATTGCAACGATGATCGATTTTTCGGACGCTGCAGGACCAGGGCTGCGAGCAGGACGAGGATCGGGATGATTAGCATCTGAATTTAAACCGCGTGAGGCGAGGATGTTCAATTAAAGAAGTTCGTTAAAGGTTGGAGCGGGTCTCTTATCTTTGATTGATACGCTACTCGGTTGGAAATTTCGTGATACCCGCCGCGGTATTCGCGGACCGGTTTTATATCGCGACAAGAGGAACAAGAGGAAGAAGAAGAAAAGAGAGACGAGCGTGCGACACCACGTCGTACCTTTGGACGATCAGCCAAGAGGGTCCCTGGTTCACGTTGGCATTTCTGCGACGGTATACAGAAGAGTTCAAAGCTGTAGGTCTTCGAATTGCGATTGATTCCCACCATGACTTTGAAAAAAACTAGGGATCCTACACACCGACCTGTGTGATCTGGAATCCGAACGAAACCAGATAAACCAAGACCAGATATACCAGACGAGACGGACGCCGTCGGTTGAGAATTTCCGCGAGTCGAAGAAGCAGAAGCAAATCGCTGAACGGAATAAATTGAATTGCACATAGAAGGGAAAAAAAACGAAATATTTCGGAGTCGCTGGAAATTCTGCACAAAGGGAATCGCGTATGAAAGAAACGACCGACGATGAGAGAATACCTCGTGTCTGGGCTGAACGCTGGCGTCTATGAAGACAGACCCGAGTTTTTCCTTAACCCCAGGAGAGCCGGAGGCCCCTGCAATTCTTGATGAGGATAAACAGGCATCCCATGGATGAGTGAGAATGCTCGGTGGGAACGGGAGCGCGTTATGCGCAGGCTGGTGTTGCGAATAGGTTCGCTGTTGGAGGAGGGGGTGCACGGCAACAACATTCCTGAAGGAGTCGGCCGCCAGGAGGACGCACTATTCCAGGAACATTGATCGACGGCCCGTTACCTGCGCGCGATCTTTTCTTCCACATCTGCCCCTCCGTTTCGCCCCGGAGTCTGTGTGCAACATCGACTGCACCTTTGACTAGGGTTGGAAGACCCGTAATATAGAAGAAACGATGTGATCTGTTGCAGAAAATAGACCAACCGGGACTAGGCGTCCATCGGAAAGAGTGGTTTTATCCATTAGTGTACGCACGTAGGTACATTGCGACGGGATTCTTTGCAACATTGCAGTTATTGCGATACACGTATCGCAAATCACGACGTGCTGTCCGGCAAATATCGTAACGATCATTGTAACGGATGACTGAGTTTACAGTTGTTCTTTTCACTCCGTACGGAAACTAGAGTACTCTTTTAGCGAGGATCGACCAAGACTTTGGAAGCCCCTTCGGGATGCTAAAAAGACATTTGAGAAAGTTTCGAAACTGTCCGTGAACTCGTTTGAAACCTAATGCACGGACTGATTCGTCGGTCTTTGACCCCTTGACCTGACCTAACACAATTCGTCTCATCGATCGAAGTCCACTTATCCTCAATCTTTCCAATCTCCCTGTCCATCTAATTTTTTTTTTTTCAATCTTCTTCGACGCGTACCTGCGATGTAGTCGAGTTTGGTAACAAGCAGCGTGCAGTACACGATCGGAGTTAGAGATAGAAAAGTACATTTCCGTGAACGGTACGGTGCTCATTGTCAGAGGTCGCCGCGAATTCCCCGGGCGGAATATCGAATACATACCGTACGAGCAAATCAGTTTGAACCACTCGTCTCTATCTATTATACGGTACATCGTAGTCTATCCGTCGGCGTTTCTTTGAAACTCCACTACCTCGTCCTTTCCAAGTCTTATTCCGCACCGCTTGAACCAGGTCGTTCCTTCGTCCCGAACGCGTCGCGAGAGTTCTCTCTCGAGTCTCGTCGCCGCAATTATATTTTCGCCTGCAGCACGAGGTTCGCTTAGCTTGGGGTGCTCAGGTTAGGACAGCTTGGATTAGTACCAAGGACCAAACCAACTTTGGTCAGCACGTGAAACTGAACGGGTTTGCAGTATCGAGATTCGATCACAAGCGAGCACGATTCTATTTCGAATTGAGTGAACCAAGAACTTTTCCCATGAATTCCCACTCCACCAAACACCATCGCAAATCCCTGTTTTCTCTTCACCTCGACGAAGCCATGATCGGTTTTCGAGCAATATTGGACGAACGATCGTTATGCCGCCTTTACCGCGGTGTTAGAACTCGGTGTGGAACAACTGGCGCGAGGAGAAACAACTTCCGGTGTGAGACAGGCCTTGCTTCCGGTCGAACAACGAGGGGTTCTCGGTAGGTACGGGCAGCTGGAGTGCAAGGAATGATATCGCTGTAAGCCCGTCAGTCTTCACTCGTTGTATAAACGAATTCTCGAAAGTATTCCCTCTACTCTGCATTACATTCGTAATATTCGTACATTGCAGCTTGTAACATACCAAACGAACGTTCTCAATTCATCGATAATTCATTACTCGTAGTAAATATGGGTAGGTTCGCGTCTGTTTCTGTGGTTTTTTTTTCCCCTTCCTTTCTCGTCCTGTCTCCTCGACCCATTTTTATCTCTTGGCTATTTTTACCCCGCATCCATCCCTTTTCCCTTTTCTACTCGGTATACACGAATCGTCCGTCGGATGGGAACTGCCCGCGGACACGTGTAAAACACGTACCAACGCAAAGTCAAAACAATACATCAATCCTTCCCGTGATGGGCACACGCACAATGGATGAAAACTCCGGATCCTCCCGAGAGTTGGAACGACCAGAGAAGTCTGGACAAACTTAGGCGTGTCTTCGAAACGGTATAAAACGGTGTTTACTCCCTAGGTTAGAGAGTAGCTCTCAAAGGACGGGCGGTTCTCCTCCTCGCTGCATGTTCCGCACTTATGCATCATTCAGACACGGGACCGTTTTAAAAATCCCACGCCTCTCTTTCGCCCGAGCAGGACCGACTTCAGGGCTCGCCAGGTCGGCGGGTATAACCATTTCGGTAAACAAGTTCATCCAACCTTTCCCTTACCATTATACGTATACGATATCGTATACATCTACGCTGCGGAATTGCTATCATTGCTGTTAATTTCAGGATAAGTTGTACTAAAATTTGTTATTTACGGGCATACCAACAAGAGTAAAAAAATCGACTCATTTGTCTCATTATCATCATTCTTAGTCATTTAAAAACAAATATTACTACCGTTTGCAATCATATTCTAATTTCGTCGAACTTGAACAATGTGCATAACTTTGGAAACTGTAATGCTTGTACAGCTGCTAGTTAAGATCCACATTTACCCGAATCGAGATAATTCCATCCAAACTAAATTAACACTGTGTGATTCAATCGTTATTTCCCAACTCGTGTCTGTATATATATATACCCACATGCCACGTATAACCAGACGCTTCTAAGATAACGCCGGAATTTCATTGATGCTTCCTAGCTACTCAACGGTTCGGTGTATGAAACGCGTAGCGCTGCAGCTGCAGCTGCATCACAATTCACAGATGAATAAATACCGCATCTCTGAATGAATACGCGGGAAATCGTCGCCGTTCATCTCCAACGACACACACGTACACAGCGCGCATCCGTATCGCATGTACTGCACGTACTTTTAAATCAATCTTTCCATAATATCGCTGCTGATGCAAATTCGCTGCACTTCATCATCCCCATGGAAATCCCTGTTTAAAATACTTTAGTAAAATTCGGGCCAAGACAAAAAATAAAGACAACCGCCACCGAATATCCCGATGGCGTGTCGAACGCCTTACGGGTGATTCACCAAGTATGCAAGGATCCTCTCTGATTGCGAGCGCGACGAGAGAGGCTGGCTGAAAGCAAAGAGCAGGTTGAACTCTGTGCAGCACGGAGAGGAATGAGGGAATGAGGAGGGAGGGGGAGGAAACGGAGGCAGAACCCGGAACGCATGCATGCACGCGTGCATGTAGGTAGGTACGTACGTACGTGTAACGTCTGGTTCACCGCGCCGCGTGCCTAGTGCGTGAATTCGTGACTCAACCGCGGGAGTCAGTAACCTGTCGTTGGTAGGTACTCGTTACGTGTGTGAGGTATATACATTATACGTACGCCTATGTACACAAGGTATATGTTACACCTGGTCGTCCCAACCTGTGTATATCGTTACACGGGCATTTTGTCTTCTATAATGTGAGTGAGCATGAATTCCAGTTACGAGCTGCGGGAACCTGGACGTTATTAATATACGTGCGAATGAAGAAAAAATTAAACGACGAATGATAATGAAAAATAATAAAACAAATTTCTCACTCCACTAACTTCGGATTACTTGTAACGATTCTCGCAGACTATTTTCACCGTGGTAGCGGCGGTGGGGATGTTTTTGCACAAATTAGTTTCGCCATCTCTGCACTTCGTTCCGCGGAGATCCTTATTTGCGAGGCAAGTCGAAAACGAGTTTAGAATAGTTAAGCGTGAATATTCGGGTGTCGGTAGGTAGGCACCATGCAGCGTCGAAGTCTCTGTGCCACGTGTACGTACATACATATATATACATATGTAAAATACGATAGTTCGTAAATAACTCGGAGGTTTGACAAGGGCTGCAGGCCGCCTTGTAGGGGTCTTAAATCTTTTGGCGGTGGTGGCGGCGTATTTCGGAGCTCGTTTTAAAAACTCCGAAGCAAAATTTGACGACCGGTAGGATACGAACGAGCGCCACTACCGATCATTACACGCAGTCTGTACAAGGATACGTACGTATGTACGTACAACGTACACGCATACAACGAAGAACGAGAAGTCGCTCTGGGGCCGGCTGGGTCAATCGTCGATCAAGTTGCGTAGGTAACGCAATCCGTTCGTGTGCGAGCTTTTAGCGACACGTGAAAAATTTCGTACGATCGGTGTAACGAACATCCAGCACGCAACCCACATGGGAAACGAGCACGTGTCGGAATACGTGCGACGGTTAAACTTGGCCCCTTACGGAAAGAGCATGTGTGCTGCGTTCTGCCGGGTACTACCGCTGACAGGTATACGTGGATACGTGAATACGTGAATACGTGAATACGTGAATACGTGAATACGTATACGCGTCCACACATCCATCCATGCATCTGCGGCGAGAGACCCGAGGAACGAGGACTCGCAACGCCCCGGGCAAAGATGACCCAGCTGCTGGCACAAATTTCTACATCTACATACTCATTCGAGATGTTTGGCGGTGGCGGTCGGCCTGTCGATGCACGAAATATGACACATATTGAGGCAACTTCACGGCGTACATATTATACGTATATCGTAGAAAGACGTAGCGTACTTGTAGCCGAGATGCGGAAGACCCGCTCTGGTGCGTTAATCAATTTTATTGCCTCTTACGCACGAATATGACGGTAAATTGAAATCGTAGAATTGATAAAAACAGGATATTAACGTGTGATTGAGCGGAAGTCTCACGTTCTGCAATACGATGTACGAAAAGGATCATTTTTAGGTTTGTATTTTATTTTTATTATTTTTTTATTTATTTTTTTTTTTAAATTAGTGAAATTGTAATTGCCTCACTCTCGTATTTTTATTTATCGTCATTTTTATTCAACGTCGTATAATTTTTCAATACCAATTTCCAGTGTAACAGGTTATACAAAGCGAAACTATAGTACATGTATATTACATCGAAAATAAAGGACAAGCGTTCTCAAAAGAAGTAACAAAGTTTACTTTTCTCTCCCTCTCGCGATTCTCGAGACGAGTTCGATGATTCACGATCGAGTTTCGGCAGAGTTCTCGACATTCGCATCTCATTATAACACGTATCGGGAAATGAAAGATTCATTCGGTATAATAACGGTGTAATACTTCGATACGTATAATAATAAAAGGTGTACAACGTTACAAGTTTAATGGGAAAATTGTGCGGATTCAATGGTGGCAAAAAAGCGTGAAAATCGCGATGCCGATGGTGTTGTAATTGCATAATGCGAGAGAGGTGATCTTGGTAGAGCGTGAGAAAGAAACGTTCCATCGCCTGCACGCGTAATTATCGCTGAACCGAACTTAGTAAATTCTCTTAATTTTCTCGCTCGGACCCTTTTCTCTGTATTTTTATTTAATTTTTTTTCTTCCGTTCTTCAAATTGCAGGCGAGTTACCGATCAGAAAATAACAACAACGCTGGATAAAGGCGAGCTCGGTTTAAAAGCTCGACGACTGCAGCGAGGATTTGCGGTCAGTTTTGAAAGAACGGCAATAAAACGCGCAGCTGCGCGTGTATTACTTTATGTTCCGGTGTTACCAGTTCTCAATCTCACAACGCAATTATCCGCAACCTCGTCGACTGTTGAGTAGTTGCAAATTGTCGTTAGCTTCTTCGTTGTACCTACACGTTCACTCACCGCTCTACCAAAGACATTTGTTCGTCCATCTCCTTGGATTGATTGTAACTTGAAGATTTTTTTCATTTAAACAAAGTACCAAAGAACTCGGTATTGTTGTCATTTTTTTTTTTTTTATTTTGCTCAAATTCAAATTACGTTGATCAGGAGAAACGAAACGAAAAAATTTGCAACTATGCGCATAGTGATTTATTAGAATACAATCACTTTGTTTACGTGCATCGAGTTATTACTTGCTGTAAGCTTCTTTCTGATTCTGGTAATTTGCACTATTTGCCAAAAACGTAAAGGGATCGTATTTTTTACGTGTTACGAGCCGTCGCTAATCGGTAATTCGACTTAACGCAAGTCAAGTAAGACGTAAACCGCCTACGGCTGTAATTGAAGAGTATCAAATGTCGTGCACGCAAACGTAGTAATAGTTATTAAACATCTACCGTCGCCGATGGATCGCGTTATACGATAACCGGGTAAAAATTGCGCGCTGTTAGACGCAGACAGAACGGGCGATAAACCTATATACTATTATACGTACATATAAACGTATCTTCGCATAAAAATATATAATACATAGCGTAATTGCTACAGCAGGAAGACCCACTTAACCCGCAACTGCAGCGCAGAGTCCGCGCCTCCGTTTCGCGCAATTTCATGTCCGTTACGTCGTAAACTCTTGTACACGGACAGACGTATTGCACGAGTAGCTGTTGTTCTAACGCATTACGTTTGTCTATGATCAGGCTGAAGTTGGTAACGTTACCGTAACGAAGCATCGGGGGAAGAATAATTATTGCGCAATTTTAGAACGAGTTTCAAGAGGTTAGCTTTTCAAAATACGTACGAGTGAGTGTATTTCTAGCGTATTTACTAGGATTTACCGAAAATCAGACGATCCTCAAAAGTGCAAAGCAATGATTTTTCCTAAACAGGCATTGTTACGGTAACGTTATCAACTTCAACCGCGTTTTCTATGGGTATTAACTATGAGGCGGAATCATCGGCCAGGTCTCTTAGTATTATTGCCATTTCTTGGAAATCATCCAGACTTTTGGTATACTCATTCATAATTCATCCAGTCTGGATAGTTCTTATCGATTTTTCAGTGGTTCTACCAGTTTGACCGATATTTGGTTAAACGGTTCAGGCTCCGTCAATTTCCATCGATTTGTAATCGGTTCTAGTCACTGGTTCTAAACTGTGTCAAATAAGCACTGCCGATTTTGAACGTTTGAAAAATGGATTTTTATCCACTTTGACCGATTTTTACTGGTTTTTAATCATACACGGAATTAATAATCAATTTCCACAGTTTTACTCCATTTTCAAAACAATTTTCAACAATTATTCTCGATTTTTGCCGATTTTCAACCATTTTCAACATTATTTTAATAATTCCCACTGATTTTCGTACAAAAGTCTCCAATCCTTGTCGACTTCAAACGATTTCGAGTAATTCCCGACGCTTTCGAACCTATAAAAAAAAAAAAAAGAAAAAATGTCGAGTCAACTAAAATGGAAAATAAATCGAACACGAAGAAGCATTATTTATAAACACACGAGCGAATCGAGGGTGGTGGTGGATCGAGTACGGGAGACTCGCGTGGCGCAATGTTTCCTGGGTCTATTTCCCATCATCGACGTCAGAGCATCAGCATCAGCATCGTCGTCGTCGTCGGGGACCCAGAGACCTGGATAACCGTAGCCGGCGGGCCCCACGGGGCAGAGTAACGGTCCACGGATCAAGGTTAGCGCTTATAACCGCTGCTGCCCAGCGCGCCGGTTCAACGCTGGGCGAAAGATTTAACTCCGGAGGAGGTGATGATGACGATGATTCTCTTCTCGTCATTCGTCAGCAGCCGGTCTGCCCAGCATCAAGGCTAGGCTGCACTCCGATGATTGTGACGGATAGAAGAAGGAGAAGGAGGAAGAGGAGGAGGATAAAAGAGGGACGAAGACGACGGACTGCAAAGTGATCGAGAATCGGTACGGCGACACGATTCCAAAGAATCACCCGCCATCGATCACGATTATGATCGCGATGACGAAGACGCGGACGAAGACTACGATGATGATGCGGATGATAAAAATTATTGCGGCCGATTAGACGGACACGCGGTTTTTGCGGTTCGGACGGTTAAACTTATGTTACCCGAGTTTCGGTAAGAGATCGGTCCCAATTCGTTCGCTGATGATTCGTTTATTCTATTCGATAAATCTGTTCCTTCATACTCGCTCGATTACATCTAGTTTAATTCATTTTTCGCAATAATATTATTCTGCTTCTTCTATATATATATATATATATATATATATATATATATATATATATATACATCGGCTATGACTGGATTACAGATTACAGCAATGCCAAGTGTGGCCCCGTTATATCTTCACTAGATGTTCGTGCGTGCTGATTACATACGCATGGGTATACATACGAAGCTGACACACGGAGGCGTATGCATGTATATATATGTATGTATCTATGTATGTATGTACAACGGGTATACCTGAATATCGACCGTCGACGCAGCTTGTAACCGCAGCGAGCAATGACGTAGCAGAAAAAATTTTATACGCACATGTGAACGTTTGTAATAACAAACTTTATTTAATGAAAAATCCTTCGGTCAACAGTCTTCAGCCCATGGAATAAATTAATCCGAAAATGCCGGATTGGTATTTTTTTTGATTTTAGTATAATTCAAGCCCAAATTTGGAGAAACATCCAATAAATAGATCGACCGACGATGTAAATGATGTATTTCATGCGACTTTTACACACGACGACCTTATATGATCGAACAATTGATCGACAACTTAAAGCTACGTATTACACTTTCTGCCAAAACTTTGTACGTATATTATTGAAAATATTGCATAAAACATTCTTTTTGTTCCACGGTAATCTGCACGCGTGTGAAATTCTAAACGTAGTATAACCGCATCACGCTTTATCAAACGATGTGCGTAAATGATGAATGAACGACGGCGATGAATGAAAGGGTAATTTACACGGAGCTTATTAATCAGCGGTCCGATCGTTACGATCGACGTTTCTGACCCGAATTCGATCTAATTAACGCCTCTTCGCGATCCCGCAGAAGCCTAGATCATCGGATACCTATCTGACGAGAGCGGGAGAGAGCGAGAGAGAGAGAGAAAGAGAGTTTCGCCCGAGCCACGTGGGTGGCCGAGATGCCGCTGAGGGACCGGTTGAAGCGCATGTAACGCGACTTCCGAGATCGCGGGCTATACCGACGTGGGGGAGGAGGGTGTGCATGCGATATACTTGCGCGATGTACGTGTGTGTGCGTCGGACGGTGTCAGCAGCTTCGTCGTCGACCCATATTAGCGAATTTTTCGTACAAGACGTTTCGTAGCGATATTACACGTGTGACAACCCTGAGGGTTCCTACACTGAGAAAGAAAAAAGTCGTTAAATCGACTGAATATGCGGTCGCTAGTGACGAAATGAGGATTTTTTCTTTTTTTTTTTTTTTTTACAATTCACTATCTGTCTATCTAGCAAAATTTTTAGCTACGACTAGTTGAATCGACTAAACACTTTTTTAGACCAACAAGATCTTGAATCGAGACGATAAAATTAAATAAATATTCATTTCGCCGTTCGTGATCGTAAATTTAGTCGATTCAGCGACTTTTTTTCCTCACAATCGGTGTAACGACGAAAACAAATCACGATTCTGCGTCTACGTATTATCACAATATGCGAGAAGGATTCGTAAAGATTTATTGAAATTTATTACTGTAAATCGAATTTGAGGTAAAATCGAAGTCGAATCATGCTTCTACTTGGCGTTTAGCGAGTGTTTAATTTGCGCCGAGTCGCAGCTCGTTTGCTCGCCTTCCTCGTGCTATACATACGGATATCAATCATCGGACTGATAGCGAAAGGTGTCCGCTGATAAACGCACGATAATAAACAGTTTCAGGAAAGTAACCGTGTCACCTTTCCGGCGCTATATATTATCAACGCCTCCGCCAATGTATGGTAAATTATACCGGCATGGCTCATTAATGTTATAGATAGACATACGCAAACCGTGAAGCGAAATTTCCTACCATACGCTATATTCTTATTATTACGTACGTACATTTAACACAGAGGCTTACATAGAACAGTGATAGAGAACGTAGGCATGGGTATGCTAGGAAAATTTTTATTTCGTTGCGTCTGACGCGATAATTAAAGTGAAATGAGTATCGTTAGAACAACGTTCAAATGCTATTGTAATTGCAAGAAAAATGATACGATAGATGTATAGCTACTCAGTGTGATTATTGCAGTCGATGATAAATTTTTTCTTTTGTCAATTGTAACAGTATTTTTAAAACGTTTCTTTAGTTTAGCAATTTTTTTTGTTTTTTCAGTTACCAAATAAGCAATAAAATAATTTTATCGTAACAATTAGTCGTAAAAAAGTATACGTGTACTAGGCTGCGCAGCGATTGCTTCTAAAAAAAAAAAAAAAAACAACGAATATTACAATAGGACAAAACATATATAATACTGGATTTTCTACAATTAAAGCCAGAAAAAAAAGAAACTATTCGCTTTTCATTTCGGTTATAATTAGCACAAAAATGAAAGCGTACAGTGTATATAGTATGCGCTATATTTTCTCTTCGTTTTTAATGTAAAACGACTACGGAGATTGCAATAAAACGGGGAATGGAAAAAAAAAAAAAATAAAAAAAAAGAAAAAATAAAAAAAAAATAAACAAACCTCAGAAAAAATGGTTTCGCCGTTAAAATTACCTCTCAACCGTGAATGGTTGGCAATAAATTTCGAGGCGAAGTAGGCAGCCATGAGGCAGGCAGCTGAGGCAATTCTGCCTTCCGTTGTGCCGATGCACACAACACACGGGGGTCACCTTTCTCCACCCGTCTATACGCTCTATGTATCCTATGTTTCTATGGTGTAGGTAAAACGGCTGCCGCCGCAGGGCATTGTCGAAACCTGTGTTAACGGTCGAACGGACGTTGCTGCCAAAGTGGCAGAGAATTCGGCGCGAGCAGGTAAGGCAAGGTGGTGTGCTGGATGCCGGGTGGAATATAATATATTTCGAGGCGAAATTCTTCGAGGATTACTCACCGTCAGAGGTTCGGAAATTGCCCGAAGCCGTTTCTCAGGTAAGTACGTTTGTTACGAATACTCGACGTCTACCTCTCGTATTTTACACGAGCGAAAGAGGACGTTTCTCGCTACGATGCAGCAGCGTGAATGGAAACGGGGCTGATTGTGAGCCGAAAGCGAAGAAGGTGAATAGATTTTTTTTTTTCTTTTTATTTTTTTTCAATTTCCAGAAACACCGGATTCTTTTTCCCTCTAACTATGACATTTGCAAAAGTCAATTTATCGTTTTTATCGTCTGCGTGCAGAGATATATAATAATGTAACGGAAGGACGATTCCGCGAAATGTTTAGTATAATTGTTATCTAACGCAAACAATCTTCGTTCCTTCCCGCCGCAACGGCATTTAATCCCCCAACGTATATACGCGTGGAGATAAGATATCGCGATATTTTATCATGTGATTAAACGCGACATTGTGCGCGATGTTCGTTGTACGGTTAAAAGTTACGAGAGCAAAATTCAGTCTGAGTTTAAGTAAAAAAATTAGACTGTTTGACAGATTGTCTCTGTATGTAGGTACCTTTATTATTTTTAATTGTAACGATGGTTAGAAGATGACAAATAGTTGATTTGACCATTTACGCAAAACATATTCCGATGAAAATCATTGCCGCCATTGGCTGTAAATTTAATCGAATCTTTATAATAAGAGTACGTCAATTAGACATGGAAAGATTCTGAAACGCACAGAGAAAGATTGATGTGAAATATAAATAAATAAAACGGTGCCGGTCGTTCGAAGAGTCAAGAATTTGACGTCGCGTGATCCGTTCGCAGAGTTCAAAAAATATCTCATTGAAATTCATGGCGTGTACGTAAAATGTCGAGTTGTTGTTGCAAATTAAAGTCAAGAAAATTTGCATCATCGCGACGATTTAAAATATCGGAAACTAAGGTGAGAGTTTAAATATATTTTTGTCTCATTGACTCCTCGGGTGCATTTTTATCTTCTTTTTCCTTTTTACGGTCGAAAACCTGATTTCTCAACCGATTTTTAACCAAACCGGTCACAAAATTATTAGCCGTGTATCCCGCTGTTCCAACACTTCGCCGGTCTCGAATGAATACTTGGTTACAAAATCACATCGCGCCAAAATTGATTCGAATGACTAAGGAATCGAGGATATCTGTCGAATTAAAACAACTTAATAATAACAACTGCAAATTCGAATTAATTCAATTCGAGCAAATCATATCAGCGACACAAAATTCGAGGAACATGTATTATACCGACGAGTTTCTTTTTTCCTCCATTATCTCTTTTTCTTTTTTACTTTTTTTACGATCACCGCGTTTCTTTTCTCCTCGTCTAAATCCTCTCTGAACAATTAATTCGCCTGAAACGACACACAAAACTCTGTAACATTGTCCCGCACTCTATTTGCACTAATCATCCGTTTTGCGACACATCCTTTCCTCATTCGTGTTCTTTTCATCACATTTTATATTCATCTTATCTCCATCTCTCTCGATATTTCCAAGATGCTTGCCAAGATAACAGGAATGTTTTTTTTCCCCTCGATTCGAGAAACAACGGCGATTTTTCGGTTTTACTCCGCATCGTTCCTCGCCGTCTCTCGACGACTAGTGGAAAGTGAACCTGCCCCTCACGTCCTTGTCTAAAGCGCCTTTTTCTCGCTCTACTGACTCTCCACTACTGATCGCTGGTATCGTGTACCGTTAAGGTGGGAAAAAACGGCGGGACTCGCCAACCTAATCAATTTGCTAAACAATTACCATCGTCATAGTAATATTATCGTACCGCCGATATAATTTTCCTAATACTAACGTATGCTTATAATTTTTTACTTTTTTTTTTTTCTCTTACAAATCTTCCTTCATCATTTTCCTGGCAGTGAAATCAGTTTTGCAGAATCATGTGTAACGATGTGATCGAAGAAAAAAAAAAAAAAAAAAACAGCAAAATAACATATCGTTAAAAATTCAACAACATTTTCAATACCAAAAATCAATATTATAGTTAAACATTTTTTACGATTATTTTTTTTTCTTTCAATTCTCTAACTAATTTCACCGCAGAACTCGAAAAATTGTCTTTTCCGTTTTTGTTGTATTATGTTTGCGGCGGGTTAAAAAATCACAATAATATAAATGCCACGCACAAGACGTTGTACATAAATCGATATCGATTAGCAGATGACAGAGAAGATAATAATCGCAGCTGCCGTTTGTTGTCCGCGTTTTGTGTCTGAATCATCGTATCACGGTTAGCAAATACATCATTACGAGTGAGTGATGATGACGTTCACATGGCTAACGGAAAAAAAGTCTTGAGAACGACGAGAAAAAGACAGGCGGTGAGTAAGGGACGAGGAATTCGTCCCTCGCAGAGTGTAAGCGCCTGCCTATGTAAACACGCACACGTTGCAATTACATTTCGAAAAAGGACAATAACCGAGTTCACCTTATTTTCCAATTGTAGGAAACAGGAAAAAAAAAAAAAAAAAACTAATGTACTTGTAAAATTCATCGGTTTTAATTCTGCGATAATCGTACGATAAACCTCGTTGACGGAAAAAAAAAAAAAAACACAAAAAAAACACCAAGCAAACAAATTGTTTCGATTGCATTATGTTGCAACGAAATATCAACGAATACAAAGTTACTCACTAGCGGTTTGGAATAAAGCGAGTCAGACTGTCGGTAAAACCGCGGCTTTTCACAACGGAAAATCCAAAGATTAAGCGATGATGATGATGATGATGATGATGATGATGATGATGATGATGATGATGATGATGATGATGATGATGACGATGATGACGACGATGCACTTGTTAGACGCGACTGGCGCCACCGCGGTAATGTACCGTGCATGCGGTGCAAGATCGAGAAGGAATGCGATTTCCGTGCCTTCATCTTAATTTCATCGCAATGAGAAATATTCAGAGCAAATTGTAATAACGTGCGTCAATTATTTCAGATTATAGATTTTTTTTTTTTTTTTACTTTCCTCCAACGTTTTTTCATCACGGAGCGAAGAAGAAAGAGAAATTTTGACTTGGGGAAACTTCGTTTCACTTAAAGAAATTATACTCCTTTTCATTAAAATTATTCCTATACATACAAAGAAATATACAGTCGTAATAATAAATACCATTGTGTACAGATGAAATAATTCTTCTTCTTCTTTTCTTTTTTTTTAATGTCAATAAAACACTTAACGACGAAAAGAAATTCTTTCCCGTTCGACAAAAGTATTTAAAAAAACTTGTATTCGCGTAAAATCGTAAAAAAAAAAAAAAAAAAAAAAAAAAATGATTTCTTCGTACGAAGGAATGAATTACGTTTCTTTTTTTCTCCACAACATCATCATGTTACAGTATCATGTGTACAGAATTCTTTCCGTGATTGGTAATAAAATTTTGAAAAGTAGGTTTCTAGGCTCGTTTTAAGTACATGTGTATATATATAAGGCAAATATCACCGAAAACACGTGCGAAAAAAAGAATGTATCCGTATTATAAGTTTCTTTTTTCTTACCAGCAAAATTATAAATTTCTATTCTTGTAAATATTGATTTAAAATGAATTTCAAGCGTTACAGGAAAAAAAAAAAAAAAAGGCATAGGAATTTATTAATCGGTGTCGTGGGCAAAAATTTCTTCAAGTTTCTAAAAATTCAAAGTCAAGATCGATCTCCAGACGTGCGTCAATCAGCGGAAGGTTGGCTTAAAGGGCACAGAGGATTTGGAATGAATGCCGCGGTGTGATAAACAGGATATCCGAAATAATAAAATGCCAAATATGAAAATAAACAGGCGGTGCTGCGGGATTCCGAGTTGTTCCACAAATAGCGTTCAACGAGTCGTTTGGCGGTGGCAGCGCAGCGACCAAACAGCGAAGGCGTCGCGACGCCAGCGGCGCT
The DNA here is from genome assembly GCF_021901455.1 of Neodiprion lecontei. Taxonomy (NCBI): domain Eukaryota; kingdom Metazoa; phylum Arthropoda; class Insecta; order Hymenoptera; family Diprionidae; genus Neodiprion; species Neodiprion lecontei. The sequence goes on along the minus strand of NC_060261.1, from coordinate 42,669,893 downwards.
GCGATCATCGCGTTGTCACCGCATTCTCTGTATATATATATATGTGCACCTAATGCACTGGCTATACGAATATAACGTCGCATATCCGGCTAGTTTTTACGACAAAGAGTTGGGCCCATGACGCCTCTCCGCAGCTGCGGCGTGACGATCGTTCAAAGACTCGAGATATGGTCCATGAACGCGAGAGTCGAGTCGACTGCGTCAATTAGACATAAAATGAAGGGATTCGCGTGAATTAAGATGAATTGAAATATTTTACGAAAGAAGGAAAGAAAAACATATGCGCAAGTTTTTAAATTCAATTATAAGAATATAATGATATTAATGATAATCTGAAGAAGCGATAAACGATATGATTTAATTCTTTTCACCGGGGAGGTAAAATTCATAGTTTTAAACGAACTTTACTTACGATTGACGAAAGTCAACCGTTGAACTATAATTGCGGCAGCAAACTCTCTCGAGTATAAACGAAATCAGCGAATGCTGTTCGGTCGGTTTCACATTAATCAGGGCCATGGATTAACTGGGATTGATGCAGAAGGAACGACTATTGCCTGCCTGTACTATAAATGCCTGCATCGAGCTGCCCCTTTCGATCGTGTTCTATTTTCTAGGTGAATCTCGCCTCGGTTTCTATGCGAAAACAAGAAGGTACGCAGGTGTGTGTGTGACTCCATAAAAACAAAGACAACATTCGATTACTCTACGTTTCGGAATTTTATTGCTCGAGAAGAAAAAATAAATTGAAAAAAAAAAAATGAACTACTATTTCCGAGGCAAAGCATTAACTAATTAATTAATTACGGACGCGTGAGTAGGTGTGCGTAATAAAATTCTCCCGCAAAGTTTCGCAGCTTGTACGCAGTGACGCGTAACGCGTTGCGTGTAAGAAAAGTGCAGTGTGCGTATGATGTGCATAAAGAGAATATATGCGAGCTACGCGATGGTAACGAAAGAAACGTCGAGCGGTTTGGCGCCACGTCTGCGTTCGTTCGTTGATAATCGCGCACGTTTAACGCGTGAACATATATAGCATACATAGTTATTGTACATGCGATGCGTACGTTATTTACGTACGTACGCAATGCGTCGGTAAAATGCACTCGCTACTCGAGGAGAAGAGCCGCCGCTGCTGCTGCTGCTGCTGGATGAAGGATAGAAGAGAAAACTGTACTATTTACACGGTTTCCGACGTACGTCTGAGCCGATGTTTAATCACCCAGCTGCTGCAGGCGCCAGATCTTGTGTCTTAACGAAATTCGAGAGCATATACATGCGTGTGTGCGCGTATTGAATGAATGCGCGTGTTGCAGTTGAAACGAGTTGGTATATCTTGAGTACTATAAATTATTTCCTTTATCAGCTGAAATTATCGTAGTCGCACTTTTACATTTATCGTAATATCGGTGTTAATGCGACATTTAAACAACCACTTTTGTTCATCGGTAATTGGAAGAGAATTGAAATTGAGAAGGTAAGAAATTATGGGTGAAATTCAATATCGATGTATAATTGTCTTTCGTTCGAAATTTATATTTACTACTGTCATTGTCATTGTTATTATTGTTATTTTTATTTAACGAGCAAAAATTATTGTCGCATATTCGACAGTTTTTGATCTCGTATGAAGAAAGAAAACAAAAAAAAATTGTCAGTTGAAAGAAGACTTTTTCTTTCAGTTGGTCAGATTAAAAAAAAAAAAATCGTCCGATGAAACGCAGCTCGGATCGATCGTTCATAAAATCAAACATATAAACAGTAAGGTATGTTTTCAATTATTTTTAAACTCTTCAATTTTTACGTACATTATGCACGCGAGAATTCGTCAGTCATCGGTTTATAATCGCCAAAGGCGGGAGAAGGGGAATTGAGTTGCCGCCGCCGCTGCAGGCTACAACCGACGTTATTCGACGTCGTCAGAGTAGGAAAGAAAGTTCGGAAGTATCAGCCACGTGTGTAAATTTCCGTTTAATATACGTTTGAAAATGAAATTCCGCGCATGTTAGTTCGTACGATTTATGATAATTTACATTATGGTTATTTATTAACAACAACGTTCAATTTCTATACCCATACGTATAATAAATGATATCCTCTCCCGTGTTATAATCACCAGGAACAACTTGTGATTCCAATTCCTACAGGCTGTCTCTAAACGTGGCATTGCGCGTACGTACATCTGTGTCCGTGCATTGGTAACACGTGTATAATCTTTGTACGCGTGTGTATTAAGCGTCGTCTCGACGTCGAGCCTCGGGGCAAAAATTCCGTCCCACAGAAAACACGACGACGACGTTTCACTGCATTCAGGTCATCGTCATCGCTGCTGCTGCTGTCGGTGCTGCTGACCAGCCCACGTGAGAATCATTTCACTCGCTGATCGCGTATCGATAATTTTTACCGGACTATGGGTTTGGTTATTTTACTGTATCGACTGGAAGATGAAAAAATTGCGTCGTTATAAATCGTAATTCACGTTTATCACGCCGTATCGAAAGGAAGAAGGTATTCGTTGCGCAATTTAATTGTAAAATATGAACAACTCGCATAAATCGTCGCGGTAAAACGGTCAATTCCATTAATTAAATATCAAACAACCTTGCTTGCGTATTATTTTTCAGCTGCAAGAGGCAGCTATGACATAATGCAGGTAATATAGGTATTACTATGCGTGTAAAATATACATAGACGATCTTCGTTAGCAAGTATCGATGATGTACTATTTTTATTACATTGTTTACTGCGGACATTCATCAAGTTATAATAATCAGCGATAACAATTAAGATTATACATATATATATATATATATATATATATATATATATTAGGGTGATTCAAAAAAAAAAAATTAATTTTTTTTTTCTTCCAAACAGGCTCAAAAGTTTCTTTTGGATGTAAAAAAATTATTGTGAAAATATGAGCCCTTAATATTAATATTAAGATAGTCCTCATCGCATTTTTGTAATTCCCATAAGAATAACATGGGAAAAATTATTTTTGCTTCTTCTGATTTTTATACCGTTCATACAACTGATTGACTCATAAATCGCTGTTATAATCTTTATAGAGAATTGAACGCTCTACAAAAAAGGTTTGATAACATTTTTTTATTAGTCCACGCGTTCAAAAGTTATTGAAGATCGAAGTTCAATTTTTTAAAAATTTGATCGAATTTAGTGAATTACACCGAAACTGTTGGTTTTGGTGACAAGTTAAGGATCAAATATTTCGTCAAACATAAATTGGAGTTCTAATAAATGTTGACCATTGATTTTTTTTTGTTCAATTCAATAGATATGATGCTTTTAAAGAATTTTTTTGCAGAATTAGAGCTAAAAATTTATATTAGGTTCAAAAATCATGTTGATTTCAATTTAAGTAGACATTAAAGAGTCTTTAATGATGTAGTAGTCTTTAATGATGTAGTAGACATTAATCAACATGATTTTTGAACCTAATATAAATTTTTAGCTCTAATTCTGCAAAAAAATTCTTTAAAAGCATCATATCTATTGAATTGAACAAAAAAAAATCAATGGTCAACATTTATTAGAACTCCAATTTATGTTTGACGAAATATTTGATCCTTAACTTGTCACCAAAACCAACAGTTTCGGTGTAATTCACTAAATTCGATCAAATTTTTAAAAAATTGAACTTCGATCTTCAATAACTTTTGAACGCGTGGACTAATAAAAAAATGTTATCAAACCTTTTTTGTAGAGCGTTCAATTCTCTATAAAGATTATAACAGCGATTTATGAGTCAATCAGTTGTATGAACGGTATAAAAATCAGAAGAAGCAAAAATAATTTTTCCCATGTTATTCTTATGGGAATTACAAAAATGCGATGAGGACTATCTTAATATTAATATTAAGGGCTCATATTTTCACAATAATTTTTTTACATCCAAAAGAAACTTTTGAGCCTGTTTGGAAGAAAAAAAAAATTAATTTTTTTTTTTTGAATCACCCTAATATATATATATATATATATATATATACATACACAAGTGTCGCAGGTGCACGAAAGCTGCTGAAATGTAAAGACGAAGAAGCTTTCTTCCGCGTATAGATAACGCCCTCGATAACCTATCGATTATTTATCTAATTATCACAAGTCTAGTTATTTATAAGAAAAAATTATATGATCTAGGGATATTTACTGATAAAGACAAGAAATAATTCATCAGTTTCACGTAATGCAAACAAAAAAAAATAAATAAAATAAATAAATAAATAATAATCTCGCATCGATCGACGAAGAACGATTTTATTTTACTTTTTCATCATATACATTACATGTGCTTTCAAGTCGTAAAAAGGATAATGTAGAAGAAAAAGAGAATCGAGATCGATGGCAATAACGATGGGCAGAAAAATGCGACGCGACGCCACCCAAAGAGAAAGGATTCCTATTAAACTACTTTGTATCACACCGACAAGAAGACGACGAGAATAAAGCAAGCGTGAAGCAACATGCCGCACCTGTTTGCTGCTGCCGATGCTTCTCGTATCAGGAGACCGCCTTCGTGATCGCAGGGAAGCAAACAAGTAGTAGTGATCTCATTTGCGAGAACGAATCGATCCGCGGATCTGTAATCCATATGATAAATATTTCCGTTTTGCCGACGTTCAACGAACCGGATAACAAACTCCGGGGAAGAAAGAAAGAAGGAGATTTTCTCCCTCGTCACGGATGCTGGCTGAAAATGCAGCGCGGTGTACGGAATAGAAGAAGAAGAGATAAGAATTTATTTGTTTATATATCTTATACAAGTAGCGCAACTTTTTTTTAAATTTTCATAAAAATTAACATTATACGTTCACCTTGCGCTGTCGAATCGTTGCACAGAAATTGAATTCAGGTTTAACGTAATAAATTATAACCCCACCGGAATTCAATATCCTTGCCTGTAGGTTTTTGAAAATAAATTTCACGATGGCGAAACGTAGCGTGTTTGATGGTTAAATTCGTAAAAATTTGAGAACGGGGAGATTTGAAGACCGTTCGTGCAACCTTGGCCGTCACGGTTTCACCTTGCATTGCCCGGAAGGCTTTCTTCGTTCCTAGTTGACGGTTGCTTGGTTAGTTGCGTGCGTACGTCGGTATTTGAATATATAAAATATTACGTAGGCAGTTCCGAGCGTGGCAACAATACAATTTCAACAACCGACCGATTACGAGCCGCGCCGATAGCTGATTGCGAAGTAAATTGCTTCGATATTAGAAGTGTAAAAATTTGGCGCAACGAAGGGATATAAATTCTTGCCCATAGTTGTTGTGATAAATTTTGTGTAATTTATTTGATTGCGAGACGTGATGGTTAATTTATTATTTTTTTCGGTAAACCTATACGTTGGAAGAGAGAGAGAGAGAGAGAGAGAGAGAGAGAGAGAGAGAGAAATAAACAAAAAGAAACGATAATTGTAAATTAAACGGTAGTATAACAATATCCCGGTCGAAATAAAAGAAATTCGTAATAATATACGGGATAACGGGGGTCGTAAATTGTGATTTTATGAGGCGCCATTGAGCTCGTGGGTAGGACAAAACTGCCTGTTGCATGCCGGCTGGTGCGCTGCCTGTAATACCGACGGGATCGGCGGCATTCCCAGGGAATGAGCGGCCAATAAAGTCTTGTCTATAATTATAACAACGCGGCAAGACGGCAAGAATGAGAGTCGACAGCGAGAGGAGATCCTGGTTTACATTAGAAAGGAACTTTGGAGTGGGTGTCCCTGCTGTTGCACGCTTGTGTAAATAATAATCGCCCGAGTATCGAGAGCCGCAAATTCCGATTCTAATCGCTAGAATTATAACTCGAACACGATAAATATGTTGTGCAAACGTTAGTTACATGTAATTCGGCAGTTTGATGGAGCCTTGGAGAGGAGAGAAAAAAAATTATAACCAAGCTCAAGCGTGACAACGATAAATGTAAGTTGAAATAAAAGATATTTTTATAAAAAATTATTTAGTGCACCGGTAGTGGACGTAGCGTAATTGCGATTAAGAATATTGTTGTTCTCTTCCTCTTTGAATTCCGTAAATGTTTCCAAGAAAATGAAAGCGATACATAACTATAATAATATATTTGTTACGTGGTATATATGTATGTCACATACGTGTGGACAGGAATTTGCGAATCAGGTATTTTGTGATATATATATATGTATTTTTTTTATTCTCTTTCTTTTTCTTTCCTTCTTTGCGAACGGCAAAAGTGAAACATTTGCAAAATGCGATTCCAAGTAGTCGGGTCGCTTGTGGCAGTCATTCGGTCAGTCAGTCGGTGAAACGAGGAACGAGTACATAAGTTCGCAGGATTTTCGCACGTGCAAGCAGTATAACACAGAGCCGCTGCAGCAGGTAACCGAGAAACGAAGAAGGAGGAGGAATGTGCGTACGAAGGAAAACAAAAGGCCCACAAGAGAGAGAGAGAGCGAGAGAGAGCGAGAGAGAGAGAGAGAGAGCCGTGCGGAGCGAAACTCTATAGGTATAAGCGGAATATGTTTAATCGTCACGATAACAACTATACGACGATCGTATCGTAATATTAACGATGGTAATAATAATAATAACAATGATAATAAATAAAATTATACACGTTGAATAAGCCCCGCGACATCCGGTGTCGATACCGAAGTGCCGAGAGCGGAATTCTTTTTTCTGCTGCGGTTGGGTAAAAATTTCATCGCCATTTTGTGATTTTTTTATACTTCGTCAACGAATTTCATAAGATCTAACGTAAATTGTATGATTCAAAACGTTGCAGATTTGCGGTGAAAAATTAGAAAAAAAAAAAAAAAAGGAAAAAGGAGAGAAATATGTATGAAAAAAAAAGGACACGTATTGCTTTCGCATGTCGTCGAGATCTCGAGGCACACCCACGCCCCTTTAGCATTGGAATCCCAAGGGCGTCTGTAGAGCGGAAATATTGCAGTCAGTTAATCGGGTCACGTGTGTGTGTGTGTTTGCATTTCATGCACAATTTAAAAAATTAGGGGAATGAATTTGCGAAGGAAAGGGATATGAGAAGGGAATACAGAGAGGGAAGCTGCGAAGAACGAGAAGAAGATGAAGAATAGAAGTAAGGCCTGAGAAAACGACGAGATCATCTCCGAGAGATATCCAAACCTCAGTTTCGTTCGACCCGCGTTCGTCTCTTGACCGTAAATTACAACCTGTAACTGCAACCAACCAACCGGAGTATTAATAGCGGTTGTAACGAAGGTACGAAGGTGAAGGTCGGCCTGCAACGGGAAAGAGAGACGACGATCACGATCAGCTAATGGTATGACGAAGAGGAATGATCGATCGATCGGGATGTGCGCGGACGAGCGAAATATCGATCAATCGATCACTCGATCGAGGACGATCGCGTCTCGCGATTCGTTCGTTTCGTAATTCCAAACAACTCTCTTTCTCTCTCTCTCTCTCTCTCTCACTCTTTCGAGTACCTTTTATACGTGCAGAGTCTGTAAGTGTTACAACGTTTACAAAAGCAGGCGTTCGTTCGGGCCTTGAAACTAGACCGAGTCGAATCGAAACTCGAGTGGCAGCGCTCTGCCACGATCTCAAAACTTTTAAGGATGTGTGGGACGTACAGTCAGGTCAAAAATACGTGTCGAGAGAAGAAGAAAAAAAAAAAACACACGCCTGTAAGACGGAAGTTCAAATAGTGAAAACTATGACACCCATCAAGTCGAATCTAAATTATATTGAAAAACAGATCGTTGCATTTACAGATATTATATAAATTACCTAGAAATTATTCTCGGCAAATTTTATTTTCTACTCAGCTTATTAGCGCTGGCGCAAAAAATTTGGCACGAAAAATAGATATTTTTTTATCCATCATAATTTTGTCATATATTGTATATTTGCTTGGATATTTCTATTTTTTAATACAGATCAAACTACTTCGTTCCGTCGTCGTTATTTGTGCAGAGTCACGCTGACAAGTCGTTAAGAAAAAAATTTCAACCGACCGCTGATTAATTTCGATTCAATTCGTACGTACACACACACACACACACACACACACACACACACACACACACACAACGTATGATATTACAAATTATCTGACACGTGTATTAGGTTCCTTATCTCTGGACAGGCTGGGTCTTGTTTTCTACATCATACATTTTATACTGCCTCTGGAATCTCATTTTCAGATTGTTATTTTCACATTTCTTTCCATCTCCTTTCATCTCTTCTCTAAACTTTGACGTAACTGAACGATTAGTCGAATCCGGAAAATATTTAGATCAGAAAAATATCACATATCGAACTAATCTAACTGTAAGTGAGAAAAATTTTCCAAGTCAGTTTTAGAATCGCTTTATATCATTCATTCGTCACCATCGTTATTATCGTCGAGAAGATGGTACGTTTACTAAAATCGTATCTCTTCCTGCTCGTTCTCCGCCACGCCATTTACACACAGAGACGACAAGAAGTGGCCGCGACCCATGCGTCATTTTTATTTCACCTCATTTTATTTCTCTCTCTCTCTCTCTTTCTGCTCTTTTTTTTCAATCTCCTCTCTGTGTCTCTGGCGCATCCGCTCGACCCCGCAGGCTAGTCTTTCAAGAGAGGTCCCATTCATAACGGCGCGAGAAAAGATCGAGTGGATTCGTCTTCCCAAACCCATTTTCTTTCCCCTCCTTCTTCCTTTTCTCCTACTAAAGACACGAGATAATATATAACTTACGTACTTCGCTTTGGAGGATACAAAATAAAAAAAGAAGAGAAATAATCCAGCCGTTGCGAGATACCGATAACATATAAATAATCGTATATGTATAAATGGTTGTAAAATGCGTTGAAGGTTGATTCCAAAAATTGTCGTCCCATGTGATGTACCAATAATTAAAAGATAATAATCGATCGATAGGAATTTGTGTGAAATAATTGGGCATAAATAATGAAAATATAACAACTCGAATCCACATAAATCTTTTATACGGCACGAAATTCGTCACAAAAGTGTAGAACTCGGGCTGTGCCGCGGATACGCTGATTCATTTATTCGTTGTCACTTTTACGATTAGCGCAAGGAAGAGGCGTACGGCTTTTTGTTCAACTGTTATCGCACGCTTGTGTGCGGTAGCATATTTGTGCGTGTGTATGTGTAAACTCTATGCGTGTCACTTGTTGTTCTTCCGGCCGGTGCAGACGCTGAATTGCAGTAGAGTTGCCGCTGCAGCAGCATCGGTTCAGAGCCAAGGAGAGCTGAGCTTGTAATGGACGTGTTAAGTCACGTAACCGCATTCCGCTCGGACGTAACACCGTAAGCCGTCTATTATTTTTTTTTCTTCTCACCAAAGACAGAGAATGATCCAGAAGCTGCAACGTTGCGTCCTATACGCCGTTCTATTTGTATTCTCATACGTACAGACACCGATGCGATAAGCCCGGAATAGATTATACAATTGAACCAAATTTTGCGGATCGAGTTGCGGGATTATCGCATTTTTTTCATTCTCGTTGAACTGAAAATACGTTCTGTCGGCGATCTAGTCTATAATAGCAAATGAAAAAAAGACGAAACTATAACCAATTTAGAAACTGGTTTCACCGTTCCGCCACGATCAAGAATAATATAAGAAAAACGGAATTTTATCTACACGCGAACTTTTTATTTTTCAACATTCACCTACTTATACCGAGATGATGGCGGCTCGGTAGCATTATACGTGATTGGTTTGCACAATCGCGTGTTTATTGCGTATTCTACCCGCATATAGCATACAAGCACATAAGATTGTCAACCAACGGCGGTTATCGTTTGGCAGCAGAAAATAATCACTTAAAATAGAATCGCCGTTGGTGGTGTTCGTCGAGGAGATATTTGGCAATAGGTTAAAACGCGACGGTAAAGTTGTCGGTAAAAAGTAGAAAAAAAAAGAAAGAAAGAAATTACGAAACTCGACGGTATATACTTATGTACCTCTACGGTGATGATCTTTTCGCCGCGTTTATAAAGATCTATATACATATATCATCATCTAGGTACGATCTATAAGATCGCAAAATCGCCAGGAGAGACTGTTGGGTTTCATCTTCGACACTGCATAAGAGAGAAGTATAGGAGGTCATCTGGATCATTCACGATCTCGCTATGATCTATGGGTCACGATCCCCCGGTGGCCCACCTTTACCCTAGATCACAGAGCTCGCCTTTCCTTTGTGTATCCTCACGATTTCGACATTCGTTCGGTATACTATAATATATACATTAAAGGTTTATAGGTGGCTGTTGGGTTAGGTTAGGACTATGAAACATAATTCACGAGCCATGCTGCTTCTGCTACCGCTGTCCCTGCGTCTTTGTACGCTTTACGGTATTTTATTATCGTTTCTTCAACGCCATTTCATACACACGACAAAGATCGAAAGCGATTTTTACAAACGGAGAAACAGTTGGCGTCTTATTTTTGTCTTTTTTTTTACAAGCATAACGTGTCATTCCTTTCTCATTTTCACGTATACGCGTATCCATATCCTGTTATTACGATTTGAAACCGCCGCTTTTTCCTCTCCCTGCACACTTTGTTGGACATAGTTACGAGATTTTTATCACCTAACTCGGCTCCATTATTACACGCGTTAATCTCGTAGTTTTACAGCCGACTGGAGGCACGAGCCTCCGAAATCTGTCCGAGCCGCTCTATAATAACATATATACACATATATGTATGTGTGCGTATCATAGGTACGCTTATAACGCACACAATGAAGAGACGAACAGATGTCAGGCCGAAAACGACGCGACAGCAGCTGCATCTCTCAGGATGTTTGATACAGGATCTTCCATAGCCGCGTACAGGAGAGAAGAGAAGGAAGAAATAACAAGAAAATCCCCCTTGTTCATATATACCCGCAGAAATACGAATATTCAATATAGAGAAAACGAAAAATGTATCAGGTATGAAAAATTTTTTGGACATCATTATTGTTGTTATTATAATATTTTATCACTAGCTCGCTAAGAATTCCGAAGTGGCGCCTATGTTAGATACACGAATAGCGTTATTGCAAATTCATTAATCTTGAAATCCGGTCTGTACAACTTCTTCGAAACAAGAACCTCTAAATTCCATTTCAAATAATAATCAGCATCATCATCATTATACCGAATGTTACCAGCTCAACCATTGCACGTACATTGAATTGTCAACAAATTCTACAAGAGATCGAAATCGCCGTCTATAAGGAATTACGCTCGACGACTTCTTTGCCTTTGCCGCAGTAGCGGCGGCGGTGGTGGTGGTGGTGGTGCAGTTCTAAAATAGCCCCCCGTGTCCGCATCAGCAAAGTAAGCAAAAGGGTAGCAGCATTCGGAGACCGTCTGGTATGCAACGGTGACCCGATATTTATACACTTATCGGTTGCAGCGTACAGGCGTAAGTCCTTTTTCACCAATCGGTAAGGCACGGAGGAAAATCGTCGCACATTTGCCGCATCGCGAGTTGAATAATCGACTTACTACGATAAAACGCGAAAGAAAATACATTTTTCAAGGATGACGACGATGACGAATAAGAGGAAGAAGCGCGTCTTTCTGTTTGGTAACGAGACGACGCGTGCCGAGGGAATATGATTGCAGCTGCAACGGCAGCGGCCAGCAGCTTGCAGTGAGAAATGATTAGCTGGCGCCGCTGCTGCGAGTACCGGAGACCCAGGTGTTAATGAATAAGTCATACACACGCGCGTGTATCGGAATGTCGCAAAACACCTCCGAGGAGGACGGACTGCGGCGGTTCCCCGGCTTCCTAGACTTGTAACTACGACGACGGCGCCATGCATGCGCCGTGCACCATGCACCGCACGAATACCACACCTAAGTGCATCTCGCTTCCCACGCGTATTTGCAATCGGGCTTAAGTTTGCAACGTTATTGTAGCAACGACGCATCTTTGGAAATGGTCGTTGTTTTACAACTTTAGGATTACGTGAGATTTGGTAAACCGTTTAAAATACAGCGACGACAAACTCGGATATCGTAAGTTCAAATTTTCTTCCGTTATTCTAAACGTGTGAAATAGTAATTCTTCTTTTTTTTAAACGGAAAATTCCTGTCCTACGACTAACTCGAATAAATAGATCGTTGAAAGGAACAAAAGTGGATGAATGATAATTGAATTTGGTGGAAACAAAACTCGGTTTACGTAACGCGAAGGCGGTTTATCATCATCGCCGGTATCGTAAGGAGGCAAATCTTGAATATAAATCTCCCGCTCGCCTTAACAACGACCACAAACTCTCGAACTCGTTTCGAAGAAGTAACCGTTACGCAACGAACGCGCTGATCTACCGCCGATGATAATCCGTCGGGCGGACAACCAGCGCTACCAGAATGAACCGATCGATCGATCGATCGCGCGCTGCCCTCGTCGAGAGCCAGAATCTAGCACATCTTTTGGGCCTCCGGGTGTCGAGGAGCGAACAACAGCAGCAGCACGAAGGAGGGTTTCGACTCGGCGAGAAGCCTGATTCGGCTATCGATTAATTATCCAATAGGTTCAAGTTGGTAACGTTGTCGTAACGAAAGATCGTGATAAAAAAATCCCTATTTTTTTAATTTTACAACGATCAAAGGAACTAGGATTTCGAAATGTGAGCGTGTTTCGTTTTACTACGGTTTACCGAATTTCAGACACTTCCAAAATCGCTAAATAACGATTTTTCCTCAGCATAAATCGTTACGATAACGTTGCCAACTTCGGTACGATGATTATCTTCCAATATCGCTGTTCGAGTGATGGAAAAACGAACGCGTATCGATCTCGATCCTCTAATCAACGGTTGAAAAATCCCACTCGAGCAAATCGAGGATGAATGCGGTTGATCGTGACGGTCTGACCGTGATTCAATCGTCCGAATTCTACGGAGTAAAATCATTCCGCGGCGCAACAGGCTGCGCTTCTCTTCGAATTCCTCGACTTCGTAGCCGCCTTTTTGTACCAATATTTGATTTTGTCTTCTTTTTTCTCTTACTTTACTTCTCGCGGCGGAGAAAAAATTTCACCTTCAACGATCGCAAATTTCGCGATACATTACGCAGACACGTATTAAATACATATAACGTTCGTTTTACAGTTGCACGCCTTTCTCTCGTATGTTCCTCGACGGCGACGATACTACCGAACGATTTAGCGTTGTGTGGGTATAATATGACGCGTGTGTCACGATGTCACGATAAATTGTACCTACACATTTTGTAAAAAATAAACGCATACGACTCCGTCAAGTTATATACGAAATATTACAGCGTGCATTAAACGCGTAACGTCGAATAAATCACTGATGCAATTCCAAGAGATCATTAGGATAAACGCGATGCGGGTTTGCAAGGATATTTCTCATCTTTGAAACCGTTGTTTCCCTCACAAAGAACGTACTCGACTCGTAGGTACGTACGTGGAATGTCGGAGTATCAACACCACACGCGTCATCGAATCTCCTCGCAAACTATAAACCGACAAAAGAAACGCTCCAAAAACATTCTGCGATTCTTTTTTCTTCCCGTATTACAATATCGTGGTAAGACTCGCATATTTCCCGAGTGTAAATACGGGCGGCTGGGTAACGCAGGAAATCTCCGGCGACGTAAACACACGATACGATCTGAATTTACTTGAACAAGTGTCTCTCTCACCGTGCGAAGGGCTGCTCCTCGACTTCGTAGAGCTCTTCGAGAGGCTGCTTGGAAAGAAGCCTCTCCAGCCTCTGGGGCGTAGGGGCGAGATGACCCGGGGTGCTGGTTGGCTCGAACAATCCGTCGGCAGTCATCGCTGATGACGATGATGACGATTTATTAATTTATCCAAACAATCGTCGCCGGGCGCACTTCTTTCTCCTCACGATTATCCAGTTTAATCGGCACAAGTCACTTCGCGACGGAAGATATTTTTATTTCTTTTCGCTAACGCACGTCACTGTGGTCAACTCGCGCAAAGACGACAAATATCGACTCGATTGATCTCAACGAGACAGTTTCTGTTGTAATGTTATTATTGATCATCCGAGAGGGATCGATATAGTACGTTTGTTGTTACTTCTACCGTCACCCTCGTGATCATTATCATTATCTATTCTGTCAACGGTCGTCGAACAAACGAACCGACCAAAAAGAAGCTTGATTTATTTATTTATTACTTCTCTCTCTCGCTCTATCTCTGTGTATCTACGATCATCAATTTTCTATATCAATGTGAAAAACAACGCACCACGTCACTGCCCGACCGTAAGATAAACGATGGCATTTTACTCCGCTCGTTGTTGTCGGTTTAAATGAAATAGAAAACAGTTGAAACACACTCGCGACTAGGATGTAATATCACGTCGGTTTTAATATGAAAATGGCGCTCTCGTTCCTGACTTCGCGTACTTTCGAATTCGAATCGTTCGCGTTCGAAGTTCAAACAACCAACCGCGGGTGTAAGTAAGTACGTTACGTTTTGCCTGAAACTGAAACTGACGCGTGCGCGAGCGCCGTGTCCTCTCTGCGTGCGGGCACTCGCTCCGAAGGTTGACTCAGAATTGAAGAGCAGCCCGCGGATCGTTCGAGTCCCCTCCACCGACTGGAAATCGCGGCTGGAGTGGCGGGAGTCCCCACTTAAACTCTCTTTCTTTCCACCAACGAGTCCTTCCGAGGAGAGACGAGATCGCCCGACGAACCGTCGCCGCACTTACTTACACAACCGCAGCGAACAGCGGCCTGAAGTTGGCTTCGCGTGCGTCTCCTCTGTGTATCGCGTGTCCGTTGGTGCGCGTTCGAATTTCGAACGCAGCTCGCCGCCTCGCCTCCGCCGTATAAACCTCGACGCATCGTGCGAACCGGAGGGCAGAAAGACGCTCGCCTCGGTCGCGGATGGACTTCCGAGGAGATGTGCTCGGAGACTCTTCTTCTCTGGCGCCGATTGAAGAAATATTTGTCTGATACGTCGACAACGCTGCTCCTCTTTACACCTGCATTCGCTATGTAGGAAAAAGAACATCTGAAATTGCAATTTATTGATACCACTGCTCTCTTTTTTTTATTGATAGGTAGTCGAAAAATCCAGAATTTCGATCAAATCCTGCAACCGCTTTGGCCGCCATCTTGAATCTAAAGTTTAAACAGGAAAATATCAACAAATAGATAAGAAATTGTTGAGACCAAAGTTGTAGAGGATTAAATTTCCCGTAAGTTTAGTTAATTATTTTACGACCATTTTTAGTTGAAACTTGAACTATTTCGATGGCCGCTGAGGCTAAGATTTAGACTACCAACGAACCCCCATGGTCGAAAAAAAATTACCGTATCGAAAAAATGCAACTTCAAATGATGTCGAAGATGCGTTGCCGCTTTAATTCGATATCTCAAATTTGCAATGAATTCCTCGGGGAAACAGCCCCTGAGTGTCAAACCAGGAATAACGAATCCAGCCGCTCGTTACTCCAGCCTGAGTTTTACCCCCCCTAACGAACCGGAAGTGACGGACGTTTCACGCCAACTGCAGGGAGCCTAAGGTAAAGCATCGTCATTTTCCGATCGTGTGCGCACCGCGCAACGCACGATGCTGCGAAGCTGGTAGGGTAGGATCTCGGTGCATAAATGTAGGTACAGGCTTCAGAGAGTGCCTTTGCCGCCGGAACGGGATGACAAGCCCTTGCTGCTTTGTAGACGGTTGCGTATGGCCATGCGGCAGTGGAGCATGAATAATGCAATGCATAATTTATCAGTTTTGCGAGATAGGATATGCCTACCCGACGCTGCGGCGACGCTGCACGATGCGATATTACGCGGACCTCCTAATACGGAGATCTTTGAATATCTCGTAGATGCTTTACCTGCATGCGCATGCATGAAACGTGCAATATCGATATTAATATAACGTCGACGCGCGACGCGTATAATTTCGTCTATATTATACGAACCGAGCGCTTTTAGATTCCTCCCGTGTCCCCTGATCTCTGTTGGTGCAATTTTCTTCCGCACTTTGTCTCGTTCGTAACGTGCATTCGTATCCTCGAGTCCCCATTCCCATACTGCGTGATATTCCCATACCGACTTCACGGCGGTCTAGTAGCCCTGTTTTTCGAACTCTACATCGTGTAAGCGTTATTATACATACGTATATACATATATGCACAAGTAGCATTCGTACGCGTAAACTCGATTTATCCACGTCCGACAAATCCATGCAGGCGCGTTGCATATGCGGCGCCTCTGATTCCACGCTAACTTCCCACTTCTAATCCCACCGGCAACGATCACTGTCAATTCTAATTAGTCCCAGAGAGTCGAAAGGACGGCGCGGTAGCGCGGCGACACGTGACGCGTATAATTCGGATCGTAAAGCGTTCGCATTTTTCTCGTCAAATTAAGGCCGGCGCGTCGGTTTCCGGGTCTCTGCGCATGCGTGAATTATCATAACGTCTGATACTCTCCAGCCGCCTATTATCGTCGATGAGGGTCCTAGAGTCCTAGGGAACCACTTAACTAATTTCTCCGCCCAGAGCTGCGGAGCTCATTTGACACACCGAGATAAAGATCGTCGAGCGAAACAAAGAGGAAAAGGGACGGAGATCGGGGTCGGGGATCACCCGGCTACCAACTACCGGGTGATGAATCTCCTGTCACGAAGATGCGACTTGTTTCATTCTTTGTACCTGCCGTACCGTCGGAAACGCTTCGAACTTTTCTTGCACTATCCGTCACGTTATGATCCGAACCCCGATTGTTTATTTCCTGAAACGATCCGATTACCGTGCAGCTTAGAATTTAGATCGAAAAATCGATTCTCTACGAGGAACGTTGGGATGGTTCAAAGATGCTCGATAAATTCAATCGGGATCGCTGCTGGATTCATGTTACACGTAGATCTGATGCAGAAGTTTAGTCCACGGTATAATTGGGTGTCGTGTATCATTGACGTCATTTTTCTCATACGTGACTTATTCAGACCAACGAAACAATGCGAATTTGCTGCCGGGATTTTCGTCGAAAATAGATACGTGCATTCGTCGCGTACTACATACATACACACATACGTACGTATCCGTGTGACGATTCGTTTGACTCTTGCGCTTGTCAACGGCTGCTGGAGAATTACTGTTCGTTATATATGGACAGTGTAAAACGCTCGAGTGTGTGCTCTGTATTCAGGTGCTGCTTACAAAGGAGGATAAATTTATACATACATCTGTTTAGTATTAAGATACGTAAGCGGTTACCAGGAATTAAAGTCCAAAGAGATTATAACGATTGGTCCCGCGATATAATAGGTTTTGTAACCTTTATGGTGCCAGATATTTCTCTCTCACTCTCTCCCTCTCATTTTCGTCTTCTCGCAGAGTAAATCAGTCATTCTTTCCGCATAGACGCAGAACGGAGAGAAAGAGATAGTTTCTTGTTCTCTCCTTATCTTTCATTCACACAACACTTTGCTCCTTACCGAGACAAAATATACGCCTGTAATGCTGTAGTCAGATTGAAACCCGACTGCAAATTTCGAAATCGTCATTGTTGCATGTATGTATTTCAAATTTGATAGACTATCGACGCGCAGATATGTATAAATTCATGGAATTGCTGATTCTTTTCATTACACGTCGTCTGATTCTGACACGCGTGTTCGACTACTGGGAATTTTACGATCATTTATTCGTCTTCTATTCTCGTTTCGAGTCCTTTGAATATAGAGATACTCGAGTTCTAGTTACGCATTTCGGGATTTTGGGAATCATGCGTACAGACACTGTTCCAATCATCACGTATCCGCTTATGTTCGCGAAAATACAAGATGAACGGTAAAATAGATTTCTGCGATCATTGATTCGTAATAATTACAATCTTTTGTACCGGATTCAATTCGAGCTCGCGATTCCGATGATTCGATTCGAATGAAGAGGAAAAGATGACTCGGAACCCGTCGAAAGGACTCAACGTTCCGCCTGCGGTGCAACAATTGTATACATATACAATACAGCGTTTATGCTTGCAGTTTATAATTGCAAAATCCCGTGCAACTGGAATATTGCATAGATGTATTGATCTAAAAACGACACGCGCTACACAACAGAAGCGTTGTAGACGGTACAATTTTTCTCTTCATAGCCGGAGATGAATTTTTCTGTAAAAGTGCACGTGAGACACTTCTCAAAAACATGATACAACGCGAATTGAATTCTGTAAAGCCTCGATGCTCGAACCCGTTCAAAAATAAACACCACCGATAATATCCGAAAGTAATCCGCGAACGGATTTGCAACGATAATTTACCTCTCCGTGCACGCGTCGTTCAGTGTGCGTACAGCTATCGGAATATATTTGTACACACGTACAATCGTGTTAGTAATATTACATTACGGGCATGCTCGCGTGTGCTTAAGGCGCACTACGGTAGAATCACGTTTATAACTTTCCCTCCCACGCCGCGTTTCGGATCGTCGGAGTGAGGCAGCGAGTTTCCGAGCCTTTCTAATCCGGCCCACCGTTGCCTACCACGCGGGGCAAGGACGATCGAGGCCGCACGGAAACTCCGAGAGAAACGGAGCCTGGCGATGCTGCTGCCGCCGTGGCCGTTCGCCCCAACTACGGAGGGTTGAGGAACAGAAGTTAGGCGAAGTACCTCGCACGTAGGATTTCGATCGAAGAAGTGTCGACCGAAGGGGGGAATTCCGCTCGTAAGCCGTAAGGGTAACGGATCCGATTGACCCGATTGACGCTTTGTGGAACTTTTCACGCAGCGCGACGCGATCTCAATTTCTTTGCCTCTGCAGCTTTACGGACACTTTGTGTACGCGGAGATAGTCCTCCTTGCCTATATCTTCCATAGCTCTAACCCGACCTGACCCAGCGGAGTAAAAGCTAACCTAACCTAAGACGGTAGGACTTGACCTAACATAACCTAACTTGATCCGAGACACCGCAAGCCAACCTAATATAACCTATCCTAACCTAATCCAACCCAATCTTTTGCTGGTTTCCCGCTGATTGGCCGTTTCGTGATTATTTATTGTTATTTTTGGAATATTTCTATCGTAGTTCGGGATCTTTCTGTAAATATATAGGTATGTGTATACTGTAATTTTTCTCAAATAACAGCACGGAGTATAATAACAGTAATTTTTTTCCAACCGGACGCCCCTTGCAGCAGATTTTATACTCATTTCCTTTACTCTGTTTGTATTGCGAAATAGGTATTTGACCTTCTTCGCGTTCTGAATACGATGGATGCTTCGAGAATCGGAGATTCAACTTGCGTTTCTGCGGAGGACGGAAATCGTGGCTCGATTCATGCTGATACGAGATCCTCGATGAGACGTCGACTCCAAAGTTCGAAGTCGCCGTGCGATCCAGCCGCTGAGGGTGACCCTTGATGAATTCTCCGAACCGTATGTATGAACACGTTAAACTCGTTATTATTTACATACACGTCTGTATTACATGCGCATGCTAACCTAAATATGGGAATACCAGCGTGTCGAAGAACCAAAAATTGTCATTTCGATTTCTAATACATGTTTAAAACGATGACGTTTCAGTTGAATGTAATTACTGCCGAAGAATTTGTAGAAATCCAAATTGTAACTGTGCGAATTCTTTCGATTCATCCAAACGCCAAACTTGGAGTAAGAAATATTGTACAGATCTTATCCCTGGCGTGGCAAAGATTCAAATTTATATATTTTCATTTCTTCGTTCGCGTGCAAGCTGCAGGAAAATTTCTCTTGCCTCATATGATCGCGACATTGGTGTGACGACACATCGCGCATTAGTAGCCTGACTAATCACCATTATTGTTGGAGGAAATCGTTTGATATTATAGAAACTCATCGTATTCGAGTATTGTGAGGTAGAATTCTCAATTATATTAATTCTGGTAAGTTCTGAGAGTAGATATCATTCGTTCTATTCGAAACATTGCCGAAATTTATAGTAAGGTAATGAGTGAGAAATCTTAGAAACACGTTTATTCTCAAGCGTCGCCTATTCGCTTTTTTCGTATTTGTTGTACACGATCGGCGTAGAAATCGTAATTTTCTACCGAATGCGAAAAAAATCAAATAAATAAACAAATAAAACAATTGTATCGACACCGCAGCTGTCATAAGAAAACCGCCAACCACGGCCTATAACTTGTAAATTGATTTATACAATCGATGAACATTATATAAATCTGTGTTACATCACGTGCGTGGGGTGAAGAAATTTACCTACTCGCTTCTGCAGTTGTTATAATTACGTATGCGGCACATTACTGACTGAAGTGAGTTATAAAAAGAAATAAAAACTTTTATACATGGGTTATAATCGGGTCTAAAACTTGATTCTTGCAACGCATAATTTTTCCTTTGCGATTTGACAATCAAAAGCAGATATAGAATTTTACACGCGAGATGTATGTTAAAATATCGTACCTACGATAAACTGATCGGAAAGGAAAGGCGTCCCGTTTATCGTTTAACGGCGTCGTATTAACAGCGGCAAACAAGCGGGTAAATTTGAATTTTAAAATACACGCGATCTACAAAGTAACTAGTTTCAGACCGAATTCCTTCTTTCCTTTTCTCTCTTCTATTTTTCTCTCTCGTATATACGACCAAGAAAGAAATAACAAATTATAATTTCATCCTGCCTTACACGTGTATTATACGTATATGTATACTATTTATGTATCTATAATTTTATAATATGTACAGTTATATTTTTATGTACAAGATGACACCTTATACTGCCATATAAAATTGTGTACCGTACCTCGATGTTGTTAAATCGGTCCAAGTATCGGTCCGATATAATAATTATTACTATAAAATTATTTTTTATATACCCGATCCGCGCGCAAGGTTGAGCTAATTTTACTCACTAAAAAGACACGAAATTAAGTGTATTATACGATCATTTCGCAGGAGTTTACGATCGCAAAATATATGCGTATTTTGTCGTCTCGCTAAGGTATAATATTACAATAGTTATATCTACTTGCGCATAAATATACGTATATAACACTTTTGGAAGAAAGAAAAATTTCATAAAAAAAAGAAAGAACCGTCGTAAGTACCTGAATAGTTCAAAGTTTTTACGTACAACGTATCATGGAGTGCAAAGAATCGCGTTTGGTCAGCTCTTGGCCGGCTATATATAATATAACTGCAACTTTCGAAAGATATAATATCCCATGCGAGCGGTTGTAAAACCGTTCGAACGTTCTTTGGCATATACGAGTCGGTCTCTTAATATATACGGTATAAAATGAAGTATAAAGTATGAAATAAAATACATGAAAAGTGAATGAAAAAGAGAATCGCCGATATCGTACTTAATTATGCATCTAATTTCACGTCACATATATATATATACATATATCGCCTGATCGAGCAAACTCTATACATATAATACACATTAAAAATATCGCAACATTTTACTTTTATAATAACACGTGTAATACTGGACACAAAAGTGGAGAGTGAAGAAAAATAATCACGAAATAATTATTATCGCGTATGATCGGGCGTATTTTTTGCCTAATAAAAACTCGGCAAAGCTGCCAGGCTTGGAAATTTCTCACCGCTGTGTGATATTACGCGCGTTAGAGTGGTTATAAAGTATAACATCACAACGACTTAACCATTAACTAGAATATATCGTAAATTTTATTACGGTCAAGGAATGCTGACCAACGCGATGCCGCGAATTATATTTAAGTGCGTCGAAGGTATTCCCCTCTCGTTAAACAAGGATTTCGACATCCCAGAACGCCTATTTTCTTTTCAAACCGATTGCCCACACGCTTAAATTATCTTGCGAAATATTTCTTTCCCGATCATACGAAGGGTCAGAGCCCCAAGTGTAAAATAGTCACGCATAAGCCGCGGATTCCTACGACTTTTTAGACCAGTCGATAAAAATTCCCTACAATACGTGCGTATCGGGTTTCACAGACGAGAACTCGGCTTTGAATGCGGGTGTCGTGGTGGAGTGCATAAGTCGGGTTTCCTACGCGATAACGAACCGACCGACAGATGGGCTATTCGCACGATAGAAATGGGAACGTGGGGCTCTTCGCGTCAATTATTATACACTCGCCAATACGGGGCGAGGGGATTTTTATTTATTTCTGAACGCGGGTCAACGCTCCGCGATTAACGGCGTGTCCTTTTTTTATACTTTGTCAGCAAGGAAGAAGGAAAGAAGAATGATTTTCTCATTGACTTGGAGACTTGGGCACGTATAATGGTAACGATATCTCTATTCCTGTATCTTCGAAGTTGAAAAATTGCGGTTTTTTTATTAGAAAAAAAAACGATAAACATTTTCTACCCTGCTCTCGTTCGAACACGCCGATAAACGTGATCGAAAAGCATCGCTCTAATTTGTACCTTTCGAACTTTCGGAATTCTTTGGTCAGCTAGGGTGTGGTGAATAGTAAAAAGATGAAATTACGGTGAAACCAGTTTTCAGGTATATTGGAACCGTTTTCTCGAATAATTTGTGGAAATCTTGGAAACGAATCAGTGCGAGTATAATTATAGTAATTAAACAACGGAGCGATTAGTTTTGTATGGATTATATACAGCACAAAGTCGCGCGCGAATGGGTAACAAATGTGTGTAGAGACACTGTACGTATAACACAGAAATTGGAGCCTGAATGAATTTGATTACGTTAATAACGTCGGTTGTTCATGTCACGTCAGCTGTTACAGGTGTAAAACAATCGAATAAAACGTTCTAAGATAAACAAACGGCCACTGGATCGATGCGAAATTGCACCTTCGCATTTGTATTTGCTGTAAACGAAGTGGCGACGAATTGTGATTGAAACTTATACGTAATATACCTACATAATTATTATAAATATTTTAACTCTCGGCGGAGTTACGCAATAAAATATGGTTTCTTGAGCTTACGAAACGAATCAGTGGCGAAAATTAAAGTCCTGAGAAAATGATGTTTTATTGCAAAATGTTGCGTTATTCGTTTAAAGTTTACAAGAATGCCAGTTGACGCGGCAGCCTTATTCATCTTAAGACGGAAGAACTCTCAAGTTTCTTTCATCTATGTCGACTACCGGATCTTTATAAAAAGGGGGTAGAACGGGTGATTTCACCCTTTGTAACAATATTACACTCAGACCTTTTGCCAAATCGCGGATATCTTGTACTCAAGAGGAATAACGTCAGGCGCGATTAGAGAGGGAGAATGCAGCTGATTGCGAGTCCAAGCGTCGCGTTTATGCGAGAGTACAATTTCAGCGAATGATCAAGTGTCGTTCCCTCGGGAGTTTTGAATTCATAAATATACGAAGAGCCGGGTTTAGCAAGGGTTCAAACCAAGGCGGGATCGCTAGTCGTACACATTATATTACATCTGGCAGTAATTCACCGCAGACGTGGTTTCGGCCTGATCGAAATCGGTGCTCCGGGAAGATTTCATCGCGGGGCTTGCGACCTTGTGTGCATTGGGAATTAGGTATACAACCAGCTAGCTAGCCGCAGCCTGTTACACGCTACAAAGCCGTTTTAGTGCAAGGCTGCACCGCGACGTGGGGAATAATCTGCACTCTCTGGCTGGTTCGGTTATTGCATCGAGGGGCGTTTCCCTTCCCTTCCTTTTTCTTACCGTGCACTTTACGATTTATGTGCTTGAATACTGAGCTCGCACACGCGATATGCGCTGTCTTTGGCAAGCGTGGCGCACGCGTCAGAGTGCACGCGGCATGGGAACGAGGGATCTGCGCTTCGTCGATCGATACCTCGCATGCCCGCTTTTTGCCGGAAGTTGACCGAGTCTAAATCACCCGAAACAACCCTCCTACAGGGATTTTCACCCTTTTTCATTTCTTACGCGCTTCCGATTTTTCAGGGCTCCTTTCGCTCCGCGCGTGACTCGTTTGTTAACGATTCGCTCGAACACTTGGCCCTTTTCCACGCCAACTGTGTTACAGTTATGAATATATTCGCGGCATATCGCTTGGTGTAAGATTCGTTTTTACCTTTAACACTTTAAGTCGCACGTTATTGTGCCTGGTCAATTTTTATAACAAGACGGTCTTCCGTGGATTTTGGAGTCGTTGATTAGGAATCTGAAATCAGATTTCAAAAATTCGAGATGGCGGATCCGATATGATGGACGAAAATTTCACGTTCAATCAAATCCGATCAAAAAACTCTGTGGAGTGGTTCTAGGGTCGCTGATTTGATTCGGTATACTGAATTTTCAATATATCACTTCAAATTCGTAATCAGCAACCTCAAAAACCACTGGACAGAATTTTTTCTCGGGATTCGAACGTGTTTGAAATTTTTGTCCACCATATTAGATCTGCCATCTTGAACTGCCAAGATCCGATTTCAGATTCGTAATCAGCGACCCCAAAAAACGTACGATTTATGTAAACTATGTATACGTGTAGAGGGGTAATTTTCTCGGAAATGGATTATTCCTTCAATTTTCACGATTTTTTTTTCAATCAATTTGTTTCTACAATAACAATTTACATTATATCGCAACAATTACTCTCGAGTATTGAAAACCTATTCGCATACTATCAGAAATAGCAAAAACCCGCAAAGAAACATGTTTTCAAAGTTCTCTAAATATACAAAAAATTGATATAAAATAGATGGTAAGAATACTCACCACTATGACCGAAAGGGTTAATAGTGAAAAGAAGCATGATAAACTCCAAGGGAAACGTTACCGGTATCGTCAACTTTAATGCAAATTCCACGATTGATCTGCATCGACGTTTTTTACCCAGCAAAAGCAAAATCTGAAAGAGTTGTAATCGGTATCTAACATGCAATTGTAATCTCACTTTAGGATACCGTAATTCGGTGTTATACGTATGTACAAAGTAACATAACTTTGCTCGGAATTGCCGTTCGATTGAAATATAAAACAAAGTAAACCGTGGCTGTGTTACGTATTCGTTATACGTGTCCCTGTAACGTCCAATTGTTATACCTATCTACGAGCGTTATCTGTAGTAAAAAAAAAAAAAAAAAAATGCATTGCATCACTCAATGCTCGATGTATAATACATTTGGTGTGTCACATGTACAAATTTAGTTTCACGTTACGCTGCACGTTATGCACACACGTTAACATACGCAGTATCTATATATTACACAGATAACGTTTTGGTAGACGAAGAGTTAGGTTGAACAAACCGATACATATATATATATAATCTATTTGCTGTTCTGTTTTTTCCTCGCATTATCTATCCGTGTAGTTTTACACATGTATCATAGGTCTTATCTATTATAGGTATACGTATAGAAATAAATGCGTACACGTATAACGATACTTCCGTAACAAGTCTTCGGCATAGTCGTCGGTCTTTGAAGGGCGCGATCAGTGTTCTTTTCGAACAAACGCTGATCCAAGCAAACATGTACAGCATCAATTTCTTTTTGTTCTTCTTCCAGAGTTATTGGCGTGGGGGGTGGGAAAAATTAGTGTATACGGTGTCGCATTGTAAGATACTTATGGGCATGAGTTCGGAAATCCCGCGATGCACGACGCACCGCAAGATGTATTTGTTCTCTCACACGTAGATACGTATCAACGATTAACGACAACGGCAATCATGAACGTGGGGAAAGTGCGTCCTTTCGGACAGTTAGTCAGTTAGCTTCGGCTTTAGGAAGCACTTTCGTCGCTTCCGCAATCGGGGTTTCACGACCATGACAAGCCGAACGTTAGTTCGTTTCGTGCGACGAATAACCGAGGCTTGTCATTCCATTGCACCATTACTTTGTACCTACTCGTGTAGCTAATTGTACCGACGCATCTGCTCGATCATTCTTTCGGACAAGGCAAGTGTACCTTGATAACTGATCGACCCTGTCCCAATTATCGAACTTTCTTGGTTGTAAGTCTGTCTGTTTGATCCCTCGACCTAAAGTTACAAAAAATAAATTCGTAGTGTCTAACCATCTGGCAATTGGTTTTAGTCAATTAACAATTTTGGAAAATAGAAAGGTCGATAATTTATTGGGTCTAAACGTGTGAGTAACCCGACATCGTTGTTGTTTCGATAAGGGTTTTGAAACATTTTTTAATTTCAAACGAACTCCCTCGTATCATTGTCAGCAGAGAGCTCAAGTTCCTTCCTCCTTTCAAGCCTTCCCTCCATTTTTCAAGTCATTTGATCGTCCGACGGGTTGTTTTCACCCCACCGCAATACCGCCACGCGTGCGAGTATAACACGGCATGGAAAATGCTGCAAGAGGAAGAGGAGGGGGATTTGCTCAGCAGCGTGTGCACAGTTGGCAGATCCATTTGATGGGACGTCGAGATGAGGTTCAACGTCGTCGATGGGTGCATTATGGCGAAACTTTATACGGGCAGGGAATTGGGGCGCCCTAAATTCAGGGGTTCGTCGGTTTGCTCAGCTAGTGCAGCACGAAATTGCGGGCGCAGTTTTATTCCCCGTGGTTACGTTGCGTTACGCCAAATCACGATAAATCCACACCGAATGGTGGGGATGGCGTCGCTTTTATATTTATAGTCTCAATTCAATCAACTACGTTCTGGAGTTCTTTCTCTCTCTTTCTCTCTCTTTCTCCGTAGTCGACGCTACACGCCATTTGTAGCCTGGATTTGCGCACCGTGTGTGTGATAGACGTAAAAGTGGCTGCAGCGGTTAGGATTGATAAGAATGAAAATTGACGCGAAAATAAGCGAGGTCTGAATCACCGGTACGATTTTAAACAAGAATGCGAAATCCGTGACACGCGTGCCGTTCGACGCCTCACGATGACTATTGTTATATTACGTAAGAAGGCGTAACTCGAGATATAAAGCCGAACGCGCATACCTGCATAACGTATAACTTATTCTGTCGCGTATGGAAGAATGCCTAAAAACGATCGGTGAATGGATCAGGTTTTATTCATTTTTATACGGGAATAATTGATTTTTTTTTTTTCATTTTTTTTTCACTCTCTCTTCTCTTCGTTATATCTATTTTACTTGAGAATAAGTTTGTGAAAAACGAGAACGATGACCTACATATTTGAAACGACGTAAAGACAATTTTTCGGACAAAGACATTTTCAAAATTGTTTACCCATGACGTGTTCACGAGTCGTCATAACGGTTTGAAACTTTAACGTGCGTCGTCGTGAGTGTAATTTACACGAACCACTGCAACGATTATAATCCAAGCTCTAATTTTTACATCTATAATACACGTATATCCGAAGCATTTATCTGTATAAATATCCTTTCTTGTTTTACAATTATATAAAAATTATTAGTGATTATGTCTTCTATCGGTAGAAAATCTATCAAAGCAGGGAACACACGTGTAAAACGTATGTGAGAAAGAGAGAGAGAGAGAGAGAGAGAGAGAGAGAGAGCATGTTACTCTTGGAAGCCAGAGATATAGTTAGACAGCTAGTCAGACTACCGGTAGCCGTTGTGAGGCAGTACACATAAGACATTATGCCGTATTACTCATATGGTGACGTGCCTCGAGTATCCTGCCTATTAATACCGCAATTCATTGTCAGCACTTGGTAGAATTGCTGCAGGTTATTCATCTAGGTCTACCTGACTGTACGTCATATCACGGTTTCGAGAACAGTGATTTAATAATATGCATATATGTTGCATGCGATATACGAGTATGCATATATGTATATACATGATATATCGAACGATTCTCAAATATTGGAATTTTTTAATCTAGCTTAGACGAGGTCGCTGCAGTGTCTCTTCCTAATCCTTACTTTAAAATGTCAACTCCATCCCATCGCCGTATTTATTCTATTTTCCTCTGGGTAAACCAATCGTTGCACACTGAGAGAAATTTTTCGTTCCGCTTACCGCTGAGTCCTGAACCATTTTCATTTTTTACCATAATCGAAAAATATAGTTCTAGGTAGAAAATGAAAATTAGTTTTCTAGCTGTTACCGGAAATTCTAGTATCCGTTACTATTTCTTTCTCATTACGATCACTGTTACTATTATATGTTTTCTTGTAACTGTTGCGAAAATTTAATGCTCGTGCAACGATAAACTGACGTCAAAGCTTTATTTAACTAAAAAAGCGGAGTAAACCGAAGAAATTGATTTTGCGTTGCAATAACCAAAAAATGATCGACGATAGCGTAAAATGGTTAGGCGTACCTCGTTTTTCCTAATTCCAACATTATTCAAACAGTTTTTCTAACGGTACCTGTTTCACTGAATTTATCCAGTTACTGTAGCAAATGAAATTTTTCTCAGTGCACGTATACATCGTAAATATATAAAAATTCCTAGGGTTAAAAATTCTTCACCGTAGCTACCAACGAAGCTGAATCTTCCGGCAGTTTGACGTTGCACGGCTGCATTTGAACGATCACCTTTGAAAAGGCGCAGAAAGCTTCGGCTTTCCTCGCTTTTACGCGTGCGCCGTGGTCATCAAAGTTGGCACGATCGTGCGGCGCCGGAAAGCCTTTTCGCGTATTCTCTATCGGCTGGAGAGGCATTCCATGTAAATGTGGGAATATGCATAGCGAAGTAGTCGAGTCCGTTCTTTGGTCCGTTCGTCAGTCAGTCAGTCGGTGATTCGACCGGCGTTAAAGAGTACAAGGCACTCGGCGCGTGCATTAACTCGTTTCGCAAAAGCTCTCTATGCGCAAATGACGCTGCCGGGAAACGAGGAGGCATTTCGCTCGCATTTGCCGGTGGATGTTTTTACATTATAGGTATAAAAGGACGCGACGTGAAACGGGGGAATGCATTCGCGTCCTATACGTTACAAGCTTTCAGTTTATCAAAGCATTCGCTCTCCGCTTCGACTCCGTCCGTCCCTGTTTCTCCCCTAATGGACACATCGGATACACAAATAGAGCGAAACTCTCCGCCCACGTCTTCTACGAGGTTATATTAAACGCGTCCTTACAGAGGCTCCCAAATCGGCATCAATTCTCGCGTGCTTCGAACTTTGCGTTCATCGTTAGATGTTAAACGCAGAGAGCAAAGTGATCTTTTTCTCTCCTCTGCACCGCTAAGCTTGAGCTTCTGGATTTGGCGGCTGCGGTATCCACCGATTTATACAACTTGAGCCCAGGCAACGCAGCAGCGGTTGGAAGTGATTCGGGATGAGCGAGTCACGATATATACGAGAGCCACTGCAGTCTCAGCCTTGCGAGGAAACACGTGTTCAAATGGAGGGTTAGGGTATAACCTAGGATGTTTTTGAAAGGATACGCATACACACCGCGCAGACTCGTCAAGATCCGTCAAATGCACTGGAAATACCGAGGGATACGCGTATTTGTTCTTCCGTCCGGTGCAACATCCCATAAGCTACCTAAATATTGTCTGAGGAATTTTCTTCCACGACCCGAGGTGACGCAGAATTTTATCCACTTTTCTTGAGGAAGAACTACTCGATGCACGAGATATTGTTTTTGTCGTCAGGGATGAGTAAAATACCAAAGAGATTCGTTGATTCGTTTAAACGAGGACTCCGCCAGGGCATATTTTACAAATGTACCTCACAGGCGTTGTTAAGTCTTTATACTGTGCAAACTGGTCAATCGTTGAATTTTAAGGCGCGTCATAACTGGTCATAACATTGATCGTCTGGTAATTTCTGTGAAAATAAAGAAAAATTCCCAAATTTATGACGTATGTGTTAATTTGAAGAACGCTGCGTATTTTCTAAACGGTATTATTTGGTAATGGGTCCTAATCCGTTCGGAGAAGATAAAAAATAGAACCCACGGATAAGGTTATCGATGATATTCACGCATTCCTGTACGATTGACGTATTGTCATCTTTACACTGCGCACTACGACAATAACGAGTTTTCGACGAAGTCACGGTATCGCAGAAATGAAAGTGAATATACGTATACGTAAATGCGGTAAGTAGCTAAAATGGCATATCGGCAATATTGCCGTGTCACGAAGAGCATAAACATTAATTAATACGCGTGTTCATTGCACGCATCTCCTAAGAGTGAAAATCTGTTTTAGGAATTAATGTCAAGGTTCAGCGTATTATTGAACAGCGATAATTTACCATTCAAATATTCGAAGTCGTTAAGGCGGTTAGTACCTATATCAATAGTCATAGTTACACGCGTCGTCGGTGATCGTCGTTCCGCAGAGTGCTTATTAGCGACTAAAATCCACGCTTCGAGCATCGCATGATCGTAATCACAGCAGCGTTTTCGGATTGCACAAAATCCGGTAGCACATATAATATCGAAGTAAAATACGCGAGATGAAAGAACAACGCAGAAAAAAAATCGAACCTGCTTCTTCATTCCCTCGAGCGATCGGCTTATCCCCCTTTTTCTCTAATCAACCCGCTCGAAATAACCTAGACCAATTACACAATGTGGCGAATAGTCCAAGAATCGGTTACTTTTTTTTTTGCAATCTTTTACAGAATTGATTTTCTTGTTACAAAATGTTCGGTGCGCTATAAATAAAAGCCTGTACACTGTACGGAAAAAAGTTTAGGATATAAGTTGTAGAAAATTCAATTATCTACGAAATTGATCTGATCTGTTTTAGACGTACGATGCACGGTTAACGGGATATTTGATAAAATGTGTTTTCCAAGATGGCGGCTGAATCTCCCCGTCCCACCAACTTGAATTCAAAAGACACCCCCGAAAATTTTCCTACTAGAAAATCAAGTCTGTAAAAGATTGCATTACGAACCTGCTTTTTTTCCGCTCTGGCAGAGAATCGACCCTGAAAGGCGGGCAAGTTCAAACAACCTTTGCGATAAGGCCTGCATTGTGCCGCGTGCACCCGGAATCCTGGGAGCTGCAGGAACCGGCAGCGTGGCTTATCGCTGAAAAGCCAGACCAACGGACTCGGGAGTTAAGTCCGCGTTGCTACTTTAAGAGTGAGTGTTATTTTTAAGGAACGATACGCGATACCGCGGAAGTAGCGACTGGCTCGTCATACGATTCCCGGGTCGGAATTCCCGTGGGAAAAATTTCGGAAATTTACATTTTTCCCCGCAGGATCTTTTCACCAAAGTGAGAGTCACCGGGACGTTTTAAGACGACTGATTCGACGATGCGATGGAAAGAGTTGAGAAACCTTCGAAGATGTTATCCTCGACGTAGCGTGTTCACGATTTTCTCAAATAACGAAATTCGCTTCACTTTTTCATGCCAATTTTCTCACCGAATCTCTCAACCTTCACGCGCTATCCGAACACCCTTGTTTCCAGTGGTTCACGGTGCCCAGGGTTTACCAAGGGTGTGGTTTACGCACGTGGCTTCGCATCCCTCGCTGATCGACGAGAAGGCCCCTCGTTTCCCTGTCGAGCCGAACCTCGCGAGTGAATATTTATGGCTGTGACGGAAAGCTCGCGTGCTTCTTCGCAAGGACAAGCTGCGACGATCGCGAAGATGACGCGTGGGGAATGCCAATCGTCTCCTTCGTTCCCACGAACAGCTGTACTTGAATATTATCCGGGTTTGGGTCTGATTCGCCGCAATTATGACGGAGTAACTATTTTATCCAAAAAGGAGCGTGTGGCCGAAGTATCGTCAGAAAAGTCTGGGATCACGGGATCCTGAAGTCGTCGTTATTTGTGGAGCGTGAAGTCAGGGGACTGGCAGTTTTCCCCGAGACGTTACGGGTATAATCGCCTGGTGCTTAAGAAGGGCTTATTATTAGCCAAAACGGGCAACATCCGAGATCCTGTGCGTCGCGTAATTATTGCACGCGGATGTTGTGACGCAGCGAATGCAAGTAATTCTTCTCATTACTCCGTATATTTCACAATGTTGCCTTGTCGTTACAGAGCTGTATCGTTTGCTTACACGCGATATCAGCCTGACATTGACACAGAAGTCAGAAGCCGTTATAGACATAACGGCTCATGAGACTCACCCGCTTACTTATTACATCGGAAAACCGCACGACCAGATTCTCCGAAGGAAATACCAAACGATCATTTGCAACCTTACTGGTATATGTAAATAAATATATATATATATATACATCAGGGTGGTTCATTTTTGAGCTTTTTTTATTTAAGCTACCACTCGCAATATTTGTCACAAGTATTGGAAAAAAAAAAAAAAAAATTTTCGTAAAACTTGGAGAAAGTAGGAAAATATTTAGCGGTCGCTACCAATTATTATGATATTGTTTATTTAATTTTTTGTGTACACCTTACGGACTTGTATTGTATACATTAGTGAATTTTTTTCTTACCATGGTCCAATTAATCATTGTTCATAAAAATTGATAGTGAAAACGAAACAGGGATATTAGGTTAATTTTTCGAACGGCGCGTTAAAAAAAATAATAAAGTTTAAAAACGAACCACCCTAATATAGATATGTTATACCTGTCGACGATGAGACGATTCGAGGATGATTCACGAGTATTCGGCTGCTTCCTCGATATCCGTTACAAGTACTATTGTCCAAAGTGGAACATTGTGTGCCAAAAATGCTCGGTAACATGTGTCACCGGATTGCTAATTGTTCGTGGAAAAACTTCGTACAGTCGAGCTTCTCGGCTTAAAGCGTGTGTAGGCCAAAAACGTATCTCGACGAGCGGATGATTAATTACCGCAGCAGAGTGCAGGGCTCGATATACGCGTATGCGGTAGTATGCAACTCGGTGAAAAAATAGTGGCGTTCAACGACGAAAGTCAAAGCTCGAAGCGCAGGGCGGTTAGGCCGGCTCGTTTTTCAGTATCGCATAGTGCGGAGCCTGCAGGTTCTTCTTTCCACCCGTACGGCGGCGAAGACGCGCGACGTCGCGACGCCAGCCAATTCTCGTGTTATATCAGGAGGGGGAGGATGAGGAGGATGAGGAGGGGTTGTCCCGGCATTGCTCGTCAGTCCCGAAGGAAGTGCGACTCGGATACGTGGCGCCGTGTGGATCGCCGGGAATATCTCTCGTCTGAATCACCCGTGTCTAGTCGACAGCAGCAGCAGCAACAGCAGCCACTCGCTTAGGAGGCACCATGCGGATATATTGAGACGCGACCAGAACTTTGTTCCAGTAGGCATGTAGGGATATCTCTGTCGTGTAACCCTGTGGCGCATACACGCCTCTCTCAAGGAAGAGGAGGAGGAGGAGGAGGGACGAGGATCGGTCCGATGCATGTGTGCACGGAACGAAAGGGACGTCAAGGTATCCCTGGAAGATAGCACCCGATGATGCCTCTGTCCGCGCCTCTTTTGTGCTCTCCGTCCTGGTATTCCGCGCTTATTCAGCCGCTGTCCTCGCAGCGAGACGAACACGAGTCGACTTTCCTCGCCGCGTCGTGACGGGACACATTTTGTACCGCGTCTTTTACACTCCGAACAGGTCCGTCGTGTTTAGGCGTTGCGCGAATTTCGGGGAGGTGTGTATCTACCTGTCAGGTGTACAGTCCTGTCGAAAGAACGCTCGAATTAAAGAATCACGAAATTGAGACTGAACGTTACAGGCACAGCTGAGGAGTTCATCAAGTTGAATTAAATATTAGATGAAAAACAAAAAAGAAATAGATTTCCGTGGACAAAGTTCACAATGAGTTGTCCAAAACTTTTCAGGCATCCTGCTTTGCTGACTTTGTTTTTTTTTTTTCATTTTGTCGGAAAACAGCAGCGTAACTCGAATTTCAACGAATTATAGCTCATTTTGTTTGTCAGATGATTGCATCGTATAAAAATTTCCTAAACTTGGATTTTTAACGTGGTCATTAAGTGAATTAAAAACGAGTAGCTTTAATCAATGAAAAAATCATCGCGCCTTGATTTGATTATTGATTTGTAGTTTCTGTCTCATAATTTTTCTTATCCAGGACTGTACACTCGTTAAATTCTCAAACGGAAGATCGAACCGAAGAATCAATTGATTCTAGAATAATGTCAATATTTGGAAGATGAAAAAAAAAAAAAAAATCTACCGTTCAAAAATATTCACGAACACCATTGATACAGAAAAAATTCTCAACCGTAGATTTCGGTAGTGAAATCAAACATCTCGTATCCGCGTGTGATCAATATTACACATTATACGTGTTTCGCAAGGGAATTCACCATGTCTCATACGGTTAGCAGGTGAATTTGCCGATGCGTAATAAAACTATTACTGCACTTGGCAAAGATAATTGAGCTACAAATTAATAGGTAAAAATTGACGGCATTCACTTCTCGACATAGAATTTGCGGAAGTCGGGGAAGCCCGGGGTTTCGGGGTATAAGGCGATCCGAATGACGAAGACTGCACGCAGCCGATGGCCGGGAGAGACTTCGGACTCGGCCTGAATAGGAATCCGGGTCCCGTGGCTGCAGGCGGTGGACTCGATCCGAATTTCGATCGGCTCGCCTAAAATTACGCAACTGCATTTAGCGGGTGATTCAACCGGTGGAAAGAGGAGGAGGAGGACGAGAAGAAGAAGAAGAAGAAGAAGAAGAGGAAGAGGAGGAGGAGGAGGAGGAAGATGATGAAGAAGCGGCCTCCGGCTCCTGAGACGCGTGCGTGACCGCCGCGGATCTCCCGACGTGATTCATCCGAGGAACGCGAAGAGCACTTCTATTTGCGACGAAGCGCGCCCCGCGTCTCAACTTCGCTCTGTTTGCTACCGCTAATAGACGCTCTTATAGCCGACCAAAGAATCGCTAATGTCAGGTTACATTCGCGATATAGAAAGATCGAGGGGCCGACCGATCGCTCGGTTTTTATGCCGCTCTTCGCGTTATTGTACGTATCGCGAGTCTAACGGCGTAAGGTCGTAACCGCCAAAAATGGAAGCTTAATGGGGAAAAGGGTTTATGATTTTCCTTTTTTTTTTCTTTCTTCTTCACCATTTACTCCGAAAACGATTAGAACGTATAATTTAATCGAAAATTGAAAATATAGAAGCAAAAAGTCGCATGCTAGACGGATACAACCTTTGTACATTAATAAGTACCTACGTGAAAAAAAAAGATCAAAACAGAAAGTCCTAACAACCATTTTTTTTAAATCTGCAATCGTTTTGGAAACCATTGAAACGTAAAAATAAGTCGAGATCTCTGAAAATCCAGAAATGTAAACAAATTCTCGAAGATACAAACTGAAGGGCTTAGCCAGCATTTTTGTTTTTTTTTTTTTTATTTCGTCTTCGCAAACACCAAAGACTACTGAAACGCAAAAGTAATTGAAACTAAAAAAGTTATAAAATGAGGATGTCGATATTTATTCCCGACTCAACGTCAATGTTTACTTTCTGATCCGATTAGCCGGAGAAAAATATCATGTAATTCCTTCTTATACTTTTTCCTTCATCTGCGTGAGGAAAGTGATTCTTTTCTCCCGCTGATGAATTTTCCAGTTTTTCTAGTCTTCTCTCTTTTTTTTTTCTATTTTATTATAAACTTTCGATAATATTCAAGTTTTCACAATCAGACTAGTAAAAGGATCACATTTACGCTTTAATCAAAAAATTGTAATCATTTTTAGAGCAGAAAATGCTTTTATTTCCGACTCAACCATGATGTGTTAACTTTTTTGACCAGAAAAACGGGACGAAAGTGGCATATTTTTCCCTCGTAAATGTTTTTCCCCTCATTTTCGGGAAAAAAGTGCCACTTTTCTGCCACCCTGACTCACGCCGACCTAGATCAATGGATTTGTTACATTTTCTCCCAGATTTTCCCTTCTTTTCTTTTAAAGTCAACAGTCGATCATGGCGAGAGTTAAGTCGGAAATAAAGTCCTGTATTATGCAACACGGGAATAAAAGTCGATTATTCCCTGCGCGAATCTATCGAATGTTGTTAATCCAACGATCTGCAGTATCGATGCGGAATCTGAGACTATAGAGAAATATGATGCGAGGAGGAATTTCTCAACCTGTTGCAACGCATGCGGATAACGGACGTGAGTCAGAGACTTTGGCCACTTTTCTGTGCCGGCACATCTCGTACGAGAATGACGAGCCAATTTATTCATTGCGCTTTCATGCCGCACTTTATAAGCACGATGAGAGCAAAATGATTTCTGGTCATGTGACATCAGCTGTTGAGAAAATTTGTGACGTATGAGGAATCAGGCGACGTGTTAAAAATACTCGGCGATAATAACGCTCGACTCGAACGATTTGAATTAATCCACTTCCGTCTCGTAAAAAGTCCCTAAAACCAATTCGATTACGTTGAAAGAAGAAAGGAAAAAGACTAATTTAAAAAAAAAAAAGAAAATTTGTTAAATCGTGCACCATGTTTGGTCAAGGAAAAGTGCAACGTGGCGAACAAAGTTAGAAAAAATAAAAATTCAATCTCGTTGACCTTAAATTTGATAATGCGTGAGGAGGAAATAGAACGCTTGTACCTGCAGAGCTAGAAATCGTTGTGGGCCATTCTCTTCGTGGCTTCTATTTCCGTCGAGTATTTGGCAGTCGACATACTTGCAAAGTATTCCTGGGATGCTGCTGACATCTTGCATAGCACACACACGTGTATATATGCATACATGCACCACGTACGAAGAAGTATTGAAGTACGCGAGCGAAGGAAGCAAGGTATGATAGGTGAGCGAAACTGTGTAAGAATAATTTCTGGGTCGGTATATTACGATTGTTATTAACAGAGTAAACCTCGTGAAACAAATTATATGTAAATAAACAGACAAGTTACACAGAAAAACCGATGTAATTTTTATCGCAGAAAGTATTGCACAACCTGAAAAGATAATCTCTCTGTTTTTTCTTTTTCTTTCCTTTTGTTCACAAACTATTACGACATTTCAGAATACTTCGATTTCACCACAAATATTACCTAACCGTAACTCCTCAAGGGGGTGTCCTAGTCGATTTCGAGGTTGTCGCATATATCCGAAGTGATCTAAATCCACGTATCTGAAACTCAAAAAAGCGCATAACGCTCCGTTCTAAATCGAATTCTGAACAAAACCACTCCAATACATTTTCATTTAACGAATTCTACGATATATCGTGATAATAAATTCGTAGAAATCGTACCTACTATTTTTTATTTTTGTCCAGAATCACACGTGCAACAGGTCTGTTATCTCTTTTTTGAGCTTGAGACACGCGGGCTTGGATAGTTGCATATGTACAATATATGTATACACGACAACGTCGAAACCGAGCAGGGTGCCCCTTTAGATCGTGATCGTGACGCGGTAAAACGCCGTCATCATTGCGCATTCGGAGGTGAGACGATCGGTTGCGAGGAACGCGACTTCCTCCGAGAGCGAGGCAATTCCTTGAATCTGAACCGCAGATACGGATAGCGGCGTGATTCTTGTTTGCGTATATCTGGTGAACAATCTTCGTTCACAGCTGTGGCACGGCGAACGGAAAAATACGAGAAAGAAATCGAATTGTAGTTTCATTCGGCGTTCGTGGAAGGAACCCAGTTTCGCGAAGAGTCGAATCGAGGCGCAGCGGCGAGCAGCGGGCTTCCGGTTTGGTGCATGGGGGCTTCCGGGCGCCATCTTTTCAACACTAATCACGTTCCGAACTTCCGGCAACTCGTACGCCGGCACATCGAAACGTGCAGCACCGATGAGACTCGCCTCAAAAGCGCCGGATTTATCAGACGCGGGAGTGAAGCACCGAAAAATCGTTTTACTGATTTTATCGGAAAGATTATCGCCCGTTTAGGAAACGCGCCGGTACCCTGATCGACGACTGAATCGCGCTGGCGAGGAGCTATTTCGTCATAAAGCAATTTATGTACATCGAATTTCATTGCTGCAGACGGAATAATTAGCAGCTCCGTTCCGTCGAGGGTTATTTTTCTATACACGTAGGTGTGAGCATCCGTGTATGCTTAGTAATAGAACGATTTTTTACGAGACGATAGAACGGAGATAATTTTACCATAAGATTACGTATAGTCTATTCAAATTAATAACGACGATGCAGCCTTCGTAAATTTTAATATTCAAAACCATCCACTTTTTCAATGTTTTGACACGATTTATCTTTGTAATGAGGCAATTTAATTTGTAGGGAATATTGTTTTATATTTTTCGTTTCGCAACAAGAGAAAGTTCGGATTATTATACCGTTTGAAATCTTTTTCCAAACGTTTTCAACGTAAGTGTGCAAACGTGTGAAATTTTCGCAAATTCAACTTGACGAATTCGATAAATATAACGGACCTCAAAAGATAATTAAAAAAGCAAGTGAGCATAATTTCACAATTCTGCAGAATAATGAATTGTTTGCGTTTCGCGTTTGTAAGCAAGAATAATTTTTTTTTTTTTTTCTATAATTTTAACCGCAATCATGTTTCCACCCCACAATATCCGTTCAAAAAAATGGAATCGTTTTCCTGACACACGCGAGCTTACCGCGATCAGTTTTTTTATTCCGATTTCACGTATAGTTTCACATATCAATCCACACCAATAACTATCTAGTAATTATTCTCCCAACAACCTCTCACTGAACTTTTCATTTTGCGGCAAGTGAATTCGTCACGGGGAATTTCACAAGCCATCCGCAAAGGTTATAACGTTATATATAATTAACGTTACAAACTCTTGTCAATTTGTGAGTAATACCCGCCGAACGGACACGGTGACTTCAGGGCCGGAAATCTGTAAACGTGTGACACTAAGATAAAATATACTCCAAGTATTTATTTTCGAAGATATCTTTCCGCAGATATTTATTACAAGCATAATGTATGTGCGTACGTACAATACACGCAATTTTTGCGCGTCGGTTAAAACCGCGTTTCCTGTCGCGGTGGATGCAACGCACGGTGTTACATATTTTACGCGATAGAATCCCCAGCTTTTGTATCTCCCGCCGTCCGTTTCTTTGTCGTGTGTGCTCCGCATACGTCGACACACCTATATTTACGCCACGGCGACTAATTTACGCTAAATACCAGCCCACCTCGACCCCGTGGAATTCGTCGGTGGTTCCTAAATTACGTAAGGCGCATTAAGCCCGCGGCGACTCTTTAAAACCTCTTAAATTCTCGACTGGACAAAGGAAAGTGATTACAAAGAAAGAGACGACGGAGGGGGGGATGCGAGGTACAGAAATTTTTCGATTAATCCTCGCGTAAAAACGGTGGAAATTTTCGACGCATCGAGACGAAAACTAAATGTCTCTTGGAAATAATTATAAATATATGTATGCATTATTTCTGTGCGTGTGTGTGTGTATTTAAATGCGGTCCAAAGATACGAGAAACTGGGAAACACGCGTGCAGATATGCTGGTACATATTATACGTACAAGATGCGCACACCCAGTTGTAAAACTTGACGTACTTATGTTAAATAAATGCCTGCGTATAGTTTACCTCGTACACACATACCTGAGGCATTTTACTTATTACCGAAATATTTGCTTGATCGCGGTTCGCGCGCGTCACGCTAATATATGCAGTTATGGCGAGTCGTTGAAATTTGTTAATTCCTTCTTATGAGATGAATTATTTCGTGTATACGAAAAGTAGTTGCTGCTCGTTCAATTTCGTGCCGCAGGCATATACGTACATGCCTGTACACTTAATAGCGCTTAACGACGATCCATCATTCGCTGATGATCGTTAAACTATGTAAAAATAGAATAAAAGGACGAAATTTATATCCACCTTTTTTGTTTATTTATTTTTTTTTTTTTTCGTCAAAACTATTTGAAGAATGCGGCGAACGTGCGCACTGTATCGATTAATTTATGTGATACGTCGAGTTAAAAATTGGTTTTATAGACGAAATTGGTTGAAATAATTCCGTTCTCAAATATTAGTCCTTGGAATTGCGGCGAGTCTGATATTATTTCTGCTTCCGGAATCTCGGCACGCTGAGCCGCTGTTAAGAACTTCGGTGAGGTTTTGAAGAAAGAGTGCAGGCAGGAAAAACCTAACGAATTCCTGCCACGCCAAGAAGGTCGCGGTGCAACCCGAGCGTGAACGAACGAATGAATGAATGACGAATGAACAAGAGACCGACAGTCGCTCTTGTCGTTGTCGCCGTAATCTCGACCTTGCCGGATGTGACCGTTATATATAAAAAAAAAAAATAAAGAGTTGATTTAAACAGCTGGAAAAGTTTCACAATAGAAAATGAACGAAAAGAATATTTAGAATATCTATCAAGTGAATTGATCTCTTTCTTTTGTTTATTTATTTTTTTTTTCTGGAAGAAATCTTGACCGAAGTAGGTATATAATGTACGAAGCATTGGTTTTAAAATGATTTTAATTGCAATCTATATTTCCTTCTTTCTTTTTTCTTTCAATCATCGATCGTTGTAACGTGGAAATTGAATTTACGCAGATTGCCTTCCATGCCGTACCCTTTAAGCAATTCTTGATAAAATCATCGGAACCGCTAAGTCCTGCTTACATTCTGCAACGATAAAATTTTGCAATCTGTATCGCACAAGCTCGAACGAAAGGGGGGGAAGAAACAGAAGTTAGATAAGACAGAAATTCTGAAATCGGGAGTTATCGATGACGGAAGCCGGAAGGCATCGAATCAACGGCTGTTGCAATATTTTTATCCGACGAGGCGTGTATGGTTCGAGGAGGTTAAGCGTCGTCGGCGGTTCCGAAGCAAACGTTTCACGACCAAGCCGGCGGTATAAGTGAGTTAAGGCCGCGTCGAGCGGAGGACGGACGAACGGACGAGGATCAGAGCGGGACTTATGTAACGACCGTGGGTAATTACGCCGCCTTTGGAGTCTTCATTTGTTTATGTGCCTTGCCAATTTATTAAACCAACGAACCAAGGATCCAACCACCTGCCCGCCTCTCTGTTCGTTTTTATAACTCACACCGCGCAAGCGGCAAGCGTCGAGGTATACGGGCATGTATGTACCTGCGGCTGATTAAAGCGCGACATCGCGCCGAGAAGTTGATTGATACCTACTTCCCGGGATGTTATTTAAGGATG
Source organism: Neodiprion lecontei (assembly GCF_021901455.1). Lineage (NCBI taxonomy): Eukaryota > Metazoa > Arthropoda > Insecta > Hymenoptera > Diprionidae > Neodiprion > Neodiprion lecontei. Next base: position 42,629,023 of record NC_060261.1, on the reverse strand, counting down.
TATACGGGACGCGTATACAGTCGGCTCGGGAATTCCTCGGAAGAAAAACGTGACAATGGAAACGTTTTCAAAGTCCGATTGAACTAAACAAATCCTTGCGATTTGGAAAGAATCGTTAAACACTGGCGAGAAATTTATCCCAGGTCGATCTCTCCGATTTCATTTCTTTTGTAATATGTTGTAGTAGACTATAAATTAATCGACGCGTATTTTTTGTTGTTTCTTGTGTCACGAAACACTTGAAGGGGGTGAAACCACCCTCCAAAGTAGGGTACGTCAAGTGGCGGTTCTGCAGTTTCACCCACAAGAACACAACATTTTTTAACCGATCCAACCGGAACAGGTTTCTCATAAGAAGAAATGCAAAATGTAATTTTCTCAATGAGAAAAACAAAAAAAAAAAATAACTGCTAAATCTCTCCTTGACACGGCTTACTTTCGAGGGTGGTTTTATCCCCTTACGGTGTTTAATGGCAGATAAAGATAAAAACATATCGACCTGGGATAACTTCCTTGTCAGTTCCATCTGTCAACATTCGAGAAGTCTGATTATTGTACTATTTCTTGTTCATCGAAAAACGAAAAAAGAGAGTTTTTTTTTTCACCAAGTAGTAATTCGATACGTATGTGTAATCGTTGTAATTCACACGCGGTAAACTCATGTTCCGGTAACAAATAGAATATTATTATGAAAAAAATCTAACTCATTGTCGGACGATTTGAGGGTTTTGAATTTTTAAAACGATTGACGCAATGACATTTCGCCGATGTCGTTGATCCTATAATCGATTGCTTGTAAGAGTTAAAGTTCACTGTTTTCAAAATATTTTATCTTATACCGCAGGGACTTTTTTAGTATTAAATATAACCAAATCAGCTTCGTTAATGCTGTTTAAACTTTTGTCGCGAAAGTTTTTTTTGCCTGACCATACGTTCCACAAATCCCTAGCGTGGTTACATGCCGATGAGATTTCGTCGCATTTCGATATCACCGCAGTCGGTTTATTTCCGCGTTATCCGTGGCGACAAATTTGGCGTATATCGGTAACGCCGAAAAATTCAGCCTTGAATCGACGCTCGTTTTTCGACGATTTCAACCGGCAGTGTATCACCCGAGTAACCGTACACCTTCTCGCTACAACAGTCCGAGATCTCAAACTTCCGTGAACATCGGATTACACGCGGAGTATGTACATATTTGACGTCTCCTATATCCACCTTACGTCTGCCCGAAGTGCACACATTTGTCAAACACCTATCGAACGAGTGTTTTATTACACCGGTCGTTGCTTCCGCGTTTCGCGAATGTGCAAAGATCGAAATTTGACGTAACAGCGACAGAAATACGAGGCGCGCGAAGCTCGGCGGGAAAAATCGTCGACTTTGCGACGAGGCATCGAAGAAGGCATCGGAGAGAAGCGGCGAGCCGCATATCAGGGAGTTTATTATATCCCGGGGAACATTAGCCAATTACTCGTTCCTTGGACAGCAGCGATGTGTAGGTACGGGAGGGGCGGTAGGGGAAAAAAGTTTGTAAGTAACGAAGAAACGGCGCCGGTATATAAACCCCACGCTAAGTATCAACGAGTGGAATAAATTAGACGTCTAAATTAGCTAATTGCCTCTTGCGGAGTAAATTTTTATCCCTCTCTTGCCTGCGGCCCGAGGATCGAGGGGCATTAAAACCGCCGTCCGATGAAATTCTAGCCTCGGCTGTAAGTCGGCAGGCGATATTCCTCAGGTTGAGACTTTTTAATCCCGGGATCGTCGCTTCCGTCCGCGTGTTTGACTCGTCATCAGGCGGAATGTCGAGCCTCCGGCTCCCCGTGTAATTAATATAAACTCCCTTTTTACCTTCGAATTATTCCTCAATTTATCACGCGGCCGTAACTCGACTCGTGTAATACGAGGCTGTGATATAGTACCCGAGGTTTTTATTACGCGTAATCGAAGTACGGATTCCTCCAAGTTGCGCAAGGTCAAGTTCGTCTCCGGATCAGCCTGCGTCGAGTTAACGCCGCCATGTTGGTTGATTTTTGAGTCCGAAACCGCGACGAGTTTGAGCATTCCACCGGTATAATTAATCGGCGTATCGAGTCGATATATCGAGTCGGCTTACTTGACTCGATTGCGAAGTAACTCGCTTAAATGGCGGGACCGACGGCGAAGCTGTCGATGAAAGTGAGGGGTTCATTAGCGAGAATATACATCTCCATCTCCATCTCCATCTCCATCTCCATCTATACTCACCTCAATCTCAATCTTCATCTCGATCTTTTCCCGTACCTTCGAAGCGCGCAACAAGAAGGATATGCAGACGGAGGAGGTAAAGAGGCCCGAGTTTAAGATCCGCGGTGCGGGCAACGCGCTCGGGAGATAGATCATCATTAATTAAAGGCGAGCCCCGCGCGAGGGGAGGGAGCGAGATAAAAGCTGGATGAAAGTCAGCTTTTAATTGAGAATTATACCTGCCTGCGGAACAGTGTATACCGTACCGAGTGAGTACCACGGAGAGTCGAAGAAGTCGCGTGAATCGACGCTCGAGCACGCTCCGATTTACGTTATTAACCCTTCGAAGCGTACGCATTTTTCCTTGCAGTCCAATTCGTCGAGACTGGGTATACGAAGGTTCCGAGGTTACGGAAATTTTCAAAATTCACAATTGCGCATCTAATGTCAGCAAATACGGTTATGTTTTATATTTCTACTCCGCCATGCTGGATCCGCTATATTGTATTTTGAAATTTTTACGTCGGCTCGTTTTCAGTGATACGAAAAACCAAAGATCACCGAGTCCCGCAATTACATTTATTCTGTAAAAAACCGGCATTTAAAACACTTTGTTCGTTTACAGCGCTGCCTATATTCCCTCCCTCTCGAAACATCAAAATTGACATCCCAGAAGGTCGAATTATGCAGATAAAAAATGACAGCGATCTCTCGAAAATTCAATACGAAATCTCGAATAACCGATTCGAAAAAAGTGTCTCGTACATGAGGCGCTGTGCCGCAAAGAGTCGAAGCAGAAGCAAAGTTCACCGCGGTTCGTCCCGCTCCCTCCGATTCCGTTCCTTCCCCTCCGTTCCGTCAGCGAAGTGCCCGCGACGTGGATGATAAACCCGGAGTCTCGAAGTTGGAAGCGGCTCGGCGGTCAGCGTGAGGGATATTAATGAGCCCGAGGACCTCCGGTTCACCGGCATGCTCAAGACGGGGGCGAGAGAGCGTTTTGCAGGGTCTCGAGGGTTATTATCAGGGACTACGGTGGCCGTAGGAATGCCGCGCGTGTTGGTAAACGCTTGCCGGATGCGTGGAAGAAGAAACTCCGAAGTACCTGCCGCATGCCCTTTATGCACGCTCGCCTGCCTGCCTGCCTTCATCCTCGACTCGTATGTGCCTTGTACCTTGGCAGGGTGCGCCATTTCTCGCGTTGATACGATCAACCCCGTATAATGCAGCAATTATCATAGGCCCGGCATTATACCGCGCGACGATGACGAAGACCTTCACGTCCTGCACGGTTATTTTAGGAATTCATAATTGACCGCGGAAATTATACCGGGTACCAGCCGTGGCGTGTCTTTTTCTTTTTTTTCTACCTTTTACCCTCCAAGGGGGCAATTAACTCTGATATGAAAGAATTTTAACGATTTCGACGGTTTGAGGCACGAGTGTGCATACTTCGCCACCGACGGACTTTCACGACTGCCGACCTTGACGGTTTCTCTCGTTCGTCGGAGAACTGAAACTTTAATTAATAACCGCAACGAAGTGTTCCTTGCGGTTTGAGCAGGGATGAGAATCATTGATTCGATCGCTTTGACGAATAACGAGAATGAAGATTCGGAAAGTATTCGGTAACTATTCCAACGCGTTGGACGATCTATTAGTCTCGCAAGAGAATATCGCGTAGATTGGAATAGCTTTGAAATATTTTCGGTATTCGTTTAGAGGCCGAATGGACTAAATAACACGCGAGAGACACTTGAACGTAATTTCTTACGTTCGGTCTCAAGTACGGCCAAGTATTCGCTACCCGATATTACGCTCGATCCTCTTTACAGTCCACAACTTGGCAATGATTGCCCTTTAATTTACCGGCAGCAAAAAGAATCGCGATTCGCGATTCGCGGAGCTAGGCAAAGAGGCGGGAAGCTGCAAGGATCGCACATTCGCGCAACGTTGACTCGGAAAGAAGTCAATCGGCTTCCTCGGCGATCGGCGCAGCTGCAGGAATACCCGAATGACAAAAAACGTCCGTGTTGTTTCCACTTAAATCATAATAAGTTTCGTCGACTTCGCAGCGAGGAGTATAAAGTGCTCGCACGTAAGTCGACTCGTTCCTTGGCACGTACATCGGCTCGATTGTCAGACTGGAAGAGGGGCGATAAATCATCCCTCTTCTTCATTTACAACGATCCATTACCCGGCTTTCCAGGGTCAATCACGGCAATTACCCCCGAGGACCTTAACGCGATTGGAATTGTCCTGTTTGCACGGACTCCGGGAGTCAAAGTCTCACGCCACGCTTGTTGCCAATTGCGAATCTGCGCCAAAGCAGCCGCTCGATCCGAGTAAGACGATAGCAGTAAAGTCTAATACGGGTCTCGAACGACCTTCCCGGCTACTTCCGGTCGGCCGCGGCGGCAGCTGCTGAAACAGAATATCCGTTTCTCCCGACTGGCTGTTATACGGACAGGGCGTTCCCCGGCGTCTTTCATTCCAGGTACAAGGCAGGTAGAAACCGAGCGTACCGAGCCTACAACGTGAACTTGCAGATCGCGTGTCGGTAACGGATACTCGCTACGAGCGATATTCTGTCCGCGCGTTATGCGTCCGGCTGCTGAATTCCGCTGCGGAACGTTATCCGAGACAAGGTTACGTTATGCCCGGACTCTCGGAGGCCGAGCTCCCTTGTCGATGAAAGCGTTGATCCGATCTTCGACGCTCGATTCAGGATCCGGAATCGGAAGAGATCGCTTCGCCGATCGAACCACGCCTCGAAAATCACCGTTGGGAAACCGTTGACGTAACGCACCTGACGAATCGACGGGTGAGGCTTTTCACCATGGTCGAACGCGAGCCGAATAACCAAGCGAGCGAATCCCGATGGTGTTATTCACGGGGAACGAGTCGCGAGTCTCGGCGTATAAATTCAAGGTCCGAAAACGTGACCGTACAGCGAAAACTTGTACGCGCAAGTCGCGCAAGTTTGGCGTCAGGTTCATCGGTATGTGTACAAGTACACGTGGCTAAAAATGACTCCTGATATAACGGTTTAAGTTTCCCACACGACTCGCGGCATTCCCAGCCCGCGCATTTCCTGTCACCGCCAAAGTGCAGAACGAAGTAAAATGCATATGGATATAACGCGCGCCGATGCATATTGGTATATAAGGTATCGTACGCGGATACATGTACGGACGTAAAACCCGGTGTGCTCGACGCGTCTTCCGGTTGGCCTTTGTCGCCGCTTCGCAAATGGACATTGACACTTTCGTCGTAGGTGAGTCTCGGACGAGGATCTCGGCGCAGGATGCGATTTTGAAAAAATCAAACTTCAGTGCTCCGGTTCGATTCGATTCGATGCTCGAATAACTTTCGTCATTGCGATGGCTGGACTCTGACCGCAATTAGCGAGTAACGGCACGAGTTGTGGAAAAAATGACGACGATCGACGAAGCCTGCCTGGGAAAAAGGAAAATACCGATCGCTTATTTTTAGCGAGTCAAAAAGGCACGGGTCGACAGCTGCGAAGGTTGCCGCTCATCGCGGCGTGACGGTGTCGCGTCTAAATCGCGTTTTCCCACGAGCCGGAAAGATATTTGGCATTCCTTTGGACTCACTTCGGCCGCCGCTTCGGGGCGTGGGGAGTTTAACAAAGGCTTGTTACACGCTCAGCGAAGTGGTGACCGGTCCGTAATAATAATACGAAAATACAGTTTTGAACGGTCACTCTCGCAGGTCGCCGCACCATTGCGTAAGTCTCGCCTTGGGTTGGGTTTGGAAAACCCGTTCGGAATTCTCGAGCAGCTCCGGCTTCTCTTCTCATCAACCCTCCTGAATCTTAATCCGAATTCACTCCTTCTCGGGAGATTACGAGGCGTTGCGGTTGAGAACGTGCCGGAAATTCATCGGTTCGACCTTGGCTTCCGCCCAGTCAAAGGTCGCCGAAAATTTCCTTTTCCGAAACGATTTATATGAAGCTTGCCTTGCGACGAAAGGGATTCTTTCTTTTTGGGTTTAAAAATCCATTCGACCATTGCTTCGATTCTAATTGGTCAGACTTCGGTAGAATCGCGTACCTACATCGTGACACACAGGGTGAAATTCACCCCAGCTCCAAAAAAGTTATATCCTGCTTCGACAATGAGTTCTAAAAGTGTAAAAAAAAGTATCCAGGTATTGTTTAAGGATCGCAGAAAAAGTTGTGTCAGTTTTCCTAACCAAGATCGATTCTTTAAATATTGTAAAACATCGTCAAATTTAAGGAACTTTGGGACTTTACGAGGAGTTTGAAAAATGTTGGAGATGATATTCACCCCGAGTGATTGATTGGGGTTAAAATGGGTTGAAAAGCTGTATATCACAGTGATCTGCAATGGTACAGGTCGAACATTTTCGTACCATTTGTGACCGGTTCATTTGTATGCGATGGATAGGGTGGCCACTGATGGATCAATCGATGGCCAAGAACGGTACGTTTACCCTGTTCGAGATCTAGAGGTGGGAAAAAGATAGAAATCTATTCATCGGTTGTAATGATCGACGAAGATCGAGTGTCACACCTGCGGCGGGTGCAGCGACTCCCGCGTGACGCACGCGTGACGCACGCGTGACATTATGCGAACGGGGAACACGCCCAGGACGACGACCGGTGGAATGACGATGCACCTCGTCGTCAGCCTGGCAAACAGTTCCCAGCTGTTGATTCGACTCGTGCTAATAATCTAAGAGCTGGTGGTCATTTGACTTACGTAATTCTATAAACAAAAATTTCCATCTTATCGTACTCTCTTGACATCGCTGACAATTGATTCGAAAGTCTGCCTGGCGTCCAGTTTTGGAGATTGCGGCGAGACGGGCGCAAAGGGTTAAAAAAAAGTTTATGTGGAGAATAAAATTTTCTACGGCATTTATCCGAAACTTTTTTTTGTACAGTGCGTAAGTTTTTATTTACAACGCGCCAAACTTTCCGCAACGCGATTGTTCGTAGACGTAGAGTTGACGGTCGATGACACATTAGAAATGGTAACAACCAAATTTGCAGAGCATAAATTGTCCAACAAGCTTTGATTCAAGTATTTTTTCCTTAAAATTGATACTTTGGGAGCTGTAGTTTGGTAAACGTTGCACAAAATGATTTCTCTCGCGAAAAAAAAACCTCAACTTTGGTGTAAATTTGCTAAATTACGACGAGAAAAAAAAGTCTAGGGTACGAATTTACACCCGAGTTGAGGTTTTTTCAAGCGAAGGTTCAAGTGAATATTCCACTTTAGTATACCAAGCTCGTTTTTACAGTTTCAGAATTGTTTTCTCTCTCAACAGCGAAATTTCCGAGGTGTTGGGAAGAGGGATATAAAAATTTGCAAAATAAATACTCAACATGCTACTGTCTCGTGATAAAATTAACGATAAAGTATCGATCCTCGACTCGGCAACCTCCATGTTAATTCCGCAGTGCTGCTCGTTACCGTCTCTACTGTTATACGCGAGTGGTAATAACGGGCCTCGAAGGGCATCGGCCAGCAACGCGACGACGACCAAAGACAATGCTTTGTTTCTTCCTCCTCTGCATAGAAAATGCGCACGCGTCGCGTGCGAACTTTGCATTTACACACATCCGCATATCTTGCGGTCATTTTCCCAGTGCAGTAACGAAGATGCGATGATCGATTGATTTATCCGCAAGAGGAAAGGAGCAAGGAAAATCGAAAGAACGATATCATAGATTTAGCGGTAAAACCCGTATAAATTGTACACGTGTAATATCGATTTATTCACACGATAGATTTGCAATACAATCTCGATCCCGAAGTAAGAATGACCAAAAGTAATCGATTATTGTTTACCGATTAATCGAGGATAATCGATTATCTTTCCTGACAATCGGTTTTTGTTTTTTACTTCCACGAACGACGCAATGCGATATCAATTTATCTGATCAAAGTATCAATTATTATCACTGTCTTACTTACTGAGTACGTATTTGATATAATAAGTGAAATATAAATGAATATTTTCACCTGACATTGAAAAATATTTTGAACGAAACTATAAGTTATCAAAAAACTTTTCCACGATCAAGACCACATACTGAAATTCACGAAACTTGTTTCAAACGCACGGTTTCGAAAAGATACGAAATCATCGATCAATCGATTAATTTTCATCGACCGAATCGAGTCGTGTTAGATTATTTTTTTCGACTCGATTAATCCGTGCATCGATTATTTCGGGTAACCCGAAGGCAATGGTTTCGAAATATTGACTTATCCCGTCAGTTTACAATTAAAGCTGAATTCTGACTGTTAACTTCCTGTAATCGCAAGGAAGACGTTACGTCAAGTTGTCGAACTTCATTCCAAGTCTAAATTTTAATCACCAATAACTAATACTTTCAATTGTTGCCATGCTTTCGCGTCCAGAGACTGTGTGTTTTAATTTTTATTTCGATTTCGCATCGCCCTCCGATTTCCAGAGCCGCGAACGATGAAAGTGAGAAGGAATTTCGCTCCGTTTCATTGAGACTCGGGGGCGAAGTCTCCCGAGGCTCGCCTCGACTTTTAGCCGTTAAGCCCCGAGCCTGCGGTTCAGGCAGACACCTAAATTATCTTCCACCTCGAGTCGCGATCTGTTCTCGGTCTGTTCTCGGCTCCTCAGGAATGCACCTCGCCTTTTTATTTCGCCGGAATTGCTCGCGACGAGACTCACCCGCCCAGGTGGCAACCGGGTTTCGATATCTCGGACCCTGCGTGCAGGCCGCGCCTCATTCCGCGCCGCAAAACTGCAATCCAAATCCAATCCGAGGAGGATTTGGGTCTCCTTTCGTCGGAGGTGAACTTCGTTGGTGATGCAAAATTTAGGTGACGTGGATATTAAATTTTTTACCTCTTTAAATAAATGAAGTAAATGAATGAAGTAAATGTTGTAAATAATAACTTCTTCAGGCTTGTTGCAATCTGTACCGAAGTTTATCGTTAATTAAACATCGCCGATTAATCATCGACAAATATATGTATAATTATACAGCAATGCGAAGATTAAGTCATACGAGATATTCCCGCAGTTAAACGTATAAAAACGTCAATATGTATTTACAAAGTGACTCAGTTGAGAACAAATTAAGGCCGAGGCTTACTTCCGTTGAAAAGTACACACGTGATTTCAAACTATATTATTTTTCATCGGTTCGTAGACCCTGGAAATAAATCGTGCAGTTTATGATTAGAAAGAAAGGTAATCAAATTAATTATCAGTTTGATATTTGATAAGCGTTTTATTGTAGGTTTCTAATCTAGCATCTTAAGAAAGTAAGAGAAAAAAAAAAATATCGTACGTGCGATCATAATTAACTAATCTCTCACATTTTGAATCAAGTAATCAGTTAAAGTATGTTAATTCGGTTTTGACCGTACGATAATGATCGATTAAAAGAAAAAAGAAACGAACTACAGATACGAATATAAGTCGATTATCATACGAATGTTTTTTTTCTCTCTCGTTATTCTCGAATCGCGTCACAATATATCTGGATAATTATTCTACATTGGAGGGGGGATCTTGTGCAGGGGGAGTTTGAAAAAATTGATTTTGTTTGGAAACCATTTCGATACCAATACAATCCTCTACGTAATATATCCAATTTTATATCCACTGTTCCAACGAAAAATTCTCTCCTCGCGCGTTTCGTCGTTGGCGTAGGAAAAAGGGATTCTGCATAATGACCTATAATGCGTACAAGACGCGTTACAGGCATAACATTATACCGCTGCATAACAATTTTGAGCTCATGACGGTCCGTCGTGTCCATCGTCGCCTTGACGAGGCCGTTGATCCTGCGTCCGTATACATACGTATATGAATTTCTTCAACCTTTCCCCCGTGACTTTCCTCGCCGAGGTTAGACGATCTCCCAGCCCCGTGACTCACGATGATGACGTCGCGACGCAACGCGACGAAAACTGAGAAACGCACCGACGTTTCTCGGAGTTGCACAGGTATCGCACCTTCTTCGCCTCCTAGCCGTGGCGTGGGTTGCATTCCTGGAGGGCGTTTCAGTTCTTTCGAAAGAATGACTCACCCTGGGCGTCGTCGGCGAATATGCCACGCTTTTTGTGCCCTTTCGGAATTGGCCTCGGAATTTGGGAATAGGCGTTTTTCCTTTTTCCTTTTTTTTTTTTATCTCGCCAATTCTCACGTCTGTTTCTTTTAATTTGATGGCTCGTGCAGAGGCAATTCATTTATACATCCTGGCGCGCCTCCTCTCAGGGCGTGTTATCTCAATTAGGGCAAATTCATCGTTTTTCCCTTCGTTAGTTTCTCTTTCTTCGACGTTTTTTTTTTTTTTTTTTTCACTACTCTCTGGGATATAATGCACGGCAATTTGTAACCGTGATCGCTGCACGTCTAGCCGTGTGTCGGTATAGGAGTCGGTTAAAAAACTGTCCCCACTCGTTAGACAAACAACAGATGCCTGGTAAGCTAGTTTAAAATGCTGCTCGATGCTATACGTTATTACACCGTAAGTAGGGAAGAAAAAGTTTGTATATCGTGTACAGATGCGGTTTATTACCTCTGAGTCATTTTGAGTACGTATAAGGTACGTAATAAGTGGATTACGGTGAAAATTTTATGGAGCGAGTTGTTACCGTAAAGAATCACGGTAAACCGAATTGTCAATTCGGTGTATAAAATTGTTACAACGTTGTCAATTTCTATCGCTGATTTTTTTAAAACCACCTTCACGTAATCTTCCATATCCGGAATCTTCCGGAAATTACGCACCTCGACGCAGCGCTTATTTACGTAATTTTGTATATTATACCCACACACGGCACGCTTCACGTATATAAGATGAGGAAAATTCCAAGCACCTACGATTTTGTGTCAAAGTTCGACGTTAAATAAATTTGGAAGTGGCATGTATACGCGTACGTCTGTCTCTGGTTCGCCCACGTCGTCGAGAGCGGTGCATGTTCATTAAACCACGTAAGAATTCCCATCGGCAATATGCTAGTTTCGTATCTAATGTACTTAGAAGCATATATACACACATGCCCACCATATTATACATGTTTATATAATGTATATATATAGTTGAAAAATGCGTCGAACAAATTCGTCGACATTAATCACAAGTCGTTGCACATTCGTAAAACTTTTAATCAACTTTCAAGAGTCAACTAATCGTAAGCCCAACAATAAGCATCCCGGCCCCTTGGTCATTCGGTCGGTTTTGGGGTCGTTGTATCTTATAACGCGGCTTAGGAATGACTCGAAAAAGAAAATAACTAAATGAAGAAGGGGTATAGGGAGAGGGAGGGGAGGGGGGGAGGGGGATGAAAAAAATCGTCGACCCCTTCCGTGGCGCCGGCGATATCGCCGGGGACAAATGGCTCTCGAAAAATTTTCTAGTTCCTCGCTCATGAAGCGGTGGACCGTCGTCCGTCTATATTAAACCGGCCTGGGTTATATTTAGGGTCTGTTACACGCGGCGTTCTAAAAATAGCTGCACCAAGGAGGAAGAAGGGAATGGCCGTGTGTCAGCTGCAGTTGGAGATGTATGTATATCCCATTCTCCCGTCGACTCACAATCGGCTCCGTGTTCGCTTGGACGATTCAAACTACGCGGGTCTCCGCGCCGCGTGCTTCTTTTTTGCGGAGGCGCGAAAATTTGAAACAAGTTTCGAGGGTCCCGCGTTGTGCGGCGGTAAAACAGGAAGCGATAAATTTGGAATCGTTGCTTTGATACCGTCCGCGTCGGGTGGAAGAAGGAAAGTTTGTACGGTTACATGCGAAAGTTTACGAGCCGTGTTGTTTTCTTCCGTATCTTAATTTTCTCGAATGTAATTCCCGGCGTCTTGGTCCGGCGCCAGGAACTCGCGGTTGCCCAATTCTTGTAAGTGGGATCGACAAATCCACGAGTCTTCGTCGTCGCCGAGATAAAGATGCATGAGGGGACAGAGGGGGAGATAGAGAAGGAGAGAATACGAGGAGACACACACGTGTTCCGCGTGGGAGATATTGTATCCACGTGCAGCAAGCGAACTAACGCGATGCAACCGATCGCTGCGAGTTGGGAACCGCATTCCAGGTGCTGTCTGGCGCCACAGAGATCCTCAACTACGACGGGGCGTTTTTTTATTATATGCTAATCGGACGGAAGCTGCAGCGAGGATGCCTCGAGGAATCGCTGCATCGCCGCGCGATTATTCCCTACGAATTCGGTTCACACGTGTAAGCAGAGAGTACGTCTCAGGATCAAACGCGGTTCTCGTCGCATTGAAATCGGCGGATTTCATCACCAAATCGCGTTTACTTCTGTATTTCACGCTTGGATATGGAACGTCGACGATCAGCCGAAGTACACTCCGTGTGTATATGCGACTCGGTCGTAATTTCGACTTGTCGAACACGAGTCTTTGCGAAAGGATCACACCGGCATGGGATGCGGAAAGAAACGCCGGTATAACTATAACGCGAGGAGTGCTCGGTTGTTGTCCGTGTGATGCTAGTCGAACGGGGATGGAATGGGAATATAAACGTCTCTAAGTATTTATGCTGCGTGGGCCTTGATCCTGCAGACTCGTTCGCGAATCGTCTACAGGGTGGATCCTAAAACAGAACGCGTAAAGAATGCAGAAGACAGGAAAATCGAGAAAGATAAAAATCGAACTCGGTGTAACACCGAAGCGCTGACCAGTGTCTCCTTGATCAGGCAAGGACTCTGAAACGAGGAAGAACGACAAAGAAAGCTCATCGATCGATTACCCTTGGATCGTAATTCACGGGGCGCCGTGTATAACGTCGTTGATTGCGAGCAGTAGGTATAATATGCGCGTGCGTCGAGCTCGTGCGAGCACATCTCTATATTACGTGAATATACTCGCCGGATTATTACGGTCCGGTCGTTTATACGGGTCTGCAGCACCGTACGAAGGCACACGCCGAGTCTGTCAATCAGGGGTTTTTAATCGTGTGTATAGGTAATTATGATCCTGAATATAGTAATGCAGGGGCTCGCCGGTTGTTTGCTGTCGACGTGCCTACATCGCGGGATCACGTTTTATTAATTGTTCAATCACGAAGATCCGAGCCGCGCGGAGCTCGGCGAAGGATGTTTATTTTATGCCTCAACCCGGCCTGACCCCTCGTTTGAATTCTTTCGGATGAGGATATAATAATAAGTTTCTCCCGTTCTCCTCGTCCGTCTCGACTTTCCTCGCAAGCTTCGCAGCGTCTCGACCGGATCTTATTTCGTAGGCATACCGGAGAGATACGGAGCCTCTAGTTCGCAGATCTCCGAGAGCTCGACCCCGCCTCATGCAACAACTCCGGCACTGCCCCGGAGGATCTTGCCCAAGGAGGATCGGCCGAATGCCAGAGAGAGAGAGAGAGAGAGAGAAAACCCGGTTTGCGATAACGTTAATGCATTCTGACGGGCGTCTGGGATGAAATGGACTGGGCAGAGAATAGAGATTGATGAAGGGGGAATTTCGCCTCTCGTATTCTACAAATAATCTTATTATTACAAAAGGGGTGTAATTCATTTTATACCCACATCTGGAGGCGGTCGATCCTTCGGCATCCTCGCGGTTTTATACCATGTCCATGTGCAATAATGCTCGAGGAGCTCGAGTGTGTAACCAAGGGAATAGGCGCGTGTACGCACCCTGACGGTGCTGGTGATTTATAACGCAACGGGCCTGCGCGACACGGATTATCGCATTTACGAGGATATTATAATTCTCGCCGACACGCCTGACACTGTACTCGAAAGTCACCGCGAGACCGTTTGATTAAACATATCCGCGAGGGACACAAGTTTTCTTCTGTCATCTCGCTTGTTACACAGTTATCAGTCGTGCAGCTTGTCCGGACAAGGGTTTTCAGGCAGATACGGATCGCCCATCGTGACAATATAGTCGGATAACAGACACTTTTATCGCAGCTGCGGAGACTGGTCTTTTGAAGTGGATCCTCTTAAAAGTCTGGATCTGTGAGATACAGCTGTAAACTATGTCAAAGTCGGAACAGTTGTCGTCGCCGATCAGGCCGACAGTTTTGTTTGGATTTCATATCTTCCGTGCGATCGTTGGGATACGACGTGACTGTCGAAAGGAGTGTGGAACTCGTTCATTAGTCGACATTTGGGGAAACATAAACGGTACGCAAGAGCTAGCGAAATCAATTTATTCCCAAATTTTCTGCAAGGAAATTGACAAACGGGCTTTGGATTTCCTGCTTCAAAGAACTGGACGATTCTTGTTTAATGGAATGGTCTGTCTCGAAGATCTTCGGACCGGAAGATCTTGGACAGAAGAGTCGCTCAGTCGAACCGATTCTTCACGGAAGCTGTTTTAACTTTGACATTTTACAATCCTGACTTTAACAGGATTATCATTCTTGGCGAGATTGCTCACCCAGTGTGACAAGCTGTACAAAAGAAGGCGCTTTGGACACTTCTATTCCCCGGTGATACCTGAGCACGGGTGCATCACTCGAACGAGGTCGAAGTTTCGGCGACGTCGAGTTCGGACCTGAGTCACGATAACTGATAAATGGAGAAGGAAGGTGAAACAGGATTGTGCAGGGTACGGACAAATTTTCTCTGATCTCTTTGGCAGGGACCCTGCATAAGCGGCGGTGCAGTTTTCTACACCTCGAAACAACAGCGACGGGTGTTATTATTATTTCACGCGTGGCTCGTTTCCAAAGGCTCAAGGCGAAAGGTGGGTATCCTCCTTTTGTACGAGCCTGAATAGAATTCTCGCACCAGCGAGTTGCCGTGTTCAGCTGCTTTGTCCGATACGTACAACAGCCGAGAGAAGGAGCGAGAAATCGAGAGGACGGAGAGAGAGCTGGTCCATCCGCGTCGTAGGATATGGCGTTATAACGCCCATGGGATGAAATTCCCAGTCCACATCGAGGAGTCGAACCGCGGCCAAGGAAACCAACTAGCCAGCCGGGCTTCGCCGAGCATCCCGAGATGCCATCTGTATCGGTCCTCCTCGTATCCCAGCTAGTAGATTCCAAGATATGAATCCGGTTTACCTGCATCACCGGATAGAATTCAGTGACCGTTAAGTTAAAAATAGAAATCCTTATACACCATCGAGACTGCCGCGGTATGCGTCCAATAGAGTTGTCGGATGTAGGTACGTTTTACCATGCGCATTGTTCCGCGGCGGCGACGCCGATGATCATGAACTTGACCATTGTTCATTGCCACCAGTCTTCCCGATCATCTCGTTCTCTTGCCTTCTCGAAAATGAACGCTCGAAAAGATGCGCGTTGCACGCGTAACGCCGATCGGTACACAACTGTGTGTACGACACCCGTGTATAATATACGTATAATCGGTGTGTAAATATGCACTGGTTTGATATACCCAAGCGTATGTTTGTACATTAGTCTGGAATGCGGGCATTTCATTATCGGAGGAGCCCAACGTCTTGCGCGCGTCCGCTAACGCGAGTTGTTTTCAATCTCGCCGGAGTAGGTATGGAGCCGTTAGTGGGCGGAGGAGGCTCAGAATTCTCAGCGAGGTCGTACGTACTCGACGCGGTTTCGTCAGTCGCAGGTGAAAGTATAATCTAACTAGGATAGTACACTGCAACGTACGGGATCCGGTGCACCGAGTCGATGGCGGAGGCTGAACGCATCTGACTGATGCGAGGAGAAAAAAAAATCATCTCCTCGAAGAGCTAACCACCTTTGATGTCAGCCAGGCGGAGATCTATCCTGGTAACGTCTTTTCAAGCCATCGACCGAACGCTGTTCAGCTCACTCCGACTCATTTTCAATCACTTCGATTCAAGAGGTCTTTTGTAATATTTCAGTCTTGAATCGGTCAGGAGTGTTTGAGCCCAATCGGTTGAGTGACAAACTTCTTGCCTCTAGTGTTGCATTTTTATTCCCTCGATTCTATCGTTGGTATCAGTCGATGCGTAGCTGTATAGTATTACAGAATCCTTTTCCCAAATTAAGTCCCTTATGATTTCTGCCCGAGCCAGCCGATAGAAGCACTGGGCTCCGGTAACTTCGAGTCATTTGGAACCGTTTCGAATCAAGAGGTCTTTTGTAGTCTGATCAGTCCTGGGTCTGTAATGTGAGTATGCTCGAACCGTATGCTCGATGAACCCTCCACCTTGCTTGAGTGTTCTTTCTGTAAATCGTCAGTCTCGGTACCGGTGAATGATCGATTGATTCAACGATTCGGATCAAAAACACCTTGAAGGTTGCAACTAGCATTTCCTTGCCACAATTATTTTCAATACCGACTATTATATGTATACCAAGCTTCAACTTAAACCAGTACTCTCTGAAAGAAGAGAAGCTCGGTTGTGAGGTCCGCGTAGGATATTCAATTACCAGTTCCGAAGCTGCTCGTCGAGCCACAGATGGAGTCAGGGAAGTTGTGGGAGGCTGTAGAGAGAATCGGATAGACGCGCGGGTTCATGGTTCACCGTGAACATCGACTGGAGGATGTCAGCGTTGGATGTAACGCTGCGTTGCTGACTTTTCTCTCAGTTACCGTTGCCGTTTTGTATTCATTTTTTCCTCGCTTCTTCTTCGTCTTTCCTCCGCTGACGGGGGGAGACCATAAAGTCTGATCAGCACGACCGTCAGCTGGACATAGCTACGCACGCGGTGGAGTAGAATACCGGACATCGGTAGGTTCGTAATGTAGAAATGCCTGCGCGGTCCGGCTTGCCAGGGGAGAGTTGTTGGCGCAAGAAATCGGCCTTATATTTCATTAGCGCTCGTTCTTAAGTGTTCGCTGCCACTGCGCCGTTGGTGCAGAGTGAATCTGCACGATGAACGATACACGCATCCACTGTACGTGGTGCAAATGATGTTGGTATAGGTATAACATAAGCTCCCGCGAAGAAGAAAAATGAATGAAACGAAATGAACCGCTTGTAACGAGAATCAGGCCGTTGTTCGGTCATTAAGTCGTTTGTAACAGATGTTTTTGCAAATCGTATGTATACCGTGCACACTGATGTACCTGCACCAACATTCGTGCACGTATCGTACGTACGCACGTTACCCACGTATGGCGTACGCATCTCTTCGGCCGCGTTTAAGGCCTTTTTCATACCGACTTCGCCGCGTGGTATCATTACGACCGTTCTCTTTAATGCGGCCTACAGCAGCCAACGTCCCCGCAGCATCACGTGCATACCTACATCTTACATTCTTACGTACATCGACGTTTATCACCGTTCATGCAACTCTGCTCGGGCTGCGTACGGGGCTAACAGGTGCCGGCTGCCGACGATTACCTACAAACTGCAACAATCAATCTCTCCGCTTCTGCCGCTTCTGCTGAATGATGAAAGAAAAAACTTCCCTTACGATTACCGCAAACTATCTCGAACGCGTTCCAATTACCGACTGAGACCTCGCGGTAGCTTCGGTTGAACCATTGTACCGAAGTATCTTGTTCGAAAAGATTCGATGCTTTTTTCTCTCCGTTTTCGAATATCAGTTTCGAAGACTCGCTCGAAACGCGCATTCCTAGGCATATCTTCCACATAGACCGCAACACACTCTTCGGCATCCTTGGGTCTCAATGATGGGCATAAACGAGTTCGCGGTTCGTGACGAGGATCTCACTGTTGGGTTCAAGGATGGGTTTTGCGGACTTTGCATCTCGTTCCAGTGTCGCAGGTACGCACTTTGAAATTCCTCCGAGTGGTGGAGTGAATTCCATGCGTCAAGGAAGAGTGCTACGAACCTATCGAGACGCGTTCGCTTGTCCGCGTCGTTGAGTTTGGCACGTAACACGTACGATGATGTATCAGCGGATCGTTCGGGCCGTGAACTCTTTACTCGTAAACGCGCGAACAAGGCGAGCCTAAAGTTGTTTAAACAACGAACACTTACCGTAGAAAGTCCTCAAATTCATCGCCGAAGCGCACTCGCCACGTACTCGTACTTGCGGAATAAGACGTCACTGCACGTCGAATTAGTCAGGCGTAATTCACCGGGAAACGCACGGTCGCTGATCTCTGCATCAGACCAAACAAACGATCATGATCGTTCTTCTTTCGGGCACAAAGAATATCCTCGACCTTGTCTATGGAATTCGCTTGCTTTAAGTATACATTTTATTTTTATTTTAAACCGTGCTGCTTGATTCGGTACCCTGAACTCGTTCGGGTCGCGGACAGTTAATCTTCTGCGAAGCGCGTTGCATGGTCGACATTGTGGAGTTTCTTGTCTCGTTCGTTCAATCCCTTCGATCTCTGACGATGTTACGGTTAAGGACATTTTTCTAAAATCCTACCGGAATGATATTCATTCGTTCTATTCGTATTTGACTCAAGTTTCCGTTTAGCTCGATGCGGTTCATTTCTCAACATGTTGAGTCACAGGCATCATTACGCTTATTGTCAGTGCTGCTGTTTTAAGTAAACAGTATTGATTAAATTCTTTTTCACCTCTTGTCAGGAAATACTTGAGATATTTTCGTAACATCACAGTCATCAAGATTCCACAGTGAGAAATGTTTCATAAACCCGAGTAACAATATCGTTTGAAATCAGTTGACATATCATGACACAATAAACTCCGACTATCTTCGTCCTAATAAACAGAACAAAAAAAATTCCTCACCGACATAATTAGCAGAGTCAACGAATCCAAGAGTCGGGAATCGTTTGCGCGACATTTTCACTGATGATAAATGGCAAGACTAGCAAATTTCCTAACCGTGGGTCATATCAGGCGACTGACTTTCCTGCGAATCGGTCGCGAGCTTGAAAATATCTCGTCCTCCTTAGCGGGGCTGTTATTCATGTTTGAAAAGTCGAGACCTCTGGGCTGCTAGTTGGGGTTTCCTATCACATCCTTGCCAGAGGCAATCCACGCAGGAATGCCGTCGTCTGCATTGCGGGATGTCCGCAGGCTTATATTTCCTTATCACGGTCACCGTTCGTGTCGTCCCTGGGGCCCCGTGAATCAGGGCGCCTCGTCTGGGACCAAGCGGAGGGCCCAGAAATGACGTAAATTGTCGGGGTCCGCGCTGCTTACAGGCAATTCCCGGTTTTCTGGTTCAGCCCCTTTTCCACACAACGTCTGTCGACGCTTTGGCAGCTGCTCTGCGTTTCGCTGCTGCATAAAGGTACGAATGGACGTAAATAAGACCGATAATTCGACGCGTTGTGCAAAAGCTGTTTGTGCAGTACGTGCGTACAATCGGCGAGATCTTATCGGCGTATCTTTTGTAACAGGTGTGAAAACAATTATATGCGTCGAAGAATACGAAGAGAAAAGTAAAATATAACCAAGTAATACCTCGTGGTCGGGAACACGATTCGCTTATTTGTATATTTTCTGAAAATAACCTAGAAGTTTCGCTCGGCACGCCTCGCGAAACTCGCGAAACTTTTGTTTTGCAAATTTACGCTCTTTAAATATTGTTTTCACATGCGCGGGGATGTCGTTTGTGGACTAGATTTTTTCGCAGCCTTGTTCTCCTTATCTAGTTACGCCGCACTGATTGCGATTCTATCCCAAGCATTGGTATCGGCGGTACTTTTATACGTACATAGGTATATATGTTTAAAAGTACGTTGATGTCAATCAGCGACTCGTGCATTTCAAACGATGGAATACTGAATATTTACTATCAAGATATAGATTATTGCTAATTAAAACTGGGTTAATCAACTCTACTAGACGTTAATGAGTTAATTTTTTCTTGAACTAATTAAATCACCTAACAACAGAAAAGATAATCTAAAATCGGCCATCTCGGTGTGCAAAATTCATTGTTTAGATATACAAGTGAAATGAGAAGAATCGAGGCACAAAAAAAGACAGAAATTTTGACACGTTCTCATTAACAAAAAAAAAAACAAGAAAATGTCTGCTAAAACGATGTATGTATTGTATATACTGTGGCTGGTGTGTAAAAACGAGCCAAAGTCACAATAAATATTGTAAATATTATTATTATATTTTCCATATCTGAGTCGTCATTGTGAATTCTTCCGTGTTTGATTTATCGTCCGTGTACTTAAAATCTTCGAATAACAACCAACAATTTATACGACACGTGAAAGATTTATGAACCAGTTAGAGGAGAGAGGGCATTCCTGAAATTGCGCACAGCCTTGACTTTAATGGACCTCCACTCTCGGAATTTTTTGAATTTCAGGCAGCATGACGGATCGAAAATATTCAAGGAATACGCGCCCGTCACGTGGAATGATAACACCGAAGAAGATAAGAATTTGCTTTTGAAACGTGGGAGGCGGAGAAGCTCGTTCTCATCATCAGCCCTGGAATTCCCATAAACAATTATTCCGCGCTCCTCGATCTCCTCGCGGCGACGTGTTTCAATTCGGTTCAGTAGGTCACACGTAATATCTGCACACGTGGCAGAGGCGAATATAACTCGCGTAATTACAATACTGTAACTAACGCCGTCGCTCAGAAGCTCGCAATTTTACTTAATAACGACGTCGCCGACTCTACCAGTCCGCCTATCTCTGCGAATTTGTTCCTACGTGCACTGCACGATGCACAAACACTCGCTCGCTAAGTTGGAAGGAGTCTAGATGCACGTCATTTGCCGATTCCCCGAGGTAATTGCCAACTACGGGACAACTTCCCTGACCTGCAAGCTTGTATCGCGAATGGCACCGACACGTTGCACTTTTCCCAGGCTGTCGCTCTAGGCCCCAAGCCATTATATTCAAAATTCAATTCGAGATAGGTATGTTGTAACTGACTTCTCGCCTGCTAAATTCCCCGCATCACCTTCGACGGTGGTTTTGAATGCAGATAAATTCCAGAATCTGCACTCGACGTTTATCCGGCAGCACTTTGCTGAAAGAACATCGAGCTACGAAACGAATCCATTTAACTTTGTAGCACCACGATAATCCGGGACCAGAATCGACACGGAGTTCGATTCGCTCCTGGATCTCTAGCTCGATCCCAGATTGTCACGATACTTCTGTCCTTAGCTCAGGATCCAAGGCGATCAATGTGACTGGGGTCAAAGTGTATTCCAATCGAATTTATCTCAAATCTTGTGAATCTGAAAAGTAAAAGTCCCAATTTAACGGTGTGTCAGATTTTAAAAAAGACTATGGAGGATACGTGCCTAAGCGAATGCCCGTAAAGCACGTTCTCATCATCTATGACAAATATCGAAAGATGTTGGAGCTGTTAGCACCTAGACGTAATGTTAAGGTTTATCAGTCCTCAACCTGATCCGGTGGACTGTCAAGCTGTATTGACCGCCTTTCCCACGCAAACAGCCGGTCAATATGCGACAGATAAGCAGGTTATACCCTGCTGCACTACCGCCGCGAACCTAAACGAGTCTGGCTCGAGATAAGGATGCATTGCATTATTGCAATAAATTTGGTCGACCGTTGAACTATGTTGAAAACTACGATGCTCGCTCGCTAGTCTCGAGGAAATTGCGGGTACATAAAAGTGGTGAAGAAGTCGAGAATTTCGTCTTGCCCGAGTTCCATGATCTACCGAAGAGGCTAAAATTGTACTTCGGAACAATGATACTTCACGAACGTTATCTTCGCCGCGAAAGTAGTCGAAAGTGCAATGCATTCCGGAGCCTCTCTTCATCCAGGCACCTGATATAATTTGTAGAGAAAACGAAAAGTGTCGGTGAACGGCAGACAGGTAAGAGGTGGGTCTATGTAAACGAGCTCGCAGCTGTTGGGCCGGTTCAACGCTTTAATTGGATTAAATTCAGATAAAATGACCAAGCTTGTAGGTACCTGCAACATTCGCCGTGTGGAGGTGCGTAACCATATCGCGAATGCGCGGATTGTATGGTAATGTTTGACATTAATCTGGTATGCGGAGCGACCCAATTACACAGTCTCCATACGTCTTTGCAGCAGCGCTATCCGTACCTCCGGCTCTCTTTCCGATTGCGAAATACAGACTGTGTTATACCTGCATAACGTATCTCTCGGAGAGAGACTTTTCTGCGAGTTGATATGTAGCGAGACGTTACATACCGTGCGGATCGGCGAATCGATTCAATTTCGTGATTATGGAACAACGTGTTCACCCGCAGCTGCGCAGAGAGAAGATATTGACAGACGAGAGTCGATTACCATTCGCGAATAACTTTTCGCCGGCGAACTTCTTTCGCGGCTTGATCGTCCGCCGCATGCAAACTACACACGCTATACGATTTCTTCGCTGTGGCGGTGATCGGTACGAACTACGTAGGTCATCAAGATGTTATTACCTGGGGAATTGGCTCGGCTCGGGTAGTCAAAGGTTGGATGCGTTATGTCTGTCAGGCTTATAAGGCCGCGAGGGAGGAAATTAAACTTTGACTCTTGTGCGAGGCTTGTGAACTTTGTTGCGAGCATCGAGTTTATGGGATTACCAAGGCAACTTGTAAGGTGTGTCGCGAAAATTATTGCCCATCTCTGCAGTAAGAGTGAAAAACGAATTTGGCTGTTGGGATTCCATCATCGTGCATCTTTGCGCTTGTAAGATATACCTGGAAGCAATGTTTTCACAGCGAATAGCATTCGAGTGACTAAACATCTTCGTAATTCCAACTTCAGCGTGTACTCGATAACGACGATTATTTCATTATGTAGAGTATAAGTGCCCCTTATCTGTCTCGCGGGCTACATGTATACCATGCACGAGCAAACAACGCTCGGCAAATATGTGTGTATTGCCAATATAACCGCATTCCCCTTCTGAGCTAGTTAACGTATACCTGCACCATACACCTGGGTATAAAACATACACAAGAATATTATATTACGTGTGTGTACAAATTTATACCCGAGGTGCGAGGTATAAACATCTCTCGGTACAATATAATAATTCATACGCGTCGTATCTTATATTCGTCTATTTCATAATTTTCTATAACCAGGCGGTAAAGTTGGACCTGAGATTCTTATCTCGGCAGCCACCAGTCGAGGGACTACTTCTGATAAAACGAGAAAAGGTGACGCGGAATAACATGGAGCGGAAGATGAACGGTCCTTGTCGAAATGACAAAAAAGTAAATGAAGAGGAACCGGCCACGAGAGTAGCCGCAGCTCAGCGATAATAACACAATCCATGTTGCACCACGGTACAAGGCTTCAGGTGTCCCATGTGTCTTCGGGCTCTTCGTCACTTTTACGACTCCGGCACGTGGCTTTGAGCTATGGCAGACAAATAGACTGCCACGGCAGAGAGCTTTAGCTGCACATTATGCTGAAATAAACACGCCGGTATTGTCCCGAAGTCGACGGGAGGTTGACGATTCCAAGTCAGGGTGCTTGCGTTGCTTCCATGCGATCCTCGATCACTCACCTTGCGGGAGTCAAAGAAATCGTTCATGACTTCCAGAGTCTCGATGATGAGCCGAAAAAATTTCACCACGCCCGTCGCGGAGTGCGTGCTTATTTTTCGATTTGTCACAAACACCTTCCTCACCTCGCTTAGGTGTAAGGTTGGTGTGTCTGCGACGGACGAGGAGTCAGGACTCGAGGTATAGGAAGTAACTAACGTCTACGACCGGGGGGAAAAACGACGCTTGGTTTTTGCGCGCTGGTATAACGATAGGGAACCGTCTACGACGGTATTAAGTCATTTGTATGTCATATTCTCGCAAGAGGCTATCATCGCTATTCATCGCCTTCTCTCCGCGCGCTGCAATTCTGCGGTCTCTCGAATAGCCCACCGCATGCCGAGACGGACGAGAGGACGGAGAGATTCTTGCCGATTACGGGGCGATAAGGGCGAAGAGAGGATCACGTTTTAGATTTTTTCTTTATCATCGAGCGCGACAATTAATCGCTCTTCGTGTGAACGTCGAGGTAACAGGCATATCCCCGCTGTTGCATGGCCCTAACGATCTTCTACGTGTAAATAAGTATTTCTTGTTGTTTTTGCCTATATTGACGTTAGTCTGGCAGGTCAAAAACAAACGTAAATAAGCGGACAGGCTTACAAAAAAAAAAATGACGAGAACGATAATAAATACGACTTTGACTATCAATTGAATAAATTAAATGACATATAAATAAAATGTAAATGGAATATAACTAAAATATAAATAAAATGTAAATGAAATATAAATGACATATAAAAACTCTTTAAATCCTGTCCATCGTCAAAATAATAAAAATTACACATTCATTCAAACATTCACAAATAAATTAAAATAAAATACGCCGTAATTAACACACACTGGGATATAAAATTGTCTATGATGATAATGAAAAAAGTTGATAAGTCATAAATAAATTAAAAATCACTCATCCTTTTCTTTATACTTGGCAGCAGCTCCGTCGTGTGATTATCTAGGTGATTTTGAGAGTCTTTCGATAAAATTTGGGATCTACGGTCTTCTTAAGTTTTCTTCGCGGCGATTCCGTAAAGCGAAAAAGTTTGTAAAAATCGCTGATTCCTTGGATCTCGTGACTTCGTTTTGTTTTTTATTCTTGACTCACACGTTAGGATGCGTACGGATATTTACTGGCGATGTCGATGTGTTAATTTAATTTGAATTTGCGTTAACAACGATTAAACAATCACTACGGGAATTATAAACCGGTTGGTTGGGCGTCTTCCCGTAGACTCTTTCAAATTCTGAGCCGTTCTCCCGCCTGACGCCTAAATCGAGATGGCTGTGCTTAGCAAAATTTCGCGGGCACTTTTGAACTCATAATATCGTCACATACCGATCGCTGATGCTCACCGGCCATAAACTAAGATTCCTCTAATTGCGATCGTCGCTGCATTCCTTTTGACGAGTTACGCGCTACTTCGTTGCGCATCCTGCGCTAATACTGCGCAGCCGCTTCGCCGCCACCCGAGTGGGAATCCTGTGTCGAAAAAGGCTGGATCTATTGGATCTTCTAGCGTTAACACTCTTTGCAATTAATACGATCTTGCTGGCCAGCCCGACGATACTTATAGCCAGCTGGCAATTAAATTTTATCACACAACCGTAATCGTAATCGTTGCAAATATTGTACGCCAGCTTTGCGATAGTTGCAAGCAGTTGAATATTACGTTGCGGTAATCGTTTTTTTTTTTCATTTTACT
Source organism: Neodiprion lecontei (assembly GCF_021901455.1). NCBI lineage: Eukaryota > Metazoa > Arthropoda > Insecta > Hymenoptera > Diprionidae > Neodiprion > Neodiprion lecontei. The sequence goes on along the minus strand of NC_060261.1, from coordinate 42,603,733 downwards.
TCATGTTGGTAAACGGTCTTCGTCGGATCGAATTTCAGCCTGCGAAAAATTTTTCGAAGCTCCTGAAGCGATTCATCGGTTTCCGATTAACACGTGAATTTCAAGTGAAGACAGCGTAAAGTCGTTTGAAAAGTGGGAATGGAAAGTAGAGCTCGAAGTTCCCTCTTCGACATATCCTTTTTAGATTTTGCTCAACACGGAGGTAATTTATGGACGTGATTCTTGAGTAAACTTCGGTTCGCTTGGCAGAAAGCGGCTGTGAAACTTGGTCGGTAAATTTGTTAGAGATACTGTGAAACAAGTATATTTCAGCGAAGAAATCTCGCGGGCTTTGTACTACAGATTCCGTCCGAATCTCGCCTACACACCATTATTTTCCTCTTCTTGCGCATTTCCAAAGACGGTAGTCGATTATACCGGCGATGATTGAAACGAGAATAAAATATTGACTGACAAACCGAAGATGTTTTATGTTCTCTCATTCAAATGTCAAAAATTACAGGGACAGAAATCCTCGCGAGCATTCTAGAAAGAAGCCAACCAAACGATAAGCGCGTATTAATACAAAGTGATTTAAAATTAATTGACCATACTTTTTGATCAATTACTCAGCATAAATTCTTACGGCAACTTTAGATGAGATTGACTAAGGCGCATGATGACGTTACAGCCCGAAGCGAAGTAACATCGTGTAAGAGCTACTCGCTTCTCTGTTTCTGCATCCAGTTTCCTCCTTGCAGATCTCCATAATACGCACAACCAGGTACGTCGCGTCTACATGCACGAGTAAGCATAAGTCCAGTAATAAATTTACAGTTCCTCTCGTCGTCGATAACTCGACTGCTTATAAAAACCCGTATTGCGGCATGATTGGGTTACATGGAAAGTACGCGCGTGGAACCAGGTCGTCGCAATCGCAGCGCTTCTCCGCTCGGCGCATACTCCGATCCCAATTGTAAATCGCGCAACTCTGGGACGCGCAGCAGATGTCAAAGACGGTAAACAAGTGCGCGGATTGAATTTCAGCAATAATCACTGAAAGTATTCGAAACTGTACGGACGAATATCGAGGGGCTGTAAAATTGTTATCATTGACATTTTTCTCGGCTCCGCGGAATCGCGCGCGCGTTCCGCGATGACAAAGCTCTGGAATCCGCATCGCCGTGCATCGGATGAACGCGCGTTGATACGGCGGACATACCGGGTCGATTCCAGACAGCCAATCAAATACCGGATGAGACGCGGAGGCACGGGAAAGCGGGCAGCCAGCAGCAGACGCGTTGCGCCGTTGCGCGCACGAGGGCAATGCTACCGGACTCGTCCTTGCCTTGCGTCATGCGACCTTCGCAGCAGTCGACTTCACAACGCGCGCAGCTCCTCCAGGCGTCCGTCCCTCTTCTTCCCCCCAATCGCGCTATTAGCTTCTCGCTCGCCGCCGCGCCGCCGCGATCGTTTCTCATCTTGCGCGCACGCGTCTCGACCGACGCGATTTGATCCGATGCTGAAAAACAATCCAGGCCCGAAGATGGCGGTCGGAATATACGCCGATGCGGAACGAGTTTCGTTGCTCAGCTGCTCCGTTTTTCTTTCGCTCATCTTCGATCGAGCCCACCGGTCGATGCGCTTATGGGTAAAACTTATTTTCAGGACATTCGCGTCACTCGATACTTCTTCCTCGTTCTTTCGCCTAACTTTGCCGATTTCAGAACCGTTACGCGAGGTTTTTCTCAGTACAATTTCAGTTCTTGAATTCCTGACAAAGATATAACCTCACTAGTCAAAAAACGTGGCCCATCTTGAGCGTCGACGGTCGGCTTAACCCAAAACTTTTGACGATTTTCATTAAATTTTCTTTGCTTCTGATCTTCTGATTTCAACAGTCAACCTGTACAATCTGTTACTAAAAAAAAAAAAAAAAACAAAGTAAGGGAGGTTGAAAAATCGGAATTGGCTGAAATGCTCCCGATATGAATTCCGCACGAATATATACCGCGAGGCTGTTGCCACCGGAGCCGGAGGTTGGTTTCGTAATCACCGCATCTCTTCGACCTTCAACTCGAACCGAGCCTTCGGCGTTGCCCCGTGGCACAGCGATGAATCCTGAGGCGCCTTCGTCCGAGAAGCGTTAAGACGATGACGCGGGGTTATGAGGAGGGTATTCCGGACGGCACGAAACCCGTCATTCTCCATCTCGGCAGCATAGCGCGGCGAAACCGAGGAGAAGAGTGTAACTCGAAGGTATAACCGAAACCGAGAGAAAGCAGGTTTTTTTTTGTCAGGGTCCCTCGCCGAGGTCGTTTCTCCTCGTCTTCTTCTTCTTCCTCCTTCACGGTCAGGTCCTTTTCCTTCTCCTTCTATTTCTACTTCTACTTCTCTTTCCCCTCCTCATTTTCGTTATTTTTTTCATCTCGGCATGATCGCAGCGTCGGCGTCGAGTCGCCCATGGGCGTTTAAGGGTTACGTGATTACAGGCTCCGCAGCTCGTTCAACGACGGTGAAAACACTTTCCTTCCTTTTTTATCGCGTCACTAATTGGTAGATACTGCATCGACCGACGAATGTTGCACAATGCACTCGTAGGAACGCCGTGTATCAACACCGACACTCGTTTACGCGTGTGTTTGCTACATCATAAAAGTCCATCCCCCCAATATTTTACCTCGGTATCAGATTTTAGAGAGAATAATTCTTTCGTATCAGATCATCCGAGATCTTACGGAGTTCGGAAGATCCCTTCTTGGTAAATCGGTCGATTGCAACGGACCGTTCCTCAAATGTGTTTTATCCGTAATTTTACGAGAACCGCGAACGCTTTCAACGTTTGACAATTTCGCAATTGCTGAAAGTTGTTATCGAAAGTGGAACGGAAGTAGTTTTCTTTTTCCTGTGCGCTGTTTTGTCTCCCTCTTATCTTCCATCCTCGAGTTCGTGCTTTTTTTTTTTTTTTAATTCACCTCTTCGTTAGTCGCACGAGCATTAGCATGGGAACGGAGTTCTACGATAAAGGAAAAAAAAAAAAAAAAAAAAACAGCTAAAGATTATTACAAAAAACGTAGCTGCACGGGCGTAAAACGCGTTTTGTTCGGGTACGTAATATTAGATTATCTCTTCTCGGTGCAGCAGCAGTAGCGGCAGCAGCAATGAGAGTCGACGCAAGTCTCAGATAGGCGATCAAATGAGTCTCGACCTCTTTCTTCCTTCTGTGTCTAGACATTGTGTACCCACAAATGCACGTACACAGAGACCGACCGAAATAATCTTTGTAATAGAATTTACCGTTGTTTTTTCGTCACCGTACAATATGGACGGGGATCGATGTAAGCGTACGCCTAGGCACAATCGTGCATTTAGGTACTCTCGCGTTACACACGAGCACTCGATTCTCTCTCGTGCACGCATGTGACAATACCGCGATCCGGCAATTAAAGACGTCTGACTCGCGACCGACCTTCCGACCGACTACGTAAACGCCGAGAGGATCCTTTATTCGTCGTTAATTAACGGGCGAAATGAGCCAGGCAAAACACATCTAACCGTACGCTCGCAGTTCGCGCGTTAGAACGTTCAAAAAACGTTGCGGTGATTATTATGCGCGCATGTTATAACCTCGAGTTTATCGAGTTGTGTATAAATTTTTCCCGCCGATTTCTTCTCGGACCTTTATAATCGCTTGTATCTTTGTGCAATTGATGTGTTCCGGGTGTCGCAAACCGTCCACGTGTATAACGTGTACAACATCGTAACGTCACGCGTGTATCGGAATTCTTGCAAAATGGCCACGAGGATAAACAGAACAATTAACGCCCTCCGTTCGCCCGGACCAAGAATGTCGACCACCTACTTCCGGTTCGCAATTAGCGCAATTAATGCAATTAGCATCGTTAGTTAGTCAGAAGAACGAAGCCTCCTCTCAATTCTGTGTCTCTTAAACGCGTACAGCGTACCTACTTCTCCGGTCGCGTGACGGTGTGCGAATTGGTTGATGACAGCCTTAGCTAACATCCTTTCAATTGTTTCGAGATTTCTCGCATACAAGCCTCTAAATGCTTGTTTGCTTGCGGGCGAAGAACTCTCGGATTATACATCCGCTGTTATTTGCGAGATCGCGTTCGCTAAATTTAGGACGCTAGCGTGCAGCCAAATGCCAATTCGTCTTTGCGTACTTGCTTTATTACATATACACATGCACCGGCACTATTCGGAGAAAGTTGCAGCGTTGCGGCTCACGCTATTCAGGGATCGCAGAACTTTCAACCAAATTTTGACTTTTTCCAACCAGAATCGAATAGGACTCGAAGTTACATAACCATTTTTTACGTCATACAAGCTTGTCTATTTCTTTCCTTCTTCTTGGCTTGGGGACACTTGGGGCTTCGGATTTCGGCCAAACATTTGATCACTTTTAAAAAAAACGCTAGAATTAATCGATCGACGTGATTTTGCGACAAAAAACAACCGTGCGTCATATCAAGTTGCTGCAATTGTTAGTTGCAAAGATACGGTAGAAAAACGGAAAAGTCTTGTTGTTTTTTCTCAGCAGTTGTTCGTACGATGTTTCGTTTGAATTGTTTTTCTTTTTGGATCTGGAATCTCAATTAGTGGAAACTACAGATCATTCTCATTATAAAACGTTTTTGGTTTCTAAATATCGTAAAGGTATCTTTTGTTATTGAAAAAACTATAATAATGGTTGTACATGTTTTCTCTTTAATTTCTATCCTGTACTTGTTCCCGATACGCGGATGTTGAGATCAATCAGAATTACGTTCGAGAATTATAATGAAACCGCGCATGTCTCTTGCAGGCTTATGCAATCAATATATGCTAAAAATGACAGATAGAAAGTAGGATTTGTTAATTATTATGCCTAATTGGATGGCGTGGGGAAAGAGAGAATCGTAAATTTCGTGCCTCGGGGGCAGACTGCAGGGTATACCCTAATATTTTGCACTTTTATTCCGACAACTGATGATTGCCAAAAATTATACAACCACTGAGAAAAAAAACAAACAGACATTGTATGCAGATACACGGTAGATGTTCTCGACGCTCTTCGTTACAGTTTATTACTCGTTTTTCAACCGTATCGGATCAAACTTATCCTTATCGCGTTCAGCTGGCTAAATTTAACTCCGACGATAATCTGCTCAACTGCATAATCCATGTAAGACAGCCACACAGGCTTGAAAAAAATTTACTCAACTAAGGATGATGCAATTATTATATACATATATACATATATATGTATATATATATACTCACTGACGATTCTAAAATTTTTGAGAGTTCGGGTCAATACAGAAAAAAATTAAGAGTACAATTCAAGAGGGAATTACGAAGAAATCCAAAATGCAGGAATCAAATCTTGAACTTGCTGTTTGGTTTTTGTTAAAAATAGTCGACGCGCCGATTTTACGTTTTCACCCAGTTATATTCGAAATCCGCAAATTAGAGCCAAATCGCTATCGCGCATTATGGAATTCGATAGCGTGAGTGCAGGATCTGAAACCGCCTGACCGACGGCAAAGAACTCATTATCGTTAAACGTTCATCGTTGAGCATTTCAGCCATGCAGTCATAAGAGCCCGGCAAACTGCGGATAGCCGGAGTCGTTGAGAGTGTCGAGATATTTACACCGCATCGTGATAGTTTCCGATTGTAAGCATTACGTGGGATACGCATGCACGCTGCATGCCTGCAGCGCGTTATGAAGCGTTACATATATCGCCTTCGGTCAAGGCACTCTCGCAATTAGACCTCCTTGATTTCTATCCGGACTTTATCGCCCTGCCACGATTTTCTCGTAATTAGGATCGGTAATGATCGTCCAGTTTCTTTATCTTTTTTCCGTCCTCCTCGAGCTGGGCTTATTTCTTTCATTTTGAAATTCACGCGCGTAGTCTGAACTTGTATATGCATGAGCTGAGGAATAACATTTATTCGAATAAATAATAATAGCAATATTAATTACGTAACATGTGTCTGACTCGCGTGTTACCGGAGATTTTCCGATACAGGTATATAATTGGTAGGTATACGGATATGATTAATTCTTGTAAAAAGCTACTCGCGTAATTATTTCGCCCGTTGTTTTTAATCTTGCGAATCTAATTATTTACGAGAGAAGAGGAGAAAAAGATAGAAAGAAGGAGGGAAAGAAAAAAAAGCATATTTGCAAGCAAATGAACAAACTTCCGTGAAATCGATTCTCCTCGCTTGACCAATACGTCGTATCTTAAGGGATCCGTGTATCAGCTGCGCATGGAGAGAAACTGACGAGTTAATTTCAATGGGAAGGAGTGGTCGCGACCACGCGATCGACGGGATGTTGAGATTCAGACCCGCCTGCGAACAAGGAGGATGTGAGTAAGCGCGTATGGCATGCGTGCGAGTCGCTTATCGAGGTGCAGGACACGGGGTACATTCCGGGCATCTGATCCTCTCCGCTCTCCAGGAGCCGGACGCGAATCGCACGCAATCGTTGCGCACGCGACGATTATGAAGAAACAAACTGCAAATCGAGGATTCTTTGATCGCGGTGCCGAAACGTCGAAAATCGAGAGGCCATTTCGATCGAGGAAGTCGTAAACTTCGAAGATCGAAATCAAATTGCATAATAAAGGAATTTAATTTACTGAAATATTCGTTGAAATAAAGAGGAATAGATCGAGATGCGGAAATCATTGCTAATCGCTTCGGATAACGTAATTGCGTCGAAGAAATCGCCCGGCAAGCGTTGGAATTCATGAAAATCGTTGCGGTAGACGTCAAAAATGGTTTCAATTCGCGATCACTATCGATTTTTATTTCATCGAATGCTTTCGTTGATCTCAACTGACTTCCAATGACTCCCCAGCGCTTCGTATGATTTACATTGGTTTCCTGTGATTCTAATCGAATCCGGAAATCATTGAAAATCACTCGTAATCAATGTTAACGGATGGGAATACATCATTTGATTTCAAAGCGAATGGCCTATCGAGTGGCTCAAAATTCAGACTCGTTCCGCAGCGAGGGCGTCGCGGAATAACCGAAACATCTTCGGAACGGATGTCTCGGTGATTTATTATCTCGCAATCGGACCATTTTCCTCCCTCATTCTCGACCTGCCCACGCCCAGGACACCCGGCGCGAAACTGCTGACTCAATCTCGCCTGAAACGGCGCACCTGTCTTTGGATTGTTTTATCACTCTAGCAGCCATAAATAAAGATATTAATTACACCGCAGTATAATTCTGTGCTCCGGGTTTAGGTCGTCAGGCTTCCAAGCGATCCATTCAGCGACTCGGTTTATTGCCGTGGATTGGTGGTTTCGCTGGTTCTCTGTAGGCTTGTTGGACGTTCGAACTGATTGCTCGTGCGGAAGATAGTTCGTCTGAAATTTGATCGGTTAACGAAAACGACAGTTTCTTATATTAACGATAAGATGGATTTACATTCGTGAAGCTATTCACGCCGGAAATCTCTGAGAAGCGTTTAACGTTCCAATCAATCACTTTAAACCTCCTGGGATTTGTATCCAAATATCTTGGGCGAAATTCACCCAGTACGTTATATTTTGCTTCGAAAACGAGTTCTAACAATTTAAATAAAATATCTAGGTATTTTTTGAGGATCGTAATAGAAGCTCTCTTACTTTTCCTAACCAAAATTGACCGTTTAAATACTGTAAAGTATCGACAAAGTTGAAGAAAGTGGCAAAAATGTCGAAAAAGGTCTTTGTTTTTCGCACGAAGAACCTTTTATCGCAATTGGCTTATCGGGGTTAATTTAGAGACTAAGAACGAAACACCGTCCTTCAATTCTACTTTTCCCACAAAAAAAGTCTCTTTCATTCAAGTTTCTCCATCCGGACTTGGCTGCGTCGAAAAAATGTCCATTCTTGGAAGCATGATCAAGAGTCCGTCAAGGAGATCGATCACACGCAGATCAGGTTTTTCTTTCAAACTCCTTTAGAAACGATTATTGAACAAAACGTATCCATCGTGACTCGGTAACTCTACGAGCGCTGTACGTGCGTTTTAAACAGAGTCGATAACGGGGTGTATAATGTAAGTGCAGCGCACCTACGGGGGGTGTAGTGATTTTCTAACGAGCGTATATGCACACGGGTGACGTGCCTCGCAACCTTTAGACCGCAATGGTTAGAGTAGCAACAATCTCACAATCACCGCTTCGCGGCACAGCGGCCTGCAGAGGTGGTGTACGTATTATGCATTATACCCGCAGACCTGGGTACAAGTATGTACGTATCACTTTCGCCCGCGGACAGATTCCGTATCGTTAACCCGTGACCCGCCTTTCCCCATAGACAATGTGACACCGGTTCGATATAAATATTCAATCGGCATCGTGACGGGTTCTTTGTCTGTTATCCTATCCCATGCGCCTAACCGCGCTTTCCTAATTAATTGCCCGTAACTGCGCTCCACGCTGTCCAGAAACCCCATGGCGCGAAATTCAACCGTAAGTTGTGGTTAGGAATGGGATTTTGCTAGCGGGTATTTATGAGGTTACGGGTGAAAGTCTGTTCAACCCCCTTCCGCCATCGGAAATGTGCACATTTTTCCACATTTAATGCAAAGCTGAAAGTGATTCAAGTTCCATAATAGATACGAATAATTCCGATAACTTCCCATGGGGTATGGAAAGGGTCCCGTTCTTACGACGCTCGGCGACGCGCGTCGAGGAATCGTGCGATTGAAATAATTGATGCGTTTTGTCGCGAGCCGAAGTGTGAAAAGCGGGAGGGGGATTCCATCGGGGAATTAACGGACCAATTTAATTGCAGTTTACACGAGTTAATTATTCTAAAAGCGCCTTTATGCTACCGGTTGATAATATCTTGTTTGACATCTCGCACGACTGCCCGGCTGCGCAGGCTCGCTGTATGAGAGGACTCGACGCTTATTGCTTGTTGCGCTGCTGATCGGCTAGTGCACGGCGCTTTTAAACTGCGCGCATTCTCTCGCCTCTGCGCTGCGCTCAGTGCCGGACGTAAATGGACTGCGGGTTGGCTTAATTGATTAGCTCGCAAACAGGTTGTGTTATTAATGTAACGCGCACCGAGTCGCCTCGCTGCGCGGTGTGTTGCGCACGGCGTCACCTCGAAATCCGCGATATTTTTCACTTTCAACTACCACCGAACTTTCGATAGATAAAAAAAGAGAGAATAATAAAAAAAAAAAATAAAAGACTAATGCAAAAATTGATTTCTCATCTCGTATCGCGACTACGGCTGGCCGATACAGGCATCTAAACACGCGAATCGCAGAGAAATCTTTTTCTAATAGCTTCAACTGCAGCGACGCGGCGATGCAAATTATCATATACCGATATACGCTTGAATAAATTGCACGTTACGGCGTCTAGTCAACAAGTTGTCGCTGCACGATGTAACGCGTGTTGTTACAAGCTCGCTAACTCTTGAATGTTAGCTCATCGGACCGACCAGACCTGTTTATCAAATTTTCGTTTCTCGTTCGGCAACGTAATTTCGCCATCGTTACGATATTGTAACTTTGTCGTATTATAATATGTACAAAAAACGCAGTGAAATTCCGCCGTCACGCTTATAATGCATAATTTTCGTGAGAATAATTTGCATACTGTTTGGCCACATCTACGTACCTACGTTCGCCCATATTTCTCTGGAATTTATGCCGCGTGTCGCGTAGATAATACGATCCTGTCTGGCACAGTTTTCGAGTAGTTGAAACATTTTTACGACGCTGATAAACACCCGGTCTATCCAGTACGTTGTATAACCGAGTCGCGGGTTCTGGAACGCGGCCAAGAAGAAGAAGAAAGCGGACGACGTAGTTGCGAGCATAATGTAACGTTCAAACGTTGCGCATCTATGACGAGAATACGTATCGTATATAACCGATTCGCGGAGATGCTTTTACGAGGCGTAAATGCACCCTGGATAAAAAAAAAAAAGAAACATTTTTGTCAATTTTTTACTTCACCCCAAAAAGAAAAACTATCCTTCTCGTTCTTCTCGTTTCTTCCAAGTATTCCTGACTAACGGAAGTGGTTTGCTCTTTTTTTTTTTTTTTTTTCTTTTACCGAGACGTCGAACGATTATAAGGTAGGAAATGGGGCAATCACGCGGTGAAAACGTCCCAGTCGATCGCGCAACTCTCCGGCGAAAATTAAACGGGCTGCAAGTAAGAAGAAATGCGGAGGAAACTGCGGCGTTTCGCGTTCCAGGTGAAACCACCGCTCTGCGGTGATTTTACGCTATCTGTATGCAAATCGATACAGCCGTAACGATTGCTGAGAGGCAAAGGATGACAGTTGATTGACTGGTAACAACGTCGTTGCATTGTGTGTAATATTTCTGCGACGTACGATTTTATCTCATCGGCTTCGTCCGGTCGTTTGCTGCGGCTGGCGACAATAACAGGCGGTTGAAAAACCACTGAACTCTGCTTCCTTGATAGTGCAGTAATTGTTTTCCAATTTAATATTTTCCCCGATACGACAGCTGCGCGGAGCGCGGATCAACGACAAGTGCTGCAGACAGCGCGGCAGCAATTATAATAGTTAATTAATTGTATCGCGGGTGCAGCCACCCTCGACCTCCGCGCTTTGAAACCTGAATCAGCCTTTCGACGATAAGTCCTGCACGCTGTGCAACGCGCCGGGATCCGAACCGTCGTTTCGAAGCCTCGCACGTTTTTCACCGCGATCGCAGTCGATCGGCAGAGCGGCTTTTTTGATTTCCTCCTCACATTTGGCTGAAAGGTTACCGGGAATAATTGAGAAAAATTGAGTCACGATTTTGTATAATAATCGCGACTCCCAATTTGTGATCTTCGATCCCCGACGTATTTGCCGCTTTCAAATAACATCCACCCGCAATTTCCAAGTGGGTAACGGCGCAGCGTCTTCCACGCAATTAATTATCGATATTTTTGCTATTCCGCCGCGTGGCCGAGCGATTCGAAATCGCTGCTGGAGACGTTTGCTTACCCTACACGATTACTGCGAGAGCAGACGCGTGTATTTCATACATGGGCACGTATGCATATTACGGATGCACATATAACGCGCATACCTGTGTCAGCCCGCGGCACGTTCCCACTCGGCTGAACTTGCACTATCCGTGCTATCCGGGATTTTTTCTCACCGCCTCAGGGGAGAGGAATAAAGGCTGACGGTCGATGTTTCGCGTTAAGGGATCGCGTTGCGAGAGCATCGATAAAGTTCAACTTGAAAATTAAACTCAATTAATTCAGCTCTTGGTGTAATTCTTTCTCCGTTTGTCACACGCGACGTGCGGTATTTTTTTGATCCACCAACGTCATCGAGGATTAACGTCGCTGGAATCGGACCGAGTCAATGCACCTTCCGTTAAAACGCATAATGAAAATCGAGCAGAATCCAGCTGCCGTATTCTCTGTCTTCTGTATTAGGAACAGCATGGCAATAAACATCAGGTGCATATGCAGCGTGACTCAGAGTCCGGTCGGCAAGGCCGAAACGCAGTGTTGTTTTATTGTAGGTGTGATCGCTGCACTTGTTGCAATCAGCGCCGTTCTTGTTGAAATTGCTTTCGTTATAACTTTTCATGCTTTGCAGCAAATTGTTATTTTTTTTTTTTTTTTTCTCTCATTCGACAGACTTAAGTAACCGGCTCAGTTCCTCCGCGCATAAATTGACATTCGTGGTGGAATTCACTTCGGCATTTTTCATATTTACAGTACCGAACGAACGTGAGATGAGAATTAGGGGAAACGGTCACCGTTCGAAAAGGAGAACAAATGTGCCAGATGTGTTTCCTGGCCGTAGTTGTTCGCGTTTATATTCTCAAATGGTCTATTGCACATCTTGAATGTACCTAAACATACAAGCGCAATGCGTTGGAATGCTGCTTTGAAACTAGAAACCTCTGAGAGACCCTCGTTTACGGATAGGTGTCCGCACACATAAACGTAAGTACACACATCTATGCGTACGAAAGATAAAGGCAGCGCGCAACAACGCGACAACGATCACGTACGAACGTCTGTGTCGTGAACGTGAAATGAATTGCGCGTGTGGAGTTTGCTACCTGCGACGTCAGCTCGTCGGCACGGTGAGCATGAAATGTCCAAACGAAATTATCACCTGATAAGACGTTATCGGAATGGCAGGTGTGAATCGAAAGTGAGACAGCGTTGAGAGAGGGAGCCAAGCCAACGACAATGGAACCTGGCATCGTGATCGTCAAGGTATGAATTTCTCACTGCCTTGAAGAGGAACGGGATCAATTGCGATTCTTAAATTGCCAATGAAATTGCCAGCTGCGTGTAGTTGTTGCACCTATGAACTCGGGAGAATTTGTCAGCGTTACACTTTTTCACGAGTCGTTGATAAGATACCGGGGTGAGTCGACATCGCGATCAGTCAAGTGGATGGGAGAACAGATTCGGTCGTGTTATTTCTGGTAACATTGACGACTTTACGACCACACGCTTGGGGATTATTTTATCAGACTGGATGGAGAAGAACGGTGTATATTCTAAGTTTGAAACAGCCGTATGACAATAATCCTATTTACCTAGTTGGTGCGCGTAAATTGAAACGTCGGAGAGACCGCGTGGTGTCAAGTTTGCGAGTCCAGATCACGCTTGTTTGAATACCTGATAACATAATCGCGGCTACGTTGTCTTTAAATTTATTCGTTGACACACGTTTGTTTAGCTGGCGGAGGTCAAAATCTGAGTTAATTTTTACCGCACCATTTGGATGCACGTTCAGACGTTTCGGATCGTAGCGTGACGATGCGGTTCGAGAACGACGAACGCTAATTACGTTTATAATTGTCAATCAAGAATTCGAATTGGCAATTTATCGAGACTGTATTTGGAGCAGCTTTCGATCTATGCCAATGGGTATGTAACGATCGGAAAGATATTGCGGAGCGAATAATGAAGCGCGAGAGGATCGACGGAATACTCCGTGTACACACCAACGGCGAGATTCCCGCGGCACGTTGAACTCCCTGCCGGTGGTTTTTTTTTTTATCTTTTTTTTTATTGTCGGTGGATAAAAAAGCGAATGAAACTCGAACGCCGAAGGCGGCGGTGGCCGAGGCAGGAGGAAGATAAAGAACGAGGAAGAAGAACGACGGATGGAAGGGCTTTCACAGAGGGAGGAGACGGCGTATCGGGCGTATTTAGATGGAGGGAAAGAGGGCAGGTGGTTCCCCGGTGTGTGTGGACTAAGGTAAGTCGGAGAGGAGCCGAAATAAAAGGAGAAAAGGAGAAATGGAAGAGGAGGAAACCCGCGGCCGGGTTCACCAACACCGATTTCAACCCGCGTCCGTGCACGCTTGTTATAATCACACGCGCGGAGGACGAGAATGAGAAGGCATTAGAGGCGACCTTGAGAAGGACCTTGGGGAGGGCCTTGCAAGGCCGTCTTTCCAGCCTCTCTGGACCCGTCCCGTCTCGGTTTGTTGCGTCCGGCTCCGGGACTACGGGCATCGCTAGGTTTGGACGTGGTGAAAGGTGCGGATGGCCGTAGTGTTCCTTCCTTGTATCGTCTTACGCTCCACCGCAAGACACCGGCTCTAGTTATGGAAGTAGTCGAGACACCGAATCTCCCGACCGACGCAAGATCGGCAAGGTCTGTCATTTTCGCCAGAGCGGTTGAAAAATATTAATCGGGATCCGATCCGAGTAAACAAAAATCTCGAGGAGGTCCATTTGTGGTCATTTTGACTCCATCTTCGGGGATTCCGATGACTGCTGATCATCGAATTGACCGACAATGAGTAGCTTTTCGGTCGAGGATCGCAACTTTAGCTACTCTTGACTCTTAAGCCACACAAGCGTAAGGTCCGCATATAATTGCGCAGGTACTTCAACCGGAAAATTTACGACAAGTGCGATACGGCAGTGAAATTTCTTGTTTGTTAGCCTCTATTATTAACGGTGATAAAACCTTTCGGAATGTCGTGATACCCCGCTGGCTTCAACCATATTCAAGCGTATACAGTGTATGCACAGGTGTCCCCCCGGCTCGTTTGAATAAGCGAATTCAGCGCAGCTCGAGTCGCGAGTATGTTAAAAGCGACACCAAGACCAGATATGGGAGGCACACGCTTTTGCTTCCGTCTCTCTCACTCTCCAATCTTCCATTCTTCGGTTTTTACTTCAGCTCCTCGACGGCTCCTTGAATGAAAGGGAAATTTTCCGATCTTTTTGTGTGTTTGCAAAGGATCGTTTAGATTTCCTGCGTCCTGCGACGGTTTGTTCTCAAAGAACCTGCATCGGGCTTCCGAAGAGTCTTTCCCCGATAACTTCACGTTTACACTTCCTCGGTTTTATGAATGCGAGATCTGGCGTGTTGCGAGTATATTATGCAACCATTCTGTAACTGCACATTGGTGAACGGTAGACTCACGCCGCGAGGAAAGTATGTTGAAGATATGAGACAAAGAAATGATCTCAAGAAAAGATGGTTCCGCGAAAATGGCCTTATTTAAGGTACACTGTGTATATAACTTGTAGGTAATAAATAGCGAGGAATTGAACATATTTGCATCGTGCATGTACTAGATTCAAAAATGCTCGTTATATTTTCAGGCGAAAGTTATACATATTATAACGAGGGTTAAGACGTCTTTCGATGACGCAATAAGTACGACAATCCTCCTAAGACGTCGGTATTTGTAAATTTTATTTTCTCTGTTGTTACCATATATTTTTTTTCTTCCTCGCGCCGCGTGACTCGCCGCTAGCTTACAAGCGTAATAAAAATTTATAGTATGATGAAACGTATAATATATAATACATATTGTACACGCGTGTAATATACATATACGGTAATGCCTGGCTGTAGAATATATCTAAAATAGAAAAAGGAAACGAAGAAAAGAAGCAAGATAGGAAAGCAATAAAAAAAATAAAAAATTCAACAATAAAAAATAATAATAAGTCGGCATGCGATATACGCTCGACAACAACGCGTGGTTTTTACCCGTGTATTATTGCCGGGTAAAACACTGGCGCAAGGTATAGCTGGTTTATAAACGTGGAAGTATTTTTAAGTGCAAAGTACGCGGTGGATACCAATCGCTTTGCCACTCGTTCTTATCGGGAATGACGTCGGCAAGGTCGTTCGTCGTCCTCAAGCATATAACACGAGCCGAACGGCTAAGCAACTGCGCCGATCATCCGGCTCGACGCTAGTCGCGCAACGTCGAGATAATTAATACCGATCGCACAGTTAGCGGCGTTCGCTTCGACGGAATGAATACCATCGACAAGATAGTCGCACGCCTACGGTATAAAATAAATAAATACATTGATTGAATTTCCGAATGAAAAAATTTCTGTTTGCGAAACGTCAGAAATTCAATCATGCGGGATATAAAATCTGCGGCATCTGATCAGCGTTAAAAGTTGTTACGACAGTTCTCAACCTGCTGCGCATTCCACATATCTTTGATGTTGTCAGATCGTTATATTCAAAAAATTTTACAATCGCAAGAGATTCTCGCGATTCGCATAAATTTTAATTACGGTAGATTGCTTTTACTTCCTGACTTCAAGTATAGAACGTATATATAATATATAAAAAAAAATTCAAAACCGGAGTTATTCTTTGTTGTCATGCGCAGAGCTCGTGGAGCCGGTCGAGCAGAATGTTGGAGGTCTGCATAAGTTCTCGATTAGAAAGTGAGACGACACCCACTCGGCTGAAAATTAATGTAAAAAAGGATGGCGTGCTGGTATCCACGCGTTTAACCAAAGCTCCAGTTCAGAGCATGACGGAGACTCGGTACCCTGATTGCCTGCTCTTAAATCTCGGCGTTATATTTACTCCGAGACGTATGCACCGAGAGTTCTCGTCTTGATTAGAGTCTCACCGCTATCTCGGCCAACAGGAGATTGAGAACAAGCCGTACAAGAGCCCGAGCGCAAAAGCTGTACTGCAAGACAAAACGAACTTGATGTGTAGCGAAAATTCCGTCTCCGCAGAAATAATTACGCCGCTTGTATTTGGATCCGGAAGATTTCATCCATCATTCGTTTCGTTTTTTCTTTTCAAACGACTTACGCAGTTCCGTGTGAAAGTAAAAAAGACTAGATGAATTCCCTCCTCGTGACAGCATCAACGCGTCGCAATATTTTCAAACTTTTTATGATCGTCGAAGAAACAAATCGTCGATACATCACGATTACGCTTTTTCTCGGTGCAATAATATTCTTCGATCTAATCTTTTCCAACCTTAACTTTCGAACGTACGCGAAGTTCGAGACTCCGATACGTTATTCCAAAGAGCAAGAAAAGAACAAAAAAAAAAAAAAAAAACAACTCTCGGTTATCGTTTGCTTCCGGATCGAAGAACCAGTCAAGATGGAACGGAAAATTCAAGGAATCGTGGAGTGAAGCTAAATCATTACGCATGGTTCAGTTCGCGCTTCGCGTATCTCTTCGCCTGCGATTTTCACGGCTGTATAAAATTACGCAAGGTTTCTTTCCCACCGGGCAGACTAATCGCGAGGCGGCGGAGCAGAGTAACAGCAGTAACAGTAACGTCCTTGCAAGGCCGACGGGGAAGGGGCGTCGAAGGGGACGCCCCCCCCCCCCCCCCCCCCTTTCCTCCTCATCGGGCCCATTCGAGATCCTACCCGGCCTGATGCCGCAGCCTCCGGGCGGACGGTTACGTCGCTGTGCAGCATCGCCCTGTCATCCAGCCGCCCGCAGCATCCGTTCTCCTCCTTATCTCATCCTAGAGATTCGAAATGCCTTCGCCGGGCGAAGCTGCAGGCCCGACGCTGTTGATGTTGATGTTGATGTTGATGCTGCCGCTGCTGGTGCTGCAGCCCGTCTAACTCTTGGTTAAAAATAATCTACGTCGACACGGATTGACGGTTACAAGCTTGCGCAACATACCTTATGTACCCCGCTTGCTTCTATTTTACCGATATTCGCGATAAGGGATCATATCTCGTTTGCCTGTGTGGATGTGGCGGGCGGTTTTGTGGAGTGGAATTTAAGAGTTTTTAACCGTGGCTAGAGATAAGAGGCTGGCCAACAGAAACCTATTTTTTATTCGACGTCAGGGAGTCGAGTGGTCGTTAATTTTTATCGTGTCTTTTTCATCGGGGATACCAGTTTGTCGACGTTAAGTTTTTAGGTATCAGAAAACGTTTCTGTTTGACGGAAAATTTGTCATCTCACCCCGTCAGAAACGCATCGTTACCCAATTTTTTAAATCAGTGTTCTTTGTAAAGGCTGCTTGTCCAGGTTGCATTGAATTTAACAAAAACAATGCAGTTCTGATGTTTCTTATTTCCGTATGTGCATTTGCAATATAAGTTATTATTCATCCTTGACCGTACTACACATAAAGGGCTTCGCCCTGAAGTGATACTGTTTCAATGCTCGTGCCAAAAATAGCATGAATCACAGAGCAGATTGAATTCGTTTCGAATTTTGTCATCACCTGTATCGAATTTTTGAGTTGCGGCAAATTGATACTTAACGCCGGAGAAATTAATTTTAGCTCACTGTTTGGTCCTTACTCTGGATTGAAGTTACTTTTCAAGTATTCCAGCCCAATTCCCTGTCGGAGTATTGGGCAATGGATTCGGGTGGTCGAGTACTTTTTACGCACAAGATTTAGATGATACAACCAATGATTGGAGTGATTGTACCAACAAATATGTTTCATACTTACACTGTCAGCCAACTCGTGCATGAACTGGATGTGTTTACGGTGGTCCTTGCCAAGTCACGTACGGTGCACGGCGAAATTCTCGAGAACACGATGAGAACAACAATAATTCACGTGAATCAGCTTGCTTGAGATATTAAACAACCCATAGAGAGCCTTGACCTCATGTGAGAAATAGTTGCTTTAATACAAGAGGCATAATTTGAAATTCAGTAAGATCAAAGTAACCCTTTCCTGAGTCTGATATCTTAAAGGAAGTCAAATAGCGAAGTGAAACTTTTGAAGCCAAAAAATTCTTTATACGTTGGTAATGTCATTGCAGAGTCCCGAGTCGTGTTGCGTGTTAAAAGTATCCTTATACTTCCAAGATCCTGTTTAATCACTATGTCTATTGCGACATAAGACGCTAAAAATGACAGATTTCTTTTATTCATTCTGTCATTTTCAGTGATCAGTTTTTCAAAGCTGCTATCAAAAACGTTTTATCCTTGTCATTTTCGACGGCGGCCAATTCATCACATCCGTCCGATAAATCGCAAGAATTTAAAAAATCGGTACTGAGCCCGAAAAAAGATGAGCTTCGGAATAAAGTTTCTCCATTATCCGCCGCATGAAACGAGCCTTTTGACGTGAAAAGAATTTTTTTTTTCCGCGCGCAATTAATACGTCGTGGGCTGCATAAGCCGCAGCTTAAGCCTGGACGACGTCCGTCAGCGAGCATCGTTAATTAGTCGGGGTAAAAAATTCCCTTGGAAACCTTAGGCGGCGTCTTGGTCTTCTCGGCAAAAGAGAAGACCCCCCAGCACGGGACGGATGCTCAAGTTCAGAATCGGTTAGCATCAGCTTCTCAACGCGGCGCGGGCAAACGGGTGGAAACGAACCACGTGGCACGGATACAGTTGCGCAATAAGCTTATATCCATAGGTTGCAAAAAGATGGATGGAAAAAAGAGAGAGAGAGGGAGAGAGAGAGAGAGAGCTAACAAGAGGACAAGGAGACTACTTCGATCTAGGCTCTCTGCAAGGTGGGTGCCAAACGCAATGCGGTCTTACGGCCCACTCGACATCCTGGGACCGTTCGATTCGCGGACTTACGTGGGCATTACCGGCTCAATCAACGATTGCCCCGATCCCATATGCACCACGCGAAACTATAAATAGACCGGCTGGCATTTCGCATCAGGCCATGTTTCAAGCTTCGATCTGCACTTCTGTAGGAGCCTTGCACAAGTGGGATACGATTTCGCAATGCCGAAGGTGTACGAAAAAAAGAGGGAAACGACTCTCTTCTGAGTCATTTCCATTTTTTTAATTTCCTGACATTTCTACAGGAGGGTATTGCACAATCGCCCCGAAAATTGAAAATTGACTTCTAAATAGATCGCAACGTTTTCGAGTCTGGGAATTCACCTAGCTCTGACCATTTTACATGGACCTCTGGGTATGCGATCAATTTTTCGCCTCGTGATATCTTGAGAACGCGTGAATGAATTTTCGTGATTTTAATCTCAATCAATGCCCTTGTTTCTATAACTTGCAATTAGAACTGACTGGATTTTGAGAAAAATCGGTAAACTCATTGCTGAGTTATTTACCAAAATGACAATTTTCATTCGACGATAACTTGAAAACTGACGAAATGATTAGGTCCAGAGTATTGATCGGCCTTCATTTATCTTGGTATCGATTTAATTTCCAAAACGAAAACCTTTTCGTCCGACATTAATATTTTTTCAAATAACAGGAACAACGGAAAGTTCTAGGCCTGATCCTTTCGGGCCGTTCAATTTTTCCTACTTGTTTTCCTGGAGATGGATTGTAATAATAAAAGGTTTTTCCCCCTCCCGCGAACGCCACGAAGTGATGTTTTTAAACGCACGATTTCAACGCCGGGTGACGGATTTCGCCCTCTCTATACAGCCATCTCTCGTTCAGGAAGAAGGTGGCTGGTTTGGCCTGCATTTAGAGCCGGGTTGTAAAATTTATAGCCCGCCCGTTGAAAGAGCCCGCGTGTCGGACGTCCGCTCCGCAAATAGAAGCTGGTGCGGTTCAGCCCCGTGGGTAATTTAGTATTGTTTCAGTCACGAGCATAACGCTCGGCTGCCACAGGCTCGCCTGTCCGCAGCGATGTTGCCTGTGCGTACCTTCCTGCACACTTTCAGACTCCCTGTGATCCTGACAAGTGAAGAGACGTGAACCCTGGAAGGCATCCGAGAGACTTTATCCAACCGCGGCGATACTTTACTGCAAGGTAAACACGAGCCTGGGGAGGCGGGCAGGTGAGGATAAGTGGATTTTCATGTCGGACGTTGAGCTCTGGTATTTCAGATACAGGTATCGGAGTTATACCCCGCACCGACCATAGTCTCGTCTCTCGTCTTATAAATTATTCGTGAAATTTAGCAACCGGGAGGGAGTAAACAGAAAACGAGAGGCAGGCTGTATCTTCGACTACCTGCTGCGACCGTCCAGGATTATAAACTTTGAACCTTTTTCCAGCAAGGGGGAAAAAAGAGAAACAAAAAAGAAACGTGGGAGATAAAATCAATCCCAACGGAGCTTAGGAGCATGTTTATGATAATCGCGTAAGGTCGAACTCTCCCCCGCTTGTTTCACATTTCAAATTAGTCCACCAAATCCCGCGGAAGACGATTTATAAAAATCCTTGCAACTGAAAGTATTTCCAATATCAGCGACGGTGATCCCAGTGTCGGGTCTAATTGCGATCGGTGCAGAAGCGAGAGAGAGATCGAGAGACTTTTCCCTATAGTTGATACAAGTCCGCACGTCCCGGGCATGAATCTTGGGCCGGTGGTTTGATAAATTGCTGCACTGCCCAGCAAGGACGTGCTCTATAATTACGAGAAGTACGTCGAAAGTGTCCGGCGCAGGCGGGTCTCGATCCTTCGAAGCTGTGCAGCATCCCGAGGATGCAGAAGTGAGATGCGGAATATACAGCCGGAAAATTCCAGGACGAGGGCGTTTTACGGCTGTTGAACGCAGCAAGAACTCGGGACCTGCCGCAATGTGTGCGCCGGGACTCCGAGTGGTCGCTATCGCTAATGAATCGAAGGCTGGCTGCTTCCAGGTTAATAAAAAGTTAACTCGGTGAGAAAGGTTAGTCGCTGCCACGCCGCTGATCCCTCGTCTTCCCCAGGGATTTCCTCAGCTTTACGCTCATAAACGCGATAATATGACGGCCGTTAATGTTTCAACCGTGAGCTTGACATCGGTAGCTTTCTTGCTCCTTACTCACCGTGTTACTTGAAATACTTGACGTGTATCGACTCGGCTGTGCGAAATTTTCAGAATACGGATAAATTTTATTTATACTCGCTTGTACCACATTTCACCTCGCGAATCATCCATACGCGTATAATATCAGGAACGGAATTTGGACTCTTTAAAACAGCGCATACCTACGAACACCGTCGGACCTTTTATACTTTCTCACTGTTATCAAGTCCAGCTTGTCAAAAATCAATTACGCAGCGATTACAATGATAGGTATGAGATTAAATTGAGCAGTGATTTATCTCTCGGTCCAAAGTCCGAGCGCGCGATGCGATTGCAATTATTGATATCGATTACAGGAGTATCGAGGGGTGAATAGAAAGCAAGTGTCTATGCTTGCTAAAATAGAAACGAAAAAAAAAAGAAAAAAGAAAAAAACTGATCTGCCGTTGTAACGGAAAATCGTTGCATTCTAGAAGCAGCGAAATATCGTGACTAAATATCTCTGGACGCTTGGTCTGGTAGCCGATTGCTTAATGTGGAAGTTCAAGAGTAATTGAACAGCATCAATGTTATCGCACGAGCTGTACGACAGAGGAGAACCCAGCGAGCGACAGTGAACTATGATCGATCAATTCGCGTTGCAACACATCGGTCAATTCAACTAGTTTAAACGCGTCATTGTAGACGATCACGCGGGTCGCAGTGCAGTATACATGATATAATATCACACAATTCACGATACGTAGACATGAATATCTCTCGCTCCTTCTCTGATTAGAGTTACACGTACGCCGCGTGCTCTTGCCTTGCCACGAATCATTTACAACTACGGTGGTATGGATAATAAGCGTGCAAAAATAAATAAAGCGAAAGAACAAATCTCGACTGCACGCGAGTATAAAATGTTCGTAAAACGAGTTTTAATATGAGTTTTAGTGTCGATTTGACCGGCGTAATTTGAGCGGCGCCTGTAACCCCGGGCAATAATGATCGGGCAAAAGAAAAGAGCAGGATTCGCAATTGAGCGCAATTTTAGCAGAGACGATAAAAATAGACGCTAGTATAGTACAGAGCGTGCATCATGAGCGCTGAATCTGGAGGATCGGATGAGGAGAGAGCTGCGTAGTTTGAGCCGGCGGTAATTGAGGCTGTGGTTGATTAATTTAAAACCGTTTTGTCATGCCTTACCGAGCATTGTACTCGTGTGTGTTTTTATTTAATTCGCGCCTCTGCCATACGGAGGCGCTTGCGCGCGGCGATTATGCCGTACCGAATATAATATCGTTTGACTGATCACCATAAAGGAGCCCGTAAACGTATGCCGCGGCATACGTGCCAGGCAGTAAACATCAACAAATAATAACTCGATCTGGTTCATATATTCGTTGAATTTAAATGAAATGATCAATTGACCGCGTGCGCCACTTTTAAATCAATGGGGGCCGATTGGTCGAGGCTTGTACGCACGCGTGGTGGAATAAAGGATAATATGAACGACACATCGGTCGAGCTGTAGGAGCAATTATACGTACACTCTGCGTCTTGAAAACAACGTCACGCGGTCTTAATCGAAGCTATAAACTTGATTTAGGCACCATCGCGTTAATGTTGCTAGTGTGTTTTTCTTCATGCTGGGAGCTCCCTCTCCGTATTCGTGCAGTTTTGGACAACAATGACGGTAGTAGGTGTAATGAGAATACTAACAAGAGTGGCGGGAATGGAAGAACGTAAACACGAATGATGAGGGGAACATAATGATAAATGACGAAACTGAACATGATCGTAAACTTCAACTTGATGAATTTCAATAGGGACGTTCAAACGTGACCGTGAATCTGCGTCTGTTCATGAAGATGACGACGAATCTAAACGTGCCCGTCAACTTGTACATGAATATAATGGTGAACCCGAACCTTACGAAGCGATAATAAACCTCAACACGAAGAATCTGACAGAGATAGCGGAGTGAAGCATGGTCGGAAACCTTAAGGTAATTATAATTCTGACCCCGAACGCGGTCGCGGGTCTGAAAATAAGCAGCGAATGATCGTGATACGGAAGAAAAAGAAGGGAAATTGGGGATCGGAGTAAAGTTGAATGGCAGGTTGACTGTTCGTTCCGGCGTGGAACGAAGAGTCTTCCTCCTTGACCGCTAGGTCTTCGGAATAACGTGTATATCATAAGATCTAGCCAGATTGAGGATCTATAATTAAGATCGCGTGGTGATCTGTGGCTTGGTTGGCTCCAGACAGGGAACGTCGACGACCACTGGATCTAGTGACGTGCGCGTGTGGTCTCCGCAGCTCCGAGAGACGGGATCCCGGATCGTGTTACCCCCGTTTTACAACATCTCAAACTATTTTTATTTAGCTATATGGGCAGGGTGCGCGATGCGCCTATACGCATTAATTTCCTGCCGCTCTGTACCGAGTCTGATAACATTCATGCTCCGCGGGCTAATTAGTCGATACGCTTTCCTCTCGTTCCATCGTTGTCAAAACGCATCGCGCAATGCAATTCTGTCTAGGCCGTGATTAAAATCGAGACAATCGTTTCCTCTCACGCTCTGCTCATGCAGCTGAGATTGGACATCGGAGGCAGGAATACACAGCGCTTGTTTGCCAAGAGAAGTTTCTTTTTTTTTACCCATCGCTCGTAATTTTTGCTTATTATCTTGCTCGACCAGTTCTCTTTCCGCTCTCTCTCTCTCCCTCTCTCTTTCTTTCTCTCTCCACGCTGCAATCGTGATAGCGATACTGATATCTCGGGGTCAAGGAGCCGCCGTTGTGCTGCGGTCCAGGAGTTATATTGCTCTGCGAAACGCCGCGAGATACTCCCGAAACACGCGGAAGGATTTACCGTGGCGAGCCACTCGGAGCTCTGTCGTTTTTAAATCACCACCGTTCGTTTACATTTTTTTTTTTTTTTTTACTCCGCGAGTTATGCCATATTTCACCCGATATCTCTCCTTTTACCATTAACAAGATGCGGCCGGTTGACTTCAAGTTATCCAATTATTCACCCAAGATGAAAATTCTTATTTATTATAGACACCCCACTCTGGTATCCATGCGGCTATAATTCTCATTAAAATGATAGATGAATTGTTTCGGTTATATACGGGAATTCCTGCATCGTTAGAAAATTCCTTTCATTCTTCTTCTTTTAGATCTTTTTCAGCAGTGAAGTTAATTCTGTGACACTAGTCTAAGGAACTCCTTCGTCCGTAATGCGAAGTCCGATCGAGTTGGCGATCAGATCCAATCGACTCCTTGTATTGTCATCGAGTATAATATTCTAACCCGATATCCAGGCACAGAGATACAGCCTTGGCCTTATTGAGTGTTGGTTGGATGTTCTACCGGTTAGTTGCGGGATGCTGGAGTCACGGCGGTTCCCACTATGGCCTTGTTTCGCGTGTGCACTACACAAGTACGCTGCCTTGTTACACGGGGATGCAGACCCAACGTCCATGTTCCCACATCGATACGGTTACACACATGTGCTTTTTACCCACTGTCGCATCGCTCTTACGCACATCCACGACGCGAGCTCAGAGCTAACTGTATCTTGAAGCCCATCTCATCCCGTGCCTGGGCTTCAAACATTGCACGCGGGATGCGTGCATCTACTGTCAAACTGATCCTCCGACGAATGTCCTAATCGTGAACCGTCAAGTCTGAGAATATGCAATTCATGGCTGCACCAAAACTGCGATGGTCGCTCGACGTGTTCCTTGAATTAGACTTATTTCAATGTCTCGGCATTCCGAGTCCGTTGCCTTGACCTCTCTCCCTGGAATTGTTGTGCGCTGGTGGGTTGATATCGTTAAACGGACTTCTAGTCCTACCCAATCGTGATCTCCAGTTGAACTTGACCTCCGTTTGAAGCGCGGTAAAATCTGCGTCACAGCACGTGTCATGCTCATCGTTCCTGGAAACTGTTCCGATAATTAGCATGTTATTAGAACGAAACTGAATGCGGGCACGATATAAACGAGAGTCGAGACGCGGTAACTTTGCCACTTGCGATAAATATTAATTGCACGAGGATTATATAACCGGAGAATAAGACGCATGGTATCTGTATAATATGTTAATACTGTGTTTAATGTGTTATGATTTACACAGAGGATTCTGATACGTGTGCGGGTGTTTAACAATTGGCGTAAGTGCATCTAGAGGACTGCCAACGGAATACGTGATGTGTATTATACACGATGTATGCGTATATCCGTACGGGTTCTGCGCTACACCGGGTCGTTTGCGGGTGAGACGGAGATTAATTGCATATTTAACGCGATATATGGGTGCGCGAATCTGCATACATCTACATATACATACTCGAGACGTGCCGGCGTAACCCTTCGACGAAGAGTGCTCATTAAGTCAAGCTTCTCCACGCCAGCTCGCATCAGCCACGCGAATCTATCGATCAATCGATGCTATCAATGGCTCTCACAAGTCAATTCACGTTTGCGTTAACCAAAGACACTGCGTTACGTCTCGCTGCACATTTTGCCGCGTATCGAAAATCATCTCCGGTACATCTTTATACGTGCCGCGTTGATTCTACAGTGAAATAGAACGCTCATGTTTTTTTTAAACCACGATCCGGTCAGGTTCGGACACGGTATTTTCCATACGTCAAACAACGCACCCAATCAACCTCCGTTAAATTTTGACGACCAATTCTCACGTTCTCATGTAAATACAAAAAGCGCACAGACATCGAATCGCTCGCGCCAAACGTCGCAGAAGCGGTTGTGCATTATAAATCGTTCACTCCTTGCAAGCACCATTATCAAGCAGTTTTTGCCAGCCCTACTCCAGAGTCCAAGGAAAAAAGTTCTCGGCGCCGGTACATTCGACGCCGGTTTCTCGATGCCGATGATGCAGGTCCTGCAGGTTTCCGCGGATCTTCTCGCCGACTGGGCAGGCCGCTCGAGCATTGCGGTTGCGGGTTGTAATCGACCTTGGCAACAGCTCAATCAACGGAGCAGCACGTTCCGAGACAGCGTCGACGTCGTCCCTCTGCAACACGGGGAGAACCCGATGCGGCTACGATGCTCCGATAGATGCGAGCCTTCGCAAGGGTAACGCCTAAGTAACGCACGTCGGTAGCTGACGCGAGTACGCCCTTCGGTCGGAACTGTTAATGCCGTGTCTCGTCGCTTCCCGATCCGGACGGTGGAACCTGTTCTTTCAAAGTTTATTACCCACCATTGCCCGGCTATTTCGACGTTCAAAGTTAACCGGCTCAGGATCCGTGGTACCAATTTAATTAGAATGTCTTCCTCGTCGAGGATGGATCGAGTCGATGGGAATCAGCTTCAAGATCCTTATACTTGAGAGAAGCTCGCCGCGAATGATACACGCGAAGAGAGCGTTTATTTCACGTTCCGATAGATTCCGAATTTCTTTTCATGTTACAGAAGATTCCCTGGGAAGAATACAGCGAGTAACCTGTTTTTGGAAATCACGAATAAAGGGATTTTCGAAAAAGTGCAACCTTGGCGAAATTCTTACTGCAATCGTTACTTCTTACGGTGTACCGCACTTTTTTTCAAATACGGTTGCAGTATCCAGGCATATGGAATTCGTTGTGGGTAGTTGACGAAGAATTGTAAGCAGAAGTGGGAGAGGTAAATGTCCCTTCAAGCATTCCTCGGCAAGTTCACTGCTGTACGTGTAAGTCAACTGCGTGAAAACTAATTGCGAGCATTGCGAGAAGTTCGTTCCTCTCGAAAACTCAAATGCTATTACCGAATGCCTGCTCGCATCGAATCAGAAATTTATTGCAGCAAAACGTTTAATGGATCGGGTTTTTTTCAACCATCTGATGAAACAGTTAGAACATGAAGCAATGTTTTTCTTTTTGCCATCGGAACACCTGCGTGCCTGTCTCGATGGACTCGCGGTTCAACGCGATTCACAATTTGGCAACGACTGTTATAGTTTTCGCTATACTGTACGTGGTCTCATAACGCAAAGGTACACCTGGTTCTCCTCTTCACATGATATTCGAACAATTTAATGTGGGCATCTACCCGCCTCGTTGAAAGTAGTCCGTGCGAAGAGCCCCGTGGAGGAATTTCGCCCGCCATTATTATTAATTAGCAGTAAATTATGGAGATCTTGCGAGGTCGAGTAGCTCTTCTTCTCGAAGCGGATATTTCTCGTGCGCTATGTTATACACACATTACAAGCGTGTGTGTATCTCACCGGACATCGCGAGCCGTTCCCCTGTATAATCAACGCTGCGACCGACCTTATAGTCCAGTTTGCTCGAGACAATGGAATCTGGAACGTGGCGATCACGATACTGGAAGAGAGGCGGGAGAAAGAGAGAGAATCGGAGGTCCAGTTTCGAGCCAGCACTTTTCGCGAATGCTTTTATAAAACGTATTGTGCCGATGACCACGCAACGTTTGCGGAAGTAACGATTGCTCGAATTGCTTTACAGCGTTACACCGAGACTGAAAATTTATGTCTCCTTGCTGTATGAGAATTCTTAAACATGCACCTAACGCGATATCGCCGCGAATCCGTAGGTACGTGCCTTTCGGCGATATTGATCACGGAATTTCGTCCACGGTTTTATATCGATGTCCCGTTCGATAAACAAAAAATACCAACATGCGAAACAACAAATGTATGAGTCATCCTCCGACGATACCAATCGCAATTTACACGTCATTGTCGCCAAGGTTGCAAAATTGTCGGTCAATTAAGGCTAATGCATAAGTTCGATGTTGAAAATTGTCATTTTTTTTATTAATTAATAGATGCAAACGAATGAAGAAGGATGGGACTTGAGGGGGAGTCGCGTGATCATGGGGTTGCCTATTATATAAGCGGCGGTCTAACACACGTGCAAAATATGCGTATGTATATCCGACGCGTAATCACGAGTTCCCACGCGCATTCCTGGGACCCGCGATGCGAGAGAGTTGCCCGAGAGTAATCCACCCCCTCATCTTTATCACGGGAGATTATGAAATTACTGTACTTAGGTCCCTTGTGCTTTTGGAAAATCGAAGAGTCGACGATCACTCGCGTAGGTACGTTATTAAACATCATGGATGCTGATTCAATTGTTCAACCTCGATACATCATCATCCGTACCGCAATCTTTGCTTCGTCTCGTATCGTTTCAAGCAATTGCTAATTATTACTAATTCTTTTTCGGTTACTTTTGTATTTATTTTCTGCAACTCCTTCGCTTTCCTTCTTCCACAATTTCTCGCATCGATTCTAATCGTAGGTCGTAGTGTGCTCGGAACGCTAGCGCAATATCGACGAATCGTGTGAAACTGGTCCGAATATTGGAACGACTCGAGGGTACCGTACGAATTAGCGATGCCAGGCGATACTAGAAAATAGAACGATACTTCTCGTGAGCGGCAGGAGCGACCCACATTGCAATCTGAACCTGAAGCGAGGGAACTTCCGCGTGCAAGTCGCGAGTTGTTGTTCGAGGCAAAGGCACGGCCCGACTTGCCGGATCATTAACAGGCGTTACATGCAGTTCGTAGCGAAGGAAGATCAAGACGCGTGTGCATATCGTGGCATCCAGAACTCGGACGTCCGTCGTTCTTCGGCAATTAATTCCCGATCTCTTCGATCGATTTTACGATTCTGCACGGCCCGGAAGATCGGCTTCTCCGGAAAGCGGCGACGCCTGCAGTCAGGCATCCAAGTCGATTGCAAGCCTTTCTAACGGAGAGCCGATGATCTGGGAGACGTAGATTGCAAATTACGACAGCAAGCTCTCCTTCCGTGCATTCTTAACTTCTTCATCCGCTTGTCCTCCGATCGAGCAGCAGCAGCGGCGGCAGCAGCTATAAAGGCTGAAAAATTTCCGAGCTAGCCACATGCTTCACCGTTCGCCGATTGGGCATGAAAATGAACGGAGCTCAGCCGAGGTGAAGGGGGCCCTGCAGCCTAACTCGGGTTAGCCGAGATTAGCTCAGGTTAGGCTCGGGCCCCGTATGTGGAGCATGGGAATATCTCGGAAGATCCTATCGTCCTCACTAGCCCTGCGCGCTCTCAGCTTGCCGACGAACATAACCGACGTCTTTAAACGAGTATCCTGAACCCAAGAACGCTTCCGAGGAATTCCTCATTTCAGGCTCTTCGCCTTAATTGCTTTTACCGTGGAATTGATGATCGTAAATTAATACCGTTTTGTTTTACTCCATTAATTAATTTTAACCGCACCGTGTGCGACTATTAATAATTATCAGTTTTCACCTTTGAGGTCGTAAATCATTTCAAGTTGAGTTGAAAATTTAATCGCAACTCGTGCAATCGACATTTTATCTATTTGTGAGATTAATGATTACATCGTCGTATATTTTTGAAAAGGAGTTAAATCCATAAAGAACGACGACGTTGGCGAGCCGCGTGCCACGGGTTTCGATAGGAATCTGCTCCGCATTTAAACGATAAAAGCTATTCGGGGTCTGAAAACAGTCAACGCACGTAGTTGTAACCGTATAATATATCTCAGGTTACGCAACAGGTTTGTTTTCGTGGCTCGTTCGCTTGTCGAATGGCCAGTGGTAGAAATTCGGTGCAAAAAAAAAAGAAGAAAAAAATGAAGAAGGAGAATTAGAAATAGAAAGAATGAAGAGCATTAAGTACAAAGAGAGATGAAAAAAGACATCGCCGTCGTGTAACGAGTGGGTTATGTATTAAGATTTGCATCACTAGGCCCAATCCGTTACCCCAACAATGAGCTTGTTAACTCCCGATACTGTGCCTACGTTGAATATTCATATGTACGTTAAATTATGCAGCGTCACTAACAGCCGTGTATGTAGAGATGTGTAATCTCGTTGGTTGAAATTCATCCAAAAAGCAAACGGAAGTACCGTTACACTCGTGTACAGTACTGTACCAATTGGACAATCGAATGAGATCAGAATCGAACGAGCTTATACCGTTTATCGTCTAAACTCACTGCGGAGGACGCCTTTTTTTTCGAAGCTTAAATACGGAAAGGATTCCGATTGTAGTAACGCAACGTTAAGTAACACCGTCGGACGTAAGTAGGCCACGCGTAAACATATAATGTATGATCTAATCGCGTAAGCTGCAGTTCAATTTCTTTAACGATCCGTGTAATTATAGGTACCTAAGTATGGATATATTCGAGTCCTCGCTTCGTGCGTTCAAACGAAAAAACAGTAGCGAACCAGACAACGTAGCGAATGTTTAATTGTTCCCCGGCGCGGTGCCTATTACAAAGCATAAACGGTGGGTGAACGAGATGTATCCTCATTTCCATTCTCAGTGAGACATAGACGCAGTGATTAAAGAGGCCGGCCGAAGATCGCCCGGAAATTTCCCATTGCGCAACCCTCCGCGTTATCGAATTGAACACCGTAGACGATTCGTACCCTATACATTATGCCTCGAAGACTACGGTGCTTCGTGAAAAAATAGAAGGAGAGGGAGAGAAAAAATGTCGACTGACAAACAGAAAATCTATCTTGGACATCGAAGCTCCACGGCTGAACAGACTCCGTTGTCTTACGATCGAGAGAATCGCAGAGGGACACCGTAACGATCTTTGTTGATGAGAAGAACACGCTCGCAGCGTTGGACTCTGCACGTCATGTCGCCATGTCGAGAACGCGGCGTGCCTTCGCGTCAATGCTCAGATACATATCTCGATTTGATCATCGTGATCCAGCCTCAATAAAATTACCGAGTGCCGGTACCTTTGCCAGGATCGGCTGCTCGGCTCTATCGGCGAAGGCGTGCGAATATTTTTCCGAAGCGGCTTTGACTCAGGTATTTTTTTTCCCGAAGAATTCGATCAATTTCGACGTCTCGCCGTTTTGTATTCGTACAGATTGACTCGACGTGAAAATGTTGTGTCTCCAGTTCTTATTTCATCACTTTTTATCGACGTGGCACCATGTGGCCCGATATCGCTGGCTGGTTATTGCACACACCAGATTGCTCGGATTATTACGTTATAAAATGAGAAATTCCGACCTGTACTTGGCGCCAGACTTGAGCCACAATATCGGGTAAAGTTTCTCGAGACTTCCCCCTTCCCGACGATTCGGACGACGATTGCCGCACTCGGGAGTTGATTTGAATCCGAGATCCTTGTTGTGGTCCTTGTAAAAATGTCGAATACTCTACGCCCGTTTTATTTTCTTCTTCTCGTAATTTTTGTCCGCCTGTTTTCAGACGGTGTAAAAATTTCAGGCACGCCTTCTTCGAACGTTGCAATAACACAGGATCTGCATGCAGCGACAAGGGGCTGATTGTTGTCGGTCCGCCACTCACCGACCTTGCGGCTACATGACCCAGTAAAATTTCTTCTCCTGTCATGCACGTGCTTACCGAAGTGCGTAGGAGTATGCGTATGACCCAGATGGAACGCCACGTTCATTACCGCGGACGCTTTCGACGGCCGACGCGCCGCGGTTTTTGAGAATTTAACGTCGATTTCTAAATATTATAGATATTGTAAATGGGAACGAGTATGGAAGAGATATCAGAGGCCGGTGAACCCGTGCAATGGTCGCTATTAATTTACGGCATACGTGTTATTATAACACATTGTGAGAACTGGAATTTTCTAGCTATCGAAGTGCCCAATTCGTTTCACTACATTCGTATGCGTGATAAAAGTAAAGAAACCAACAAAGATCGAAAAATTTCCGAGGATCCGGGTTTCGTCTACGAAGGAGAAACTCGCTGCGGTATAATATGGATGGATCTATGACTATGTTTTAGGACACGCAACTCTGTCGAGTCGCGGTGAGCCCGTGAAACGCTTTTTGTACATACGTGATATCGACTCGAAAGTATAACCGCAACTGTAACTCAGCTACGAGGATCGTTATGATTTTAAGAAGACGCGGATCGGCTTCAGTCCCGAGGAACATACATGTGCGTAGAATTTTAAATGTAGGAACAGTTAAATTCTCTGCTCGTCACTAGATTCGAACAAACTATTTTGAACTCCTCTATAAAAATAACAACACCCGAAGAAGTTTCCGGTAGGAAAGATTTGAGGAAAACGCAGAAAAATAATTAATTTCATCTGACAACGAGTGCAAAGAAACTCCATGGAATAAAAAAACCTTGGACATGTTTCTGTTTCGATACAAACCCGGAGGTTAGGTTACCATTTTTTCAGGGATCGAGCTTGTGTTTTTTTTTTTACTAAGGTAGCAGCTTATGTCACCGTTAAGATGTAACAAAATATGAAACCGGTGAACAAATATCAGAGCAGACTGATCGATTAACTCGCGACGTTCCGATGCCAAGGCACATGATTATTGACGTGAGCATGGATAAGTAATGTACACACCCGCGTGGTTATATGGGACGAGGATCTCGCGTTACATGCCGGTTGTGTACATGTTGTACCGCAAGGTCAGCGGTGATACGATCTAATACAGTGCCAGGCTCCGTATGTCTTGTCAAGTTCTTCGAGAGAGTATCGCCGCATCGCTTTGACGTACGAATGTCCTCGGTAATGGAGCCAGCGTTGATCATCCGTGATCCAGATGCTCGATCGGAAGAGCAGCCGTTTAGTCGGGAATGAATACCGTGTCTGGACCCGAACCCAGAGCAAGCTGTGTTCATTGGATTTGTTTTATTGTATTTCAGTAATTACACGACCATGTGGAGCATGGAAACTTTGCTTCGCACTTTAGAGGTAGTAACAAAGTAAGGATGACAAGCTTTGTTCAAGAAATCACAAGAAGAAAAATAATTACCGACATACTCCAAAGCACTCATTCCCTGTATTTTTTAGCGAACGGTGAGAGCAAGTGCGCAATATCCAAATGCGTCTCTGAATCAGCACCCTGGAATGCATTGATCGGAGAACAACCGAACGTTTAGCATCATAAAAAGGCGAAATTCTGTGAAATAACAAAATTCGGGTAGCGCGAATTACCGGCAATTGCTGATAAGAATTGGCGAACGCCTCGTAATCTGCGAGACAAAAGAATCACCGTATCTCTCGGTTTCTTTCGTTGGAATTCGCCGGTGTTTTCCATGTCTCGGGTGAACCGCTGTCAGTCTATGCCGATAGCAAGGTACAGGGTAGGTAGACTAGCGGAGCGTAGAATATCCGAGAAAGATGCAGCGCCGCGCGGTGTGTTTGCAAGGTGAATAATAGGCTGGAAATGGAAGTCGTCGAACGAGCGGGGTCCTCCTCTTTCCGCTGCTTTACGACTCCTGCCGGCCGTGGGTCTCGGAGTGGTTATTTCAAGTAGTGAAAATATCCTCGAGACGGAGCATGGACTCCATCCGGAGGACTCCCGGACTACCGATCACGCCTGGAGTAGTTCCTCAAAGCATCGACTGAGCTTTCCACTCGGGCAGTTTGCAAACAGTCTACTTTTACGATCATTTCCGTCGTAGATAAAATTCAAGCCTGGCAGAGACGCCACCTCTGGATTTTCAGGACATTTCAACCGCTGGGCTAAGGACCCGGCATTTTTACTTCCGTATCTCGTTTCTGAGAGAGAAAACAAGAGAAACAAACAAAATCGTGCCGCTGACTTCGCGGACCTGACCGAGGATCAGATGCTTTGAGTATCGTGGAGCGGAGGGAGGGAGGCTCGAGATAGACGCGATCCTATGGCCCATAAATTCGATTCTACAGCCAATAAACTACTTCTGATTACACGCTCCGAGACTCCATAGTGTCAACCGGGAGAAGAAACTCTCTGACTTCTGGCCCGACATTTAACAGGACCGTTAAGAAATCCTACACGCATTTAAATCCTTGATTCAGTTTGGAATTCATGCCTCTCGTTGACGCGCCCGTTACTGCACTGCTGCAGCCATAGCCTCGGCCAAGGTAAACTTGAGGCGAGGGTCGGGGTTGACAAAACATAGCTGCTGGGATTATGTACTATTTTGGTACGGCCACAGCAGCCGAGGAATAGGAATTTTTTGAGTAAACGAAACTGGTTTAAAAATGGAAAATTTGTTCAATACCCACGCGACTCTGATGCCTGTGTGGTTACGGGGGCTTTTCCCTTCGCGACGTAGGGAAGATATATCGAGAATTGAAGCCGGCAAACGATTACTCTCAAACTTTATGACGTTGTATAAACGCCGAATAAATAGCTAAAGACACGATCCGTTCCTGCCGTCTGAACAGCGTGGAATCGTTGGAATTTCGAACGCGGAATACGGATTTGGAAATGTTTTCAGATCGTATCCCACCTAAATATTAGTTCGCCGCACGTTTTTCCTTTTCTTTCTCTTTCTCTCTCTATCTCTCTATCACTCTCTCGCGAGTATGTGAAATGCTGCACGCCATAACGGAGCTCTGGAATTTGGTCAATCGAGCCGTGGTGATTTTGACTTTCACCAAAGATCGACCCCGAGACCTTCTCCGTCATCAGTCAGGAGGCAGTGAAACTGGCAGATGCCGTCCAACTTTGACCCCGGCCGGGATGCCGAAGGTGCACGAGCACGGATCGATGCCTACTTACATCTCGATCGTGACATCGACGATCATCGCCAATATATACATGCAGTCGAGGTGGGATAGGAACGCATAACTACGATGTGAAACGGCGAACGAACAGCACGACTCAGCGAAGGACGGCGAACCGAATCCAGCAACTCCAGCACTGCAAATTCTAGTCCTGACAATGACCCAACCGAGCACATACCTCAGCTCCGGAGTCTCGATTCTAAGTACAAGACTGCGGGGCTCAAGGTAACACGAGAGGGCCACCAGCATCGCTCGAGGCTCTGGTTTTAAATTTGTCTAAAGTAATTGAAGCTCTTGGCAAGGAGGAGGAGGAGGAGGAGAGGAGGAAGGAGACGACGGGTAAGAATAAGGTGAAGAGCGGGAGCAAGGCGGAGAGGGAGGGAAATAAGAAGAAGCAACCTACTTCGGCTTACCTATTCGGCCATCGTCTGCAGTCGCTGCATTCGCGGAGAATCCGTGTAATCCTTGCACGTAATTGCGGACTGCGTGCGGTGCTGAAAAGCGAAAGTCACTCTGCTAATTAGTAGAATAACAATTGCCAGACGTTTTGCATCGGTGGATATACCGGGTATTGAAGTTACCTGCGAAAATATGCAATCTAAGGCTGGAGAAGAAGAGCAAACCGCACAGCGAAATTCCGTCCAGGTGTGTCATCGGGAAAAATGTAGCTTTGAGGAAAGACGGTGTTTGACTTTGTAACGCGTTTCGTCACTCGTGTGTTTGCAAGTTTCTCTGGCTACACTTTTGGACATCTTCCTAAGTTCGAAGTCGTGACAAATTGTTCCACGTAGAGTTTTGAGTGTCTCCGTGCTTTATTCACGGAGGATTTACGATCCAAGAAAAGCGATAGAGGCATATTCCTGCACGCAGGCGAGATAGTCGCGTGGCTTGATGCACTTCTTGGAGAGCTGTGCTGGTGCAGCTGCGAGCGAGCGAGGGAGCGGGGTTATCAGGCGAGACAATTTCACGCGGGTTGCTTATACACGTACGTATTGCAACTATTAGCATATCTTCTCACAATAAAGTTAATGGCCCGGAGTATGCAAGACTCCCGTGTCTCCGAGACGGGCGACGTTGCGACGTTGCGACGCTGGCATGCCGGGACGCTAGGGTTCCGTCTCGTGGGAGACTTCACTATGTACGTACCAACGATGTTGTGAAACCCGGTTGGCTCCCTGCAGCGTCGTCTGCTCGGATTCCTGCTTCTGCATTCCAGAATATACCTACCTAAGACCAATCTTTATAGCGCGGCTAGAGAGCGAGGGAGAGAGAGTGAGAGAGAGAGAGAGAGAGAGAAGGGGTGGAGGTTGGGTGGGGATTTATATCCGTTCGTAATAAACATTCGCGGTGGATTTAACGAGGCACACCTTCCTCCTGGGTGTAAATCTATTTGCATCTTCGAGGGGATGAATATATATATATACGCTATGTGGTATGAAAGGTGGGCTGTGTATTTGAATATCCAAATGCCTTTTCCCCAGGGAACCCTTTCACTACCCCCTGTTCGACGGAGCGGCAGAACGCGAAACTTTCATACCGAACCAAAAGTCCTCGAAACGTAATATCTTTTCAAAGCTCCTGAATGAAACTAGATTTCGTTTCAGTGATGATCGGCTCGAGTCCAGCAGTGGACCAATTTCTCCAACTCGTCTTTCGAGTTTCAATGTCACGGTCTCTTGATGCCGATCGTTGTGTCATCTGGTAAAACGGCTTCACCTACTTCCAGTGACATCGGAAACAAATGAATTTTTTACCAAGGAGCCAAAGTGTCGGCCGCTTACGTGCCGATTGTTGGATTCTTATACAATTATTCGAACGGGTATGAACGTGTATCCGTTACAATACTCATTGTTCGAAACATCGATCGGCTCTCAGCGGGGCAGCGGTAATTATTGCCTGGTATAATAATAAAAAGTATCGGCGTTGAATGAATCAGGATAGAATAGCCATTGTCCGAGGCAGCGGCACCTGGTCAGAACCGGCTGTACAAAGTACCCATACGTGACGTCACGTGCTGCACTTGACCGTTACAAGACAATAGTACAAACATGGTGCGCGGGGCGGTGCGATGTTATCTTCAAATCAAAAGACACGTAGATGCGCGCTGCGTGCCTCTGACTATCCATCGCATTCCAGAATCGATGGGCACTCGATAAGCAAAGTGGCTGTACCGGTTGTAAAATCGTTATTTCGGACCCAAAGTGATTCGCAGGCGCCGATTCGTTGGGTAATTGCAAATTAGCACACTTAAACCGCGCGATTACTTCACAGGAAACTTCCTATCCGAATATAAACCAACTAACGAAAACAGCCGGCATCGAATTCATGTCAGTTGTATTCGAGTAAAGCAATAACTTCTGCTATATATCCAGTCCGATTCGAAATCAGAACGTAAATAATCCGAATTGAACGCTTCGGTTTCACGCCTGTTTATCTGTGATACTGGCTCATCGATCGCAAACTAGTTTTCAGCCGTCAGTCGGCGCGAGCAGCGAGATACAAGTAGTATACGATATCTGCTCGCTATGAATACTCATAATCACTTCGAGTCGGGCAAACCGAGTTCTTTACTCGGTCTCGTGACCCTCGCCGGAAATATTTGTATAAAGAGGAACTTCCGGTTGAAACCGGCGCGCTGCTGCACGGAACCTTCGCCGAACGCATATTTCTCAGACGCCCTTGTTACTCCTAAGGGGACGAACCCAAAGTTAGGATTTGAATCCACCAGGTTCACGAAACGGTTTTCAATTAATTTTCACTCTTGTAATTGGAATGTTTCTTTCCTCGACGTAATGATTAAAACTTGATGAAATCGCGTTGTTCGAGTATGTAAATATATTTGCTACTGGAACATTTTGTTCGTATAAT
This sequence comes from Neodiprion lecontei, assembly GCF_021901455.1. Taxonomy (NCBI): domain Eukaryota; kingdom Metazoa; phylum Arthropoda; class Insecta; order Hymenoptera; family Diprionidae; genus Neodiprion; species Neodiprion lecontei. The sequence goes on along the minus strand of NC_060261.1, from coordinate 42,566,448 downwards.
TTTTTTGCTGTCCATTTATATTGGTATTATCTATAATAGATATCCGCAGGATGTTATGCGGCAGGTCGCAATGTTTCACGTATAATATTGTTAATAATAATGTAGCATTGATAATGCGCTTCTTGAGTACTTGTATAAGGTTATAGATATACCGTAAAAAAACAGTGCAAATTCTATTAAAGCAGTTGTTTGGTATTTCGAAACACACGACGCACGCCCGCGGACTCGGTACGTGTTTCATCGATGATTTCCAGTCGAATCCCGAGTTCTGTTGTGTTTTGGTTGGAATCAATGAACCACCGTTTGTGTTGGATGTACTGCAGTCGTGCGTTGTTAACCCACGTCATATGAAAATAGCGAGGAATGCGATTGCATCGATGCATGGCCAGAACCGGCAATGACAAAAAAACAATTTGTCACACGTTCTCACATCGTACTTTTCCGCTCGTCGTAATCGCAAACACTCTTATTTTACCACGTTTTTATTAGCTCGCTTTCTTTTTTGTTGGTTCGACGTTACCTTCGATCCGACCAACCGACGCAATAACATGGCGTGTACGCTTATTCCTCGTTCAGTGTAATCACAAGTTTGAAATTAAATTTTCTTCATCTTATCCGACTCGACGTGAAGAAAGGCTGAAAACATTTCGTACATCTGCTAATACTGCGCAGTACGTTGGCATTAAACGATCAAAGGCGAAACTAAGTTGGTGGGCCTGGTGAAAACAAGAAAAAGAATAAAATAAAAAGAAAATGCGCGGTGAAGATCGTCCTCAACCTCGATGTTGCGGTTTCACCGGATGCCTGAAAAAAATGTCACGCAACCTCGGTGATGTAAGTATAGCGAATAGGTTCCCAAACTTTATGCGAGTGGTAAGAAAGGGGCAATAAAATCCTCCCGCCCCGTTGAACAAAGATCCGACTTCTCGAAGACTGCTCGCGCGCAATATTTTTCACTCATTGTCAGTCTCAAGGCCCGGCAAGAACGTCGTCAAACCGTTTCGCGGTGGTCGTGTTGCAGCATTTTACACGGCTGTACAACAATCGTGTAAAATGCAGGATGTTCGCCTCCCGCCGCGAGTCGCCGACAATGGACAATTAAGATGGCTCGCCGTCACGAAGAGGCAATCAATTGATTCGTTTCCTAGCCGCCGTGGGAGGGCTGCATCCCTGCATATCCCGGAATACCTCGGCGAGGATATCCTATCGAGTTGCTTGCTCGTTTTTTCGTCCTGCATTGTTCTCCCGCGGGTGGCGAGACCGCAGCCTCGCAGTCGGGATAATTCGAGCTACGATTTAATTTTCCTTTGCGTGGCCTCACTGAAATACTTGCGCGCAACTCCTGCCGCGGATAGGATAATAAAAAGGAGCGGAATAACGACGACGATTTGTCGGGTGAAATATTTAACGGTGAAATAATGACAGGCCTGCTGGTTTCATTAACGTGCTTGCTGGCCCAAATCTAAAACCTATTACTATGCCCCTCTGCGGGACCGCTTATAGTTGTCACGAACCAACCGCCGCCGAGCCGCGCCGCCAACGCGGCCCAAAGCTACTGGGTCGACCAAAAACGGAGGAGTTACAGTTAGAAGGATGTTCCCGAATGGGATGACCGGCCACATCGTGTCCGGTTATTGCCTCCGAGTACTCCGGACATGCGACTTTGACGCGGAGACAATGCGGCTCTGATCAGCCATTAAATATACCCCGAGATACCGAAACTCCGGCTCGAATCGAACCTCGACTAACGGTACGACCCGATTTGAGAAAACCTCTCGGAAATTAGAATGTCGCGGAATGTTTGCCCGGAGTAAAATATCGTCGCACTAAATTATATTCAACAAACTGATCGAGGAAACGGACTCGGTTGCGAAAATTACCAGCTAGTATAATAACTCCAGGACGTGAACAGTTAGCTTCTCAGTTGAAGATTGCGTTGAGTAATTATTATTCTCGAAGCTCATTTTGTATAATAAATTTCGTACAATAATTCACGATAATTCTTGTTGTTTTTTGCACGTCTGTATGTGTTTTTGCTAATAGTCCTGCAGCTGAAGCGCGGGCTCTGTTGAATATTTTTGTATATTTTAAAACTTCGTTTTGTTTCCGGAGCTTGCGGAGAATGTGTCTGCAGCCGGCGCTCGTTTCGCGAGTTGAGACGAGATCTGATGCGAGGCGTGCAAAGTCGGGATGAATTCAGTACATAACGCCGCGTTTCTTACATAAGTAAGTTCATAAATTCATACGCTACGGAGAATTACCATAATGGCCGTCCGCGTGATTGCGGTAATGGGGATTTATATAGATTTGACTTTCTAAAGATATTCCTACTGCGTCTCGAGAGTTCTTGTCCCGACGACATCGTCGTCTGGTTGTTATTGCGCCGATCGCTCCGTCGGACGTAGACATAACAGCACGAGTTGAACCAGCGCGACTGAATTTTTTATGCACCAAATTTATGAGAAATAACCGCGCCGTGGTTTTTCACCAAACGGGGACATCGTTGTCTTGTAGCTAGGCGAGGGACTATTTTTCTTCACTTTCTTACGGAGATGCAGCCAACTCGTCACGCGCTTTGATTGCACCAAGTCCAAACGTCAAGTGTCAGCGCTCGTAATGCTGCAAAGGGCGAAGGTTGGCTCCGGGCTTCGGATTTGGTTGATTAAAAACCTTTGCTGCGACCATACGCATCCATGAGCACACGCTCCGATCCGCTCCGCACTCGTAATGATGACAAATGACTATGTAAATCACATGACAGGGCCAACCACTCGTGGTTAACGCAATCTTGCGATCGCCCGCGCATTCGGGCCCTCCATTGCGTGTAATCCTACGTACCAGTGAGAAGTGCATTGGTGCATCATGATTTGGGTATTGGTCGCGGATGAGATAGGTACAACACGAACGTTGCAGTTTGTGAATTGTACACGTGAACAACACGTAATTGAGACGCACTTTCTCATTATAAATTTTTATTTTCTTACTAAAAATCTCTCTTTTTTTTCTCAGCTCGTAATTCTGTCACTGAAGAAGGGATGAAAGTCAAGGACCACAGACACCGGAATCCGTACCCGAGAAGTTCTTGCAGTCGAACATCATTGGAGAAAAATACGGTGAGTCAAGTTCAAAGTCACAATTTTGAGCAAGACCTGGAGTACCGACGCGTTGCGAGTGTCCAGCGGGATAACAGTTGAAGAAGAATTTCGTTTCATGATTTTACCGCGTTTCGTAGATCGGCGTGTCCCTGCACGCGTGCAGCATTAACATTCAGGTGCCGAGTTTTACGGACGGGGTTAGCGACCGTATTTTTCCCCCTTTTTCTTCGCTCGGTTTCACTGTCGTTTTAATCTGTTCGTGTACCCGGGCAGGAGGTGGGTATAAGGTAGGCAGATACACGCTTATGCGGAGAGAGGCGGGATGCCGGAGAGAGAGGAATTTCCGTCCTTGCGCACCACCTGCGAGAGCTGAGACTCGGGTACTGAGCTGCAGCAGTTCGAGCGACACTAAAAGCTAAATTGATTTTGGCTCGGTTCGTGCTTCTCTTTGTCGTAAAAAGACCTTTTATTGCCTCCTACGCACGTGCGTTTGCCCACCTCTGCGCCCTGCAGTGTCTTGCCATGTTGCACGCCGCGTGTCTCGCGGCCTGCACGAAGAACGAGTGGAATCCTTCACCTCTTCTTCGGCGTAGACTTCGACTCCGTCGCGGCGTCGCGATATAACTCGAATAGCTCTTGGCTACGTAGGTGCGGAGAATTTTCATCCGCGCCCTCGAGACTCGCGTTGTACCCGCATTTGCCAACCACTCGACGCAGGCGCAAATTGAGCGAGTGACCCTCACTCTGTGCAGCCACTTAAATCGTGCGATATAAAAATCACGTTTACTGTAATTGAAGAGAGCCATTCCGAAAATTGGATTTACGCCAGCGCTGTTCGTATAGCCTATCTCGGTGATTTATGTCGAAGAGGGAGAAAAACCGATAAATTATAGACTTCTTCTTATTCTTTTTCTTTCACTCTTGACTACGATATAGTTAGATGTTAACCGTCTCCAAGCGAGATCATTGACACCCGTGAGGAATTACAGTCTTCGCATTATCCAAAGTCATTTGGCCCAATTCGTAAAGACACTTGAGACCGCCTCGAGCGTTTAAACTCATTGAAACTTGGTTAAAACCACTCGAAGCTTTCCAAGGTGCGACCAAATTAAAGTTCCTACAGTACATTAAAGTCCGGATTGAGAACCGTCTGACGTCAAGTAAAGACAATCACGTGACAGCTTGAAAGGTGAAGTTGGATGTTCAAACTCGCTGGAGTAATTTGAATCAAGGGTCCTTCAGGCCCCGCGAATTCGCGTGGAATCTCCTATAGCCATGATTTTATCTTACGAATATTTACGAAGTCGTGGAAGAGTCTCGAAGGCATGGGCAGGTGTACGATGAACTGGTATCCCAGCGGTTAACCCCTTGGGGCTCGGATTTCGACCGCAGGACTGGGCTGCAGATCGCGCCTGATGTGCAGCTGTGCGAATAGCACGGTCCGAAGAGAAATGAATACGTTTCGATCATAGATATAAATAGACATCGCGGTATCGTCTTGACGAGGCAAAATGCCACCGGTTAAATTGCTTCTTCACATCATTGAACCATGCGGGCTGAATTCCCGCTGCAGCGTCTTGCTGTTCCCCTCCACCCCCCCCCCCCCCCCCCCCCAACGTTCTCTCCGCATCCGGTCTATTATTCGCAATTATCGTTGCAGGATCTTTGATTTTTGACGCCTAATGAAATTGATTGGCGTCTAACGGACGTTCGACCAACAAATACCCGCAAATCACATTATATTGAGGTAGACGCAGAGTGCGGTGTTTCACGTTGGATCGCACACTCGACTCTTGGCGGGTACTTCAACGCTTCTCTGACAAGGAGTAGAACTCTTCGGCTCGAAGGCTTCGGATTTTCTGAAAATAAAGTCCTGAGGCGGTAAACTTCGATAGAAGTTCCGTCCGTCCGTCCGGCTGTCCATCAATCACTTCGACACCTCCGAGGATTCGATCTCAGGAGAAACACTCTTTGTTTCACCGTCTGAGCAGTGCTCTTGCAGCCAGCTCTTTCCCGCGCTGATCTTAAGCCGTAAATGGAACCCGCGGGATTTTTTCCGGCTTCTTGACTCGTCTGAAAAATTGTATTCGAAATCCGACGGTCAACTCCGGGGTGAACTCCGCTCTCTGATGCAAGCGATAGAGCTGCTCGCGCATTCCGCGCTTCAAGTGCCTCGGCTCACAAGCTATTTCTTCCCATGCAGCTGTATCGGAGAGAGAATACTCGCCGTGATCGTAGGCGGTAAATAGGAAAAAAGGGGAGGGGATCGGACGCCGCAGGAAGAGATTCAGAGGTATCGGGGAGTCATCGTATGAAGATGTCACGGTTTGACGGTCTAACAATGGGGTATAAATTACGAAGGGCACGAGTGCATCGTGACCAACATCTCCTTCTGGCCCGGTGCATGCGCCGGTTCCTCCTCTGGAGGCATCTACCCGGGATCAATGATAGGAAAGTTTTAAAACCGCCGCGCGGAAGGCCTTCGGACGAACACGACGCCGCGACGCCGGGCTCTAACGAAGATCTACGGAATTCTTCGAGGAACGACGCCGAGTGCGGGTAATCGTCCTTTTACTTTCATCTGGCGCGCGGCTTTAAGGAGAGAAAAGGTTGTCGGTAATTTCGATCCACTGCACGATATGTGCTTATTATTTTTCTTCCTCGTGACGATAATTTTTGTCCGCAAGCCTTTGTATTATTTGCACTAGCCGACGTACATCTTTGGTACATTATGGGACGCGGGACGACGAGGCGTCGTTTTATGGCATCGTCGTCGCGGCGCGTCCTTACGACCCACCCGATGGTCATCATCTCGCAGGCGGGGCGCGGGGAAAAATAAGCGGACGTTGTAATTAATTAGCGAAGATTACGCAGAGGTACAATCTGCATAATTAACTGGCTGACAGACGGAGGTATACATTTGTCATTTAAGATACTCGGGGGGAGTGTTTTAATTGCGTTAATAAACTCGCTCGTGCTCGTAAATCAATCCGCAGGTGTTTAACTGCCCGCTGAGGGTTCCATCCGCGATCCTCGATCGAAAATTGAAAATTATTATTCGAAGCGTCGGCCGGTGCGTGTTCGATATAGGCAGCTGTGTACACCTGTAATTTTTATGGTTTTTTTCATCTGATCTCAAACCATCAGATTCGTGTGTTTACTCGGTACCTATCTATAAAGCGCATATCAGGCTTGATCGTTACGATCAGGGCGGGTAAAGATCGTCTTATTTGCTCGATCCATTCAATCCGCGGCGTAAATTGTGAATTTGCATAATTAGCATCGCCTTAAGGAAGCCATGGCTGACGGGTGAATAACAAGGTCAGAGAAAATATAAAACGTAGGCCGACAACGACGTCGTGGTTTATAATACGATCCGGGCAATTTGCCCGCATTCGATTGCCTTCTTTGCGTACAATAACGAGCGTGTAATTATTTCAAAATCCAGGCTTGTTACATACAGACCGTTTGAGCAGCCATCATAGTATTTCAGCTTGTTAGAATTAATTCCCTGAGTTTCGAAGAAATCGGCTGCACCCTTTTCCTTAACTGGATGCTCATCGTTGCGGAAAATCATTTACAAAAACCTGCGTCGCCGTCGCTGAGAATATAACTTAATACCAAAAACCGTTGTAATTTTCCGAAAGTACAACGATTGCCGCTGCACTTTTTACGCGCTGGGTAAAAGCATCGAGCCGATAATTATCCGCAGAATCGATCGACGTGTATACACCGAATACTAATTTTTCTTTTTTTTTATATAAACACGTCGGATCGAGTTATGGCGCGTAATACCAGCTTAATAAATCTCGGCTACGGGTGCCGCAATAAGAGGACCCCAGCTGGGATAGGTGTTGGTAATTACAGAGTGTTGTCTGCCCGTTTCCCAGCTGCAGCCGCTCGTGATAAACTCGCCTGTCTAAGCGCCGGACATCTAGGAGGGCATCCAGGGATCCGCCATAAGGGAGCTCCTGGGCAGTCCGCAAGAAAGGCGACAAAGCATTTCCAGATCGCACCTAGCTGGAAACCGCTCTTAATTACGGGTGTAACACGCGGGCAGCTGACATTCGTTTTGCAAGGGGAGATTGAGACCCCGTGGATTATCATTAACGGATTACTATACGCACCCCGGATTGCCGCGCTGCTTATATTCTGCACCGTTTAATAAAACGAAGCTATTTATAGAACGTCCGCAGCACAGCGGCTGCGATACGCGTGTATCTCATTGTCGGAGAAGGTGCAATTAAACACGAAGGAGGTAATTTTCTACAAGCTGCGAGTTCCGGAGCTCCGTAATCCCTGAAAATGCAGTGCGTTCCAGGCAAAACCCCACGACGCACCGCTACCTTCACTGATGTGGGCACATGCCGTCATCTTTTTGCTTGTGCTTCATACGGTAGATGATCATGGGTAAATATTCCTCGTTACAAGGCACCGCTAAACTACTCGGTTCTAGCTGCACTGCAATTCAACCGAGTTCCGTGTTTTGATACAGGCAAAAATAGAGAACCACTTCCGAAACCGAATGCTAGTACTCAACGGATTGTGAGATGAATTTTAGTTGAATTTCAGGGCAAGTTTTGCAGAGGGCCCTCGATGTCACGACGTCGCCGTTAATCATCTCCGTCGGTTCACCATGAGAACGTGACTCTGGTAAGAGACACGTTCAGCTTGTACGTTTAACGAATTCAAAACAACTCAGTCAGAAAGAACGGACCAACGATCTGCAAAGTTTTTCTGCTTCCATAACGGATTAATTTTCAAACGCATGTTTATTTATCGTCCTTTTTCGTCGATTTTTTATCAACGTTCGTGCCTTCAGGCAGACGGTGACCGCGGTAGCGTCGATGTCCGGCTAATTGCGTTCGCAGAGCATGCACACAAGAAAGGAGGCGATTGAAACGGGAGCAAAATGCTGCAGTGTGGTATAGGATAGGATAGGATAGGTATACGTGCATGGGTACGCTAGAGCACCTTAGTCGAGGGCAGGCGGAGCAGCAACGACGATCTTCTTCGCATTCCGGCTAGTACATATTATACTGCGCGTATACGTAAGCTAGTCTAATTTATAAGTAAGTAATTACAACGGCCAGGGGCCTCCGGTTCCGGGATTCCCTCTGGCTGCCTCGACACACGCACCCGTGAGGACAAACCGGGATCGAGACGCTTCGCTCTCCCAGGCCATCAATAGACTCCGCGAGCAACCTGACGCTAAATACATACGTGTGTACCTGCCCGGTGTAAGCATAGAAGAGCAGAGACGCTGGTGCCTGATTTATCGGGTCCCGTAAGATCGAGTTCCACGATCGTCAAACAATTACGGAACATAAATTTCCACCCGAGAAAAAATTAGACTGGGTTTAAATAACAACGACCATAGGACGATAACGGATGCAAATCCGCGCCACTGTGAAATTAAAATTGAAATCCGACCACCGCGGAGCGAATTACCGGCTTATCTTATTATGCGCCTCTGCTGCGGGTGCATTATCTCTTGGCCCTCTATTCCTTTCTCTCTCCCTCTCTCTCTCTTTCCTTCGCCGTGGCGAACGCGGCAGAGAATCAAATCAATTCCATAAACTGCATCCCGCTCGGGGGCCTCCTTCAAGGCTGAAGAAGGCAAGGATAAAGAGGCGCGAGGGTGAGCATAAGGTATGGCCACCGCCGGAGAGCGAGAGTCTCTATGCTCCTTGGAGGCTGTAACTCGTGATCGCGGGGGTCAATGACGCCCACGACGCTGCGAAGCTCCAGGTTCACCTCTTGCGGCGCCAGCCCCTTTGGTATACTCCATGTTCTCGGTTATTAATTAGTATCGTCTGAGACTTGGACGCCTCCGTTCCGTCGAGATTTCTCATTACGCCGCGAGCGTTTTCTAATTCTAATTTGTCTACCAACGAAAAGTTCAAAAATTGAGGTCATATGAGTCGAAACTAAAGCCTAAGATGAATTTGGGTTACTGACGGTGAAAAAAGCTTATCCTGATCAGTCTCTCGACGAAAATCATCGCGCTGATTATCACATTCAGTTCTTCGGAACGTTTTTACAAGTATTTTCAACGATCTCGCTTGGAAACTTACAACATATACACTGCTACAGGGATCCAATTTGGATATTTTCAACAACGGTGCTTTCGCACAAATGTCTCAATTCTCGAATTGATAGCAGTAGATTTAAAAGTTGAAAGATTGCTGATTAGAGGTCGTGTATTATTTAAACGACTGTATACACAAGTATACTGCGTAATGTGTTTACACAGAGTGTACGGCATAAGACTCAATTAACGAGCTCTCACAATGCGCCATACCGGTGGCACGAATCATTAACCAGAGGTTAAAGTAGACCTTGTTGTTGTAAATAGTCTAGAAGCCCGATTATGCCGAGCAGGGTAAAAAATCTTGCACAACAAAACAGTGAAGCTAGGTGAGGCAAGATGGCGTCAACAATGAGAGTGTTATATCTTGAAGGTATGTCGCCGGTCAGGCTGTGCTGCTCGGTCCAGGGACGCAGCGCAAACTCCAGGATACAAACTCATATCCAAGTTTCGCGAGCTCATTCCAAATCATCACAATGATCAGTTACAGAATAGAATAATAAAGCATGAGGCGTGAGCCGGTGAAGATTGGCTATCAGGCAACGGTTGTTGTACCCAATTTCGAACGTCGCTGATCCTTATCTCGGATAAGTTTCACATCCAAGAATTTATCGGCAGAGAAGAAATTTCACCGAGTTCTCTGAAGCGGGCAGAGAATAGATCCGAAACGCGCAAAGTAATATTTCAATCCCTGCACAACGTGGATGACCTATTGATCAAAGAAGAGTAACTCCAGGATCGTCGAAGAGGTTAAAGTTATATTAGGAAGTCAGTGTAGGTATATACGATACCAAAGCAGGAAACAAGTGAGGAGAAAAAGAAGGCGAATGCATAACGAGGAACAAGCGCCGTTGAAGATAGTCTCAATTGTCATCCATATTCGATGAACTTTCGAAATCGTGAATGTGTTCGTATTCTACTCGAGTCACTCCGGTACCTACCGATCGGTGTTCGCCGGCCCTGCGCAGCATGGTTCTCATATTTTTACTGCGGGGGTGGCCGTGTGTGCCGAGCCTTGCCTCGCAGGACACTTGGTCTATCCGTGTTCCTATACTATAGTATCCCCGACGTATACTTGCGGCTTATGAACACATGGCTATGCTGCATACGTCTACCGGTCGGGGCACTCCATGCAGCGAGAGTCAGGCTGCAGAGTGTTACACCCGGCGTGCTGGAATCTAAACCTCTCGAATTCGACAATTCTTGAATACAAGGTTGACAAGGCGAAAGATTTCTGTATTGAGTCAGTCCAAAAATGGTGTACTTCACTTGAACATGTGTTTGAAAAAAGGACGTGGCCATTAAATTTGAATCCTATGAGTTTTTATGCTCTCACTTCGGATTATGCGAGAGGTCGATGAAGATTAGACAGTTGTCCTATACGAGGGGCTCGAACTATGCAATACTTTCTTTGTGGCACCAAACATAATATAGGTGTAGGGATATATACCTAGATGCAGGTATAGACGAGTCCGCAGGGCTTGCCTACACATGGCTAAGGACTCAGAGTCACGGTGAGCGGACAAACTCGCTAGGGATCGAACGAGAGTCGGATGCATCCATCTAGCCTCCGGGTGAAACAAAGACTGGGGAACGCCAAGAAGATGTCCATGCGTTTTCAATTATGACAGAGCCTCCGCACCGCGGCTCGGTTTTTCCAAATCCTCGCTCCCAAGAAATCCTTCGCTGACAATGAACGACTTGTCACTGAACCTGAGTCATCTACGTCAGTCCGTTCCGTTCCGATCAGTTCTTGTCCTGCGGTGCCGGCGAGTCTCTGACGCGAAAGTTGACCTCCAGCCGCATGCCGTGAGCCCAGCGTGGTGCCTAATGACCCGGAACATCCCAGCTCAGTTCTTGCTCCGTGTCACGAGCTCCTCGACCCTACTTCAGGGCGGAGATCGGTGAGCATGTGGCGTTTCCAACGGACGCCGTCTCTTGTGGATTTCATCCGTCCGTACCGCTGGGTTTTACTACCAAATAATAACTCTTAGCTTTTTCGGAATTGGTTTCGTTATTGTGACAGGATTTCCACGCTGAGAATTAGTTTGGTGTGGAGTTACTTGCCAGAATTTGCTACATGCTTACTATCGCACGAAGCATCGTGACCTTCCGGAGCTCGTTCCCATCTGTTGGATAATCACGCTCGTTGTCAGTATCCCCCAGAGCATTGGAGTTCGCGTTTGTATCGCAGATCTTGATAGCTGCGGTAGCCGCCCATAGAGACGACGCGAGTTTCCTACCGGAGACCGGAGCTGCTCCACTGACATTTATGACAACGACGCACTTGGTGAAGGGGTCACCCAAGATCGCGAGCCGCAGATAGAGGGCTGCGTCGGTGTTCCGCGCCCCTCAGAGACCCTGGCGCTGCACCAGGAAATGCAGAAACAAGCTCTGCTCCGAGGTATACAAGACCAGTTTTGAGGATGATTAATATTGCACGTATGCTCCGGTCTCGGTAGGTACCCTGCCTCTTCCTTATCCTTCCTCGTCGAGGATCTCACGGGCACGCGAAGATCCGATGGGCGTGAAGGAACACTCCGGAGTGTGACTGTAATTAGCATCAGTTCAAATCACTTTCAGCTCCGCGGTACGCCGGACTTTATGACCACCTAATGAACGAACTCCAAGGAAGGCGTATACGTATATCGCGTTTCCACTGCATTCTGCATTAAATAATTAGGCGTCTGCGGTGTTGTTGTTTCGCGACTGAAGGTTGGGTGGAAACGCTTGGTAGGTAGGTAGGTTCTTCTCTTCGGGCTCCGCGGAGCGGAACCCTCCTCTTTCCTTGAAATCGATTAGGACTAGACCGCCGGGAGATTTGCGCTCTCGCAATCAAGCTTCGGTCCTTTCCTCGCCTTTTTATCCTCCTTTCCTCGTTAAGCCACGCCGGCCGATCCGACAGAAGGCAGCCGCCACTGAAGATTACAATTTACCCTCCTTGATTTTCTACCTAGGAGAGAGTATTACCAAGACTGTTCCGCGAACTAATAAATTCTTTACGCGAGTGCCTTATTCTCGCTCCGTGACATTCACCCAGGCGTCCGTCTCTTCTCTGCCTGGCCTTCTCGCTCTCCATACACACACACACACACACACATATGCAGTTCGCAGAGAGTGTATAAAACACACAAGCCCAGCGGGACTTCGAAGCCTGGCCGCTATCGCTCAGGATGCATCGGAAAGCCGGACTCGCTTATCTTCGGCGTCGTGTCGCGAACGTTCCGCTTATTGCGAACCGTGACGAAGACGTTAAGACGCCATGGCGACATTGACGCAGATCAGCGGTGGTAACGCGGAGGCGAGCTAACGGGACAAAGACTTATAATAGTTGCTTGACGCTCGAATCGGGGATTGATGCCAGCGAAGTAGAAGTCGTCGATGAGTGCAGGTCGTGGAGAGCAAGTTATAGACCGGTTCTTTGGACGGGAATTTGGAGCGAACGGTCAAGAGAGTTCAAAGGTTGAGGTGAGACGTAGAGCAGCATCAGCCCGCCAAAACCGCGCGAAGCGAAGCGAAACGGAATCCCCGCGATTAGCGCTCGATGTGAAAAGCTCTGTGTGCATTTGCAAATTATACGGATTCAGTGAACCGTGTTGAAAGTGAGAAAGTGTGCCCTTCCTGACACGATTGTGCAACAACTATCTCTGCGCTATCTTGTACAGTATACAGCTACGCGATATAGTCATACATGCCTGTGGTTACGGATAAAGAAATAATACAAGCCTAAATTAGACGCGGGATCGACAGCAGACTTCGGCGTTTGCCGCAGACTACGCAATCTAGCAGCTTGCACTCCGCGATCCTATAATTACAACCGTAAACGAAGGAATCATGCGGTACCAGCTTACATGTACCGGTGATAAATAAACTCAGCGTATGTATACGCGCATGAAAGTGGATGGAGTAATCGACGAAAACTGTCAAGTAAATTGTACGAGTATGAATGTGACTATATTAATCCGATGCGGAAGAAACGTTTCGCATGAACTGAAAGCTTAATTAAATTCTGTCACGCTCGCAAGAACCATGTCCCTATTATGTATCTCACAATCGATGAAAATATTTCCATTCGTTGTGGCCCCATAGAATTCTTTCGAGAGCTGAAGAGCACAGCTGCGCTCTACCTCCCCTTGAGTAACTATAATACTCACATAATGTAGCTATTATCTAGCGACAAAAATTCCCCCTCGCGTGCAACGTTTCTGCAGCAGTACAATCAACGTTGATTTTTATTTTTCTTGTTCCGCCAGGGTAGAGGGCCTTGATCCAATCAACAGGAAACCAAAGAGTTGATCACATTGTCACAACAGCCATTGTGGCGCATTCGCCGCTAATTTAAAGTGCACTGTATGTACCTTCTTCTTGATTAATGTAAAGGAGAAAATTTCGTCGCGTCATGACAGCGACTTCATGCGCAGGCAGGGCTGGTGGGCCCAGGTCCCTTAGTCATGGTGCGACTTAATTGGGTCTAACGTGGCGTGAGCGAGCAATATCGTCCTGTGGAACAGGCTCGTCTGCAAAAATTTCGAACGTGGCGAAAACGTTACGAACGTCAAAGAATCTGCCAAGTACTTGTTTTTAGTTAGGAAGCGTATAATGGTTACAGCATCGAATAATGTACTAAGTTAAACACATAAACAAAACATTATAAATCTTTAAAAATCTGCCAATTACATACATGTTTAGATCAGCAGATAATTGAGCTCAAAAAAATTTAGATGATACGTGTGTACTTTTGAATTTTCAATTCCACATCTACAACGGTATCGTTGATATGATGGTTTCCAGAGACAAACTGCGGTTTGGAATATAGCGGATTACTTTGTTTGGTGTTAGACAAATTTGCTAGAAAAAAAAAAAAAATAGGCTTCAACATTTGTATGATAGTAATCTACGTTTAAAACTTTATTTTCAAAGGTGCCACGGTTTCACAGTGCCTCCAATGTATGGTATGCGAAGAATGACAAGTAGAAGAACAATTTTGCATCATCTTTAAAGCTTGATAATTCGAAAACCACTGGGTTGATTTGTTCAATGTTTATAGAGCACATCCGTTGTGCCTGAGACTTCCGACTGTACAAAGTTCGTCGGAAAATATCCTATGGTGGTTTACAAGATACAATGCGTTGTTTACAGAAAGCTCATTCGACCGGTTAAATAATTTTTCGTGCCATTTTAGATAGCTTGGCAGAAGGTTGGCACAGCACGTTGCTTTAAGCGTCATTACGCACCACCGCAGCACCCTAACCGTCCTACGAGACCATTTAAGGGTCGCTAAGCAGCTTCGGCTTGTAAAGAAAACTGTCAACAGATGGATACCGATTGCTATGGACCAGAGGATAAGTGCGGCAAGGTTGATACGCGGACTCCAAATTGCGGAACTTGACCGTCCACACTTTATCCTTGGTCTTGGATGATCTACCAAGAAATTATATTTACCGCGCCTTCTTCGCCGCCAGAAAAAGGCGCAGGCTTCTTTCGTCCCAAATCTTCGGCCCCTTCGAGGCAGGTGGACTACCAACTGTATCCTACCGCCAGATGTTTTTCAATCCTCGTCCAATGGCAACCGCCGAAAACTTGGCGATGAATCCTGACCAGACACGATCATTGTGGTGCAGCGAGTTATTTTTAACGGGGTTGGGATTGAGTATTAATTATTCGTACCTATTCGGAAATTTTTATGGTAGCTATTACTACCGAATCCAGGGATTGCTATTACGTTCCGATATGTCGATACATAGAAAAGATGTGGTTCCTAATTGAGGAGCGTGATCGGGGTCGAAGAGTTTACAGATTCAATTTCAAGCCCATACAAATCTATTCGAGGTTTGTCCAACTTGCAAAGTGGGAATAGAGTAGCCCGTCAACGGAGCGTATCGCAACAGAATGGAGACGGTGTTTAAAGAGCGCAGATGCTCGGCGGCAGATGGTCAAGCACCGGAGGCTGATCGCGAAGCGACTGTAAAGGTAGGCGGGAGACAGTCGGACACGCGTCGCTCTGCTCGGAGAACTGGAGGAACGGCACTGGGAGCAGTGGCTTTGGCTCGGTATAATCAAGACACTATAAACCTGGGGTTTTGTTGCTCAACGTTTTTCAGATACCATCATCGCGGGTCATAAAGCCCGGTCTCTGCCCCGTAGGTTGGCAGACGTACGTATTGCCCGGATTGCACGCAGTCGCTATTGTGCTCAGCTGCATCTCTGCGTCGGTAGCTCGGAACGTATAATTAAAAAAGAGGAGAAGTAACCAGCCGGGAATCGCGTCTCTGTCAATACCAAACCGTCCGCGAAGCTCTTTAATCTCCACCGTAGGCGCTCATTGCATCGAGGTGCACATACCCGCAGCCTACTCTCGTTTTCCTCCGCTCGCATCCCAGGATCAACGTCCGAAATTTATGGCTGATATTGCTCTACGGCTTATCTCGGAAGTAAATCTCAACCACCGGCATCTATACTTATGCAAGGAGGATATATTCCGCCGTAAATCTCTCCCGGTATTCCACTAAATCGAGTAACACAAAGGCTTCGAGTTATCAGTCATCGTTTCGCCTATAAATTCTTTTTCACCGTATCTCGGTACCCGAGCTACAATTGCCATGCTTCAAGGCTCGCCTACCGAACCTCGAGTCCGTTTCATCATACGGGTATCCGCAATTTTTCAACCAATGTAGGAACCTCAAGCATTTCAAGTTCTTGAAAAGCAATGCAATGGTCCTGTTCAATGGAATTCAGTCGATCAGTTTCGCTTTATGCACCGAGAAGATATGCAATAAATATATTTCTTTTATCACCCCGCCATTTATCAGACTGTGGATCTCCGCTGCTGACCTCGTCGTATAACGGCCGGAGCGCAGATGGCGCAGCTCAGCGAAACGGATGGTGCCAACTCAATCAGGGGCGTTAGAAGTGCAGTTATAAATCGTTTCCAACCGGCGCGGAATCATTGAAGAGACAGTGTGGGGCTGAATCGGACGGGTAGGTGTATGTGCAAGTTATAAAGTACGAAGAGCCGAGAACTAAATATAGGCACGGTGCTAAGTTCATCTTTATTGAGGTTTATGTCAGTTCAACCTTTGCATATGGTGTCTGGCCGTGCGTCCATCCCTTGACTGCACTTTACGACGCGTAACTCGCTATTACGCTCATATATTCTGCCGATCTCGTGACCATCGCTTCGGCCGTATCGAAGCGGTGCATTACGCAGTTGTAATTACAGGACATTAGCTAGCCATACTTCTACCAGCGAGTCACAGCGCACCCCTATTTTATTGCTATCGAATCCTCTCGCGTAGCCGTGCGCTGCATCTATCGTTGCAGAGCGGCAGATACCGTCGAGTGGAGAACGCGGTTGGAAACGTCTGCGTAGATCGGAATACAGCGGCATGAAAACGCGAGGAAGGGACGTTATCCATCAGTCATACGGCGCTGCACCCGCCGCTCTTCCTATGCGCGCATCGCAAAGAGGAAATCGCATTCTCATTACCGATTTATGATTTATTCAAACAACGTCTAATGACACGCGAACTGACGCGGACCGGCGTTGGCGCCCACGCACAGACCGGCTGCCCTCCCCCCGGGACAGGCATTAATCGTTCGCGCGAATAATCGATTCCTAATGCTGCGAATGCTCGGACGGCGTATTTCATAACCACTTGTTGCTGCACAGCTACGGCGAAGAGAACAGAAAATAACCACGAAGGGGGACGAGCCTCGGGGACATGTTATTAATTGGAATATCTTGCGTGGGCTTTATTTCCATCCGCTTATCCTGCCGCCGACTAATCGTGCTGATAGCGGCAGACCATGTGACCACCACCATTGTCCGCTTTTGAAGAGATTTTTCAGCAAAACACCTTATCATTCTCTTTCAGGCTACGGGTGTGAAATCGGGTCGTATCCACCAGAGATAAGAGCCTGTTTTTAATCCGTCATCGAACCTGGACTCGAGGAGTCCCTGACCTTCACCTTGTCGAGCTTGCGAAACTCCGGCAAAGTCTTTAGGTGGATGAAACGACGTGGGTACAAGTTCGAAGCCAGTTCGTGGCGGTGTAGGAGAGACGCTAAGTGACTGGCCGAGTGACGCTTCATTAACAGTGCACAGCTAGCTGCAGGCCGGTTCTTCCCCTCGCCTAGACGCTGCAGCCACCGACGTCGTCGAGTTGGACGGGGAAAGGAAGTGCTCAATAAGGCTCTAATAATGCAGATGCCAATGAACCCATCGCCGCCCGCAGTGCCTGCACTTCAGGGACAAGAGGACAAGAGACGCGACGCATGATCGGCCGAGAGCCGCTCTGAGTGATCCTGAATTTGCGAAACCGTTGAGCAGGAGCAAAAGTGTTGTCGTCCAACTCCTCTGGTCCGTAGATGGAACTCGGGAGTTTTGCACGACGGTACGCGACCTTTTCTCTTCTCTCGGCGGATCCCTCGGCGTCGCCTCCTGCATGCACCGTCTTGACGCGACAACTGAAGCCTACAGCTGTTAATGAGGCAGAGTGTAGACATGCCTCTCTACAGGAGTGAGGCCCTCAAGTGGAAAGGACTGCCGACCCTCGTCCATCAAGGGTGCAGATCGCGGACAGATCGAGACATGCGTGAGCTGTATTTTATCGCCAGTATTTTTTTCACCTGCCCATGCCGCCGCGTTACTTGCGTCAATCCCCGGTAATGGGGAAATGCCGATCCAGGTAACTCGGCAGAAAACAACAACGATCAACCGTCGTCGAACATTTCAAGGGTTAAGATCGGCGTTATTTTGATAGAATTTCTGCCGTTTTGCCAACTTTCACGGCTCCGTATCTTTATCCGTATGGAAAATTCAGCTTCCTATTCAAAATTTCTTTTCGCGTCCCGTCAGCTTTGCCGGGAATTATCGTTGAATTTCAAAGATAATACTCTTAATCGGCTGCGAGGAATATTTGATTTCTGTTTAGTAGAGTAGCACGTGTTGGAAAGACTTGGAATGGTTTGTTCGGGTAAAATTCAACCCATGAATATTCTACCGCTGACAAATCTGTGTGTTTTGTCATTCAACAAATGTTACGTGTATAACGATTCTCCGAATACGTGGCTCTTTATTTGGTGCCTTAACGTCGTTAGTAATTGCCTCCTCGACGAGGATCCAGCGATTGGTGGTGTCTTAAGTAGTGCGGGACACTCGCGTGCATCTCGACAGAGCCGAGGGGAGTAGTGGGAATTGGTTAATTATCCTTGGCTACAAAGTATCCATTTTTCCTCGAACGGCTCGGTGAGCGAGTCGCTGAGGCTGAAGGCGAGGGCCAGAGAGAGAAAAGGATGAGATAAGAACGCCCCATGGTAAAGAGACCTTTTCCCCACGTTCCGATCGGTGGATCAAGATGGTATTTAAAGCATGGAACGTTGTAGCAACATCTTAATTAGATTTAACGGACAACAAAGTGAATGAAAATAGTAAAAGAGCCCCTTTGTACTCGGGTGTTTTCGCTGATCCGATAGAAAGAGCTGAGAGTTTATGTAACGTTGTCTTCGCATCACTGTCATTAGCAACTTTCCGAGTAGTTTTACCAGCCATCAAAAAGTGGTCATTTTCAAAAAGTCAAACGTGTAAGAAAGCGCCAGTATATAGTACTCGGAAGTAAATTCACGATGTGTTTCCTGGACCGTTTAAGGAGTCGCGTTCAAGAGGAAAACTGGACGCCGCCGTAGCGAGCGTGTGGCAACTGTCGATTGAATTTCCTGTCTTTTCGCGTGGAAGTTGTGTAATCTTTGAAGGAACGGAGAACAGCTGCAGCAGCGAACTTCTCTCCCGTTTGCGCAGGGCTTCTGACGCAGCACCGCGGGTAAAGAATTCCATGCGTGTACGTTAATTAATCAGCGATGGCTAGAACGATTTCACGTCCGAGGCCTT
This sequence comes from Neodiprion lecontei, assembly GCF_021901455.1. Taxonomy (NCBI): domain Eukaryota; kingdom Metazoa; phylum Arthropoda; class Insecta; order Hymenoptera; family Diprionidae; genus Neodiprion; species Neodiprion lecontei. Next base: position 42,547,376 of record NC_060261.1, on the reverse strand, counting down.
TGGCGGCGAACTTGGTACACAGACTGCCGGTTGAAGCCTCAAGTTTTGTTTGGATTCCCTTAGGATGCTGGACACTCGTTACCAGTGACAAATGACACGGACCGACACTAAAGATGAACGACTTTACTAGCCTCCACGCATGTGCAGCCCAAGTACCCAACTGCGGTAATTTTATCTTTTTCTTATCTCGTGTTACTTACTCCCTCCTCAACTACTCCGGTCGCCGATGTTTCTGCGTACCTACTTGCGGGCTCACTCACAATCAGGAAATAATGACCCCAGAGAAAGTCTAAAAATGCGCATAATGTGGGAATGGTTTCTTATATTCAGAAGTGTGATACTGTGGACCACGATCTCGGCCATCAATGGAACGCAGTGTTAATTACGGTGCTGATTATTTTGCCGTGTGTCTCCAGCTTTTCGACGTTCTTCACTTCGAGAAAAGGCAACATCATCTTCCACCGTTTCCAGTTTGGTTCTCATTTGTCCTGTCGTGCTTACGACGAGCAAAGTACCGTTGCTCTTACTCGCTGCAGCACCAGTCCTAGACAGATCAATTTACGCGGTTCGATGGATGGCACCGATTATAGAAAAGCAGTTTCAATTATGCGGGTATATGTATAGCGTATGCATAAGACGCCTGCCGAGGCGCAAGCGTCGGAATGCACACGGAATCGCGAAGGCGAACTAGTCCGACAATATCGACGAGTTGAGAACGGGAGACGATTATACGCACGAAGGGTGAAGGTAAACACAAATAAACAGATAATCATAAATATGAATATAAATAGCTGGAATAAATAGGGACGAGGTAAATACGACGATAAGTGGAAAAACACATATAAATGAAATAAACAAACAAACAAACAAACGCATAAACGACGTAATATTTTGACTTTTGAGAGGTCGCTTTCTCTGCTCCTTGCGCAACCGTTCGCCGCGTGTCCGACTGGTTAATCGCCTTACTGGATTCTCGTTGAATTCGCTTAAGTATGACATAAGGCGGAATGCCGTTGGATGTATACGGTTGTTAGCAGCGCGGCGGCTCATCTCGGCGCGACTGTAGAATCATTATTTTTTTATTTATTTTTTTTAATTTTATTTACTTTTTACCGCGCGATTAGTGGTCCTCTAAAATCGGCTGACGCTCGCTCGTTCGTTGCACGAATAACGTAATTACAAATTCCACCAACGCGAAATCTCTGACAACCTAAATCCATACATCGCCGGGCCAGTTGAACCCGGAAGTTTTTTCGTATTATTTTATTTTATTTTTTTCATTTTCTTTCTTCGTAACAAATATGACAAATTACAGGCACCTGCGAATTTCACAGAGAGCAAATTACTTCTGTCTTTACACGCGCGTTTACCTCGTATGATCGTGCAAATTTCAATACGGTGTTCAGATGGTCAGACGCATATACAGAGAGAAAGAGAGGCAGAGAAAACTTTCGCAATGTTCCCGATTTTTTCCACGTCAAGTTCAGTATCTGCATGTTTAATACAGGTAATTGTATGTGTAATGACTAAATTGTGGCTGGTTTGTCTCGCAACGCTATACGTCGATTACCCTAACCTAACCGGTAGCACTAAAAAATAAGTTCCACTTAATTCGTGCATGCAGAACGAGTGGTAATAATAGGTTTCAAGGATCGGGTCGAGTCATCGGCATTGTTCCAGGCGAGCAGTCGTACGAGCTTGCTAACTACCCATTAGCTTTGATCTCTCGCGGAACCGCGTCTATAAGGTACCGATATGCGTTACACCGTTGCAGTAACGCATAAAAAGAGTTTTTTGCTCTGTCACTTCTTCCTCGAGTGATCCTCTTCCTTCAGCTGTATAATTTCGTGATTTTCACAGCCCGTTCCAGAAACTTTCCAGTGCAAATTTATGGTTTGCTTATATTTCTGATGCGTGTAATATACAACTCGGCGATCTTGTTGACCCTCGGCATCTGTTATTGTTATTGTTATTGTTATTACGGTAGTTGTTCTACCGGTGTGAGTAAATCTAAAAAGTGAAAGCGGGATGAACCAAGGGGGTTATGATGTCATCCAAGACCGGCTGACCCTGCAGGTGATCAAGCTGGATATAACGCGTCTCACAACGTGAGTGACATGCGCCGGACGTCACATAACGATCACGGGAAGTCTAACTGCGAGTATAAGGTATTGATCGAGGAAGTGAAAATTGACGGTTATAAATCGATGGACCCGCATGTGTCGTCTGTGAATCCGTAAATAATTATCTTTAACGCAGACCGTCGGTCCATAAGGCAGAAGTTACACTAATTGTAAGAGTCCGATTGCGTCCGAGGTGTCCATCCTCAGATAAAATTTCTCCTCGAAATGAGCCCTGCAGGGTATCACAACCGAACGTGCGAAAGGAAATAATTCATGGGCTCTGAAAGTAGCAATCGGTTGATTGTTTTCGGCGAATTTGGAACAAGGAATACGACAAAAAACTGCCGGTTTCGTGATTAAATATGAATCTGTGGAGTACGGAGTGCCTTTTGCTGCAGACCCTGGATCCCAATTCCACCTTCGGATCGCCAAAACCGTTGGCCTTACGCGGTCCCGAAGAGGGACGATTGGCCAGGTCAGTGTCGGGTTTCAGGGTTCGGTACTCGCACATCCATGAGTCGAAACCCGCTTTCACCGGGTGACGCACTCGGAGCGAAATTCACTTTCTTTCGTCTCTATATTATCTGATCTTATGTTAGATGTGTACATTGTTATATCGCGCTACTTGCCGGCTCTGCGTGGCGATGTTAAACACTACGGTCACCGGCTGACAAGACGTTTCTACGGAGTCACGCGCTCGTGAACGGACGTAAAAAGTAACTTCAGCTAGTATGATTCGCGCTCTCATCTCACCATTGTCGGGCTTTCTGCATCGGGAATTCCCGAGGTGTAATATGGTTATTCGGAGAAGTTTAAAAGCCACGCTTCAACACAGAGTGACACTTTGCGACCTTCGGACCGTAATGCTAGGTTAAAAAGAATAGTGGAATAAAGTACGGTGTATGTCTGTTCAGCAGAATTTATCAGATAATTAATAGAATGTACACTAAAAGTAGTTTTCAGTTAGAATGTGAAAATAAAAGTAACCAAAATAGAGGCATAAAATATTGCAAATACTAAGCCTCGGATCGATAAAATAGAAGCAATCAACTCTGTTGACAAACGTCACAAAAAATTCACTCTAGGATAGAAACAGAGAAATGCTAAGACTTTGAGCCACAACCCATGTTGCGGGTAAAATATGGCGTAAGGCATTTAACTTGCGAAGAATCTAGTTTACGTGGGTAACGAGTAAGAATTATACAAGGATGCAGAGTCGTGACAGAGAAGTTTGTGAATAAAAAAGAGAAAAGGAAAAAAGAGAAGGCTAAGGAGAAAAGAGGAAAAAGAACGGTGTACTCAAGGATGATCGTTGTACGATAATTCGAAATCGGTTATTATATGGCGCTGAGCGTAAATGAAACAGGTTTTAAATGTTGTTTGAAATATGACATTTGGCGTGACCTCGGAAAGAGAGAAAGAAAGAAAGACAAACTTTACGAAGTTGCATGGCTCTTTGTATCGAGGTTTGCAGCTGATTGAGATTCGTGGAAGAAAGGGTCGCGGGAGATCGGAGATGTACGAACGAAGATGGTGTATGTATATATATTCATATATATATATATATATATATATATATATATATATATATATATATGTACATGAAGTCGAAGCGGAAGTAATGAGGTCCCTCTCACTAGACCAGAAATACATAACAAAGGTACGTCTTCACTGCACGCGTGGCGTATAATAAAGTAAATGTTGGCGCCTCTTAACTCTCGCAGCACTCCGGTCTCCGCATAGTCATTAAATCGTTGTTGTATCTGCTTCCTTCTACGGACCAAGAATCACCCATGAGACGCCCAGGGAATGTATATCCTCGTATAACGCAGCCTTACCAACAACCCACCTTGCCCACCTCCGCGGCGTTACAGTTACCGCCATAAAGCAGGTAAACGTACAGCTGGAGCTTGGCCATCCCTGGAAACGGTTCTGCTACGGTTTGCCTATAAACAGCGGGTGAGAAACCCGGTGATACAAGTTTTATGAGTAATAATTGAGCCGCAGCCCATCGAGATGCCACGCTACGCTCTCAGGGCTCTGCGCAACGTCGAAGCGCGATCATCCCACTTTCCATTACTTCCGCATATCGCGCCGCATGCTGCCGCTTCATGCCGCGGCCGCGGCTGCGGCTGCGCCGTCGATCGGTTCGACCGACGATATTTCAACGATTGATAAGTCTCGCGGTTATTATATACCTTCGGATGAAATGCCTCTCGTGAATCACGAACTTGACCGATATCAATTCGCAACTGCATCCGGGATCCCGCGATAATGTGCACTGCATCCGCCTTCACGCTACGCAGAAACCAATTCCCGATTATACGCGGCTAATTAATATCACTGCCGTTCACGTTTACTCTTGTGTTGCGTTAGACACGGATATCACGTTTACTCCTTGTAATACTAATTAGAGAATTACAGGTATTTAGGTTTGAATGAGATTTGATCGCGAATAAAATAGCAGTAAATATATTCAACGAGCTGATGTGGTGGTAGATCGATGTGATTGGTAGTCAACATTTGTTGGGAATAACTCACAGAGTGAAGGCGTACGCTCTGCTTAAGGGTGCGTGGACAACAAGAAAGGACAACAAGAAAGGTAAGGTTGTGGGAGTTGGTATAGAAAAGAAAAGTGGTGGAAAAAATCCAACTAGATCCATCTAAATCCAAACAAAAAAACTGAAGGGATCAGTGAAATTGAGCAGAAAACATTTGCTAACCAGATGTCTGGTTGTAAATTACCACTTAAATCCTAGCGATGGTTTTGGGGCGTAGCAGTGTCAATATGCGAGGAACGTAAAAAAACGGGTCCGAGTTTAGAACGAGGAAAGGTTGCATATGCGTAATATTCCCTGCGCGAAAGTTCTTGCTGAGGAAGAACCGGGACGTTTGCGAAACCGTCGATTCAAACGTCGCAGAAACGTTAATTACGCTTATCAGGTGAATTACGCGTGTAATACGAGTATGCATTACTGCGTGTCGGTACATGACCAGAGAGATAAACACTCGGTAGACCTGAAGATTTGTTTTTTGAGTGGTCCTGCAGCTCTTTCGCTGAGATGCACTCTCGCTGCTCTCAGAGCTGGGCGATACAGACTCGTAAGCGCTGGCAGTGAGAGTGATTGGCTCCTAAAGTGACCGTTAAACTCATTGCAGTGGATTTCGATCAGAAATGGATGTGTACTGTGCGGGGTGTGCTCGTTAAAATATCGAGTGCCTCTCGAAAGTATTTTAAATCAAAGAACCGCTGAGATTTAACTTGTCGTCATAAACTGACACTCTGGTTTCACTTGCGAGCACAGTGCAACTGCTGGATACCAGACGTATGATCGTCGAAAACGATTCCTGTAGAAAAAGACATATACATATACGCTGAGCTAATTGAACTTTCTAATGGAATCTCGTTCACGTGTTACGAGAGCTGTGGTGCAGAGTCATTGCGTGCCTCCAAATGCAGAGGGAACGCTTTTAAACTCTCTCGTATACACAATACGCGTATGTACGCAACAGTTGCGGAGGATAAATTCTTTGTACATCTTCAGGTATAGGTATAATAATAATAATGCCAGCTAACTCGCCGGATCGTGGAGGGTTAATTATTTACTAAGTATAACAGTACCAATTAATATTACCGTTAAACCTAAACGATTTGCAGTTAGCTAAGTAACGACTGATAGAGCAAGATAACATAATCACTTGGACCCGATAATTATAATGGAATGCGCGAATGAATCAATAATTCATAGGTGTTCAGGCCATCCTCCGGGCTGCAACTCGAGCGCGAGCCAGCGCTGAAGCTTTACGTGTGTCTCCTACCCAGGTAGCAATGCGTGCCTCCCCTCTTGTCACCTCTCGCAGGAAATCAGGATCCGAAGCCCCCAAGAGCAAATCGAGAGTGGGATAAAAAAGGGGCAAAAATCAGTCCCGTCCTGCAGCATCGGACGGTATGCGCACCGGTTATCGCCCAGCACCGATACATCATGCTGCCATTGCGTGTGATAAACCAGGCTTAATCACGCTCGGGAACTGGTGCCTCGCCATCTTTCAATCTTCGTCGCGATACCGTATCTAAGAATTTGCGAGGTTGGAAAAAAGGGGAAAAACACCGGTGAAACGCTCCAAGATTATACAGGGACGAACTGACGATAGACGTCTTCAACCTCCCTGCAGCTCATCGCGCTGGTTGCTCGTAATGCTTCGATGATTAAAAAGCCATAAAGTAACCCCGCTGATCATCCACTCTGGCGAATAATCATTTAGCGTTGCGAGAGCAGCGGTCATTATCCGCCAGCCCCGTACCAATTATCGAAGCTCATGGCTCTCTCGTTTCGATCAATCGCCATGAAGAAGAAACCTCCAAGCCTGATGGATGTGAGCTGAGGAGACGTGGTCGTGTCGTAATATCCTACCGATTTCCGTACATACCTACAACCAGCTTCCCTGGAGCGCGCTGATTGCAAGAGTTCCTTCGAAGGACCATTCTTTTCTAAATCACTTGATCTTGTCTCCGAAACGCTAATTAATCTTTGGATTTGTCGAGAAAATTACGAGCCTGGTTACGCCGTAATCTCGAGTTCCGGTTTCGCGGGTCCAGACAACCGTGGCTCCTAAACTGACGACAGCCTAGATCAAGGATGCAATTCTACGAGCAAAGAAATTTCCCAATCTCTTCCCGCCTAACCAGACTGCATTCCAACCGGAAATTCGCGGACGTAATTTCGTAACGAAGCCTGATCCCACCGGAAATACCCTTTTCGACATCACTGCAGCACAGCGTTTGAGCATCGTGGTGCACAGGTGCTCGAACAACTTTCTTAATCAACACAAATGGAGCGAGAAACATCGAAAGATCGGTCCAGATGCTGAAGTACAAAGTGTCGCCGGTGTAGCTGACGATCAGGAGGGTCGATCGGAAAGCCGGTCAAGTGTCCCGTCTCAGCATGCATATGCAGCTTTGTCAAAGGAGCGTAAAATTGCGTTCCGTGAGTACCAAGAGACTCGTTAGTACATAATAAGGTCTTACAAATATTGAAGGCTTTTTCCATAGGCGTGTTTACCGGCTGGTCGTCGAATCGCACAGCCTTCGCCACATCTGCGCCAAACAAATGGTGCCAAACGTACTCGAGGACCACGGTGGTATACCCACGGTTAACGGATTTGCATAAAACTTGACTCTTGTGCCAATTACGCGACGTGTCGGTAGGCATACTTGTATGAGAGCGCAGGTACGTTCGGCACACCGCGGTTCGGATTTTCATCTTTATGGAACGTGACCTTGCGAGAAAGATAAACACGAGCAAGTATTCCGCAAGTATCTCCTGTCCGTCTTGCCGAATCACACGGGGCGAGCGGACGTCGGTGATAATTTAAGCCGCGACGTGTGCGAGACTGAGGATCGTTGGCGATCGACGAAGTTACGCCGACGCAAAAATTGTCCAGGGTAACGTTACGCAATAGCGGACAACGGTGGGCTGGTGACCAAGTGCGAACAAGGCTTGTAAACATGTAACTGTAAGAGAGTTGTGTAATTAGAAAGTTTAGGTTTGGTTCAGCCGACGCCACTACTGTCTGCTTGGATCCCAAGCTGGACCAGGAGCTGCACGAGCCATCGCAAGTGCGTGCAGCGACGACACGCGGACATGAAATCGAATAGCATAAGCCCTAGTTTTCCTACAATATAAAATCCTCCCGGTGAAAAATCCTGCTTAAGTGAGCCTCGGTATACGGGCTGCGTGTATACCTAAACTGTGTCATAGAAAGCGTTGCAGCATTTTTATCGCCTCTACGAACGAGGGGATCGCGTGCCTGTGAATGCGTTCGTGTGTCTCTCCGCAGCATCGGGCGCACTTGCAGGCGATCTCCGGCGTTGTCCGAGACTTGGGTATCGGATGACCGGAGCACCGTCGAGATTCCTAATCAGAAATTAATCGAATCGGTGGAACGGACACACCTATGGCACGGTTGACGGTGCGCCCATGTTTACTTGTCTCTTCCAATCGATGTTACGGTCTTCTCACGACTATCCCGATCCGCCGTCAATCCCACACGCTTATTGCGTCGTCGAGAACCGGACGAACCGCCAACGCGGTGGGCGAAACAACGTGATTAAAGAAACGGAAAATGTCGAGTCGTCGGCAATTCGTCATCCGGTAGACCGACCAGAATTTCGCGGTTCCAGACGATTTCCTGTTAGCTAGTGATAAATTTCGGTACCATGCATCGTTTCTTAAATGTCGATGGCACGGAGGTGTCGGTGTACGGCTTACGATTTACGATTTAATACCCGGATGAACTAACAACATGAATTTACTGTCGCATCGACACCTTGATATTGAGCCTGCGACTACTTTTTCGGGCATGAGTAACATCTTCGTAACAAATCATGCCTCGGGTTTGTGACAAGAGTAAAACGTTGGTCGTTTTGAACACGTGTGCGGCGCAACGGCGCGTTTCACTCTCTATTAAAGAGCTTTCATCGGCACCTGACCCAAAAACTAAGTCAAACGATGCTCAACCGACAAAGTGGGTAATTAAGACGCGGCCAAGAATTCTGAAATTCTTGAGGCAGAAACATGACTCTCGAGCGATGCACATACTCGTGTAAACGTCATTAAACATCCCTATCGCACTGCTGACCATGCGCCTAGCCAAGAGGAAGGAAAAGAAAAGAAGAGCATAAAGGTTGATTGCGCACAGAAAAGGAGCCCGGCATCACCTGAGCTGCAGCACTTTTACTCCGTACAGTCGAGTCACGGCGAGCAGCACCTGGATCGTTATCTCCTCCAGGCGGAGGACACTTAGCGTGACCGCAGGACACGGGCTGTCCAGTCATTTGCCATAATGTCACATTGTTTCGCAGTGTGCTCGAGGCGCACCGGTCAAACACACCCACTATAATCCCTTGCTCCACATGAACCAGGAGGCCTTGGAACTCACAATGTGATTATTATAAAATTATTCTCCTTTCTAGCTGCGCTGTTCGGTTTAACTGTTACATAAAAGCTGCGGTCGAAGTGCCGCTGTCGCGTCGTGGAATATGTACCTGCAACAATTTTAAAGCCTGTGGTACCTATCCGCTGCTGCAAGAGACACGCGAACCCAGAACGAAACAATAATTACTATCAATCGTAAACTTACAGGCATCCTTCTCCTTTTGGTTATATGTATGTTATATCCATACAACGCGCCGTAACGCTGCACTTTCGTGTCTCTTGTATCGCGACGTTGCTAAATATCTGTTATACCCGCTATGGCGACAGGTGATAGTAGGTCACCTCAGCAAATTCGTCAACTCGACAAAGAGTAACCGGGTATAACTGCTCCGAGCCACTCGTCAAGCGGTTTGAATTATTGTTGTACTCCCTCTACTCCTACCGAGCAATACGGTCTTTTTCGTTTCAGGCAGGATTACAAAGTGGATCGCTATTCACATTCGACAAAACTTTGCTGTTTCATGTTACATATTGTGAGGAATCTTGTATACGATGAATTGTTTCTGGGCTTTTATGATCAGCACACTCTGTCGGTGAATGAATGACTCTTACGCACGTGTAATCTTTAACCGGCGTTCAAATTTTTCAAGTCCATGGCATAGCTGATACACTTTCCTCGCACAGTGCTGGCTGCATTGAGGTAATGTTTTACGGGTAGTGGATGAGCAACTCCCTAATGCTTCCGATAAGTCCCGAGTCGAGGAAGAACTTACGGTCGAACCTGTGTCTGGATGCCGCGCGTTCCGCACGGACACTTACAACCCACCTATGCATGTATATTGCGGGCTGCAATTTGCTACGGTGCGGAGAAGGGCTGCGGATTTCTTTCGATCGGTTAGATTCAGAGGCACCTTTGGATGCGGAGCTAAAAAGGCGACGGCTAAGTGGTAGCGCTGTTCGTTCTCCTTCACTTTGTACGGTTTTTACCCTGACCATCCCATCGTGACTCGGGCTCCGAAGCTCGACGGTTACCGCAATAGCAGCGTTTCAACCGTGGCTCGCTAAGTGGCAAAATATGTGGCCAATTCACGCAATCGGTTACCATTATCATTACCATTATATCCGAGTTCTTCGCTCGATTCATTCAAAACGTTTCAGCTCATCGCGACGTTCGAAGACCGACGCGTTCACGGTCCGGGCGTAATTACCGTCGACTCTCCGTTTCGTACTTGGAAAAGTACCGGAGCTGCAGGGTCCGACGATCGGGGTGTATAAAGTCAAGGCTGAAGGCATCCCGACCCCGACTAACCTCCGGGGAAGAATCTGGGCGCGGGGATCGGGATCTAGGAGCGAGATGCATCGCAGGATCGAAGTCCTGCGGCCCGCGGCTCAATCCTTTGCTCGTTCCCTTCCGTAGTCTAGCCTGCCCACACGATCAGCGTCATAGTCACGATTTTGATTGCGAGTACCGGCCAGCTTTGCTGGGTGTAACGCGAAATGGTGTTTGAACTGGGATACCGATAAACGCTACGGGCAGAGCTGCGGGGCGAGTATATTACCAAGTCTCAGAGTCCGAGGAGTAAATCATAATTAGATCCGAGGAGATATTATCGCGGAACAATTATGAACTATGTATACCTACTATAAGTATAACATTATATATAATGTTATAAGGTAGGTACGCGCGTATTTTATCATGAAACATTTTTCCGACCTTTCTTCATTTTGCTTTTGCTTTTGCTCAGCAGAGCGTATGCCTGCAGATACGATCTCTTTGCAATGCAGTCGTATAAAAAGACTCGTAGTATCGTTCCGCCTCTTTTGATATGATTGGGAAGGGATATAATTGAGGACTGATTTATCGACGAGAAATATGACGAGACGAATGAATTTTTCTTTTTTTTTTTCGTTTTGATGGAACTGAGGGGGTGGAGTTAATGAACGGGATGTTGCGCTGTTCGAACCAAATAAAAATCAGTAACTCGACAATGATGATGATTTATGTCTGTTGAGACAGAATTGAATCCGGGCGTTAATTATATATTTATTATATACGCAAGTCAGAAGTAGTTGTACGGTAAGAATGAATATTTCTCAAACCATGCGCGAGCGTTTGCCTGCTGGCTATCCGTCCCTGTATTTCGAGGCTCACGGTTAGTATGACGACCCAGCGTTCCAAGTGTGAGTATCTGCGCAGCTCTATAATTTACAACGTTTTCAACTATAATTCAATATGACAGGAGTGACGTATTACGCATAACAGGCATAAGCTCAATATCTATAGAAAGATGTTTTTATTGCTGAATTGTTTGTTTGTCTTCGTTAGATCTTTTTATTTCAATCCTTTTTCCTAGCAGACAGATGAGCGCCGATTATTATTATTTTTCAATTTCATGCCTCGCAGTCGAATCCGTGTCTCATTGCCGACCGCGTACGTAGGACTTTGCGATTCACAACCTGATAATTAATGAATCGCTGTTGAAAAAAAACATTTTAGTTGAAGAGTAAGAATTAGCCGATCACGCCGAGTGGCTGAGTAAAAATTAATGACAATTATACTAACAATGATGATAATAACAGTGATGTAAATAGCGATACATTAACACAAATTTCGCAAACACAGAGCATGAGAATTTTAAAACCGCTGCTTCGATACAGCGGCTACGAATAATTCCCTCGTGGTAATGAAAAAACTAAAACTGGCAAACAGCGGCATCGTATTAATCGAATTTCACCGGCTGAACAACTTTTTGTGATTTTAATTGGGAATGGACGCGTGCTTCAGGTTGTCCGTTTTTGTTCTCGCATGAACTTAACGGGCCGTTGCGTTAAAATTGCAAATGAGACACGCGCCAACGAGCGAGGATCGGTGGCTCTCTGACCGTCTAAGGTGGCCCTCGGCCGTCTCTCATCTGCCCACGATTCGCGAACTTGATTTCTGAAGCAGCCGTTTTACATCGAAGGCCAAAAAAGGCGTCCCGCGTTCATCGTTTATTCTGCTCCATGCTCGCTCGCTTAATACCCGTGGTAACGTGTGTTCACGGTCTTTGACGATCCGATGTTAGACGGTCTGTTTGTTTTTTCTTGTCAATTACAAAGTAAATATGATTATCACAATATTGATCAAGATTTACCGAAGACTCCTTGTTGATATCAATACTTTGCTTGGTGATTTGGACCGGCTGCTTGTGTCGGCAAGTGACGAACGTAAGGCACGAAATGTTCCACGCTTTTCATCCGTTGAATTTTAATTAAAATTCAGCCGGGGTGCGACCTTCGGCTGTAAAGGAGTGGTCGATTTGCATTCAAGAAAGAGGAAAACGAAGAAGAAACGAGAAGAAAAGAAAACAAAACGAGTAGAAATACGACTTCGTCCTCTCCCGCAGAGGAATACTGATAAACGTTTCGCCGCGGTGGTTGACGCGTATAGTTTTTGACGGCTCCATCAAAGTTTTCAATTTTTTTTCCCCCGCTTTAATCGTGCCTCTCTTTTATCGCTGTCATTCTAATTTTAATTTCCGATCGGGTATAAAATATTATACTCATGTAATGTTACAGTTACGTGTGTCGAATCTTCGAGACCGCGTGGGAATTACGCATACCTATAACGGATTGGGGAACGAGATAAGGCGAATCAATTTACAGTACCTATCTAGGAATAATTTTCATCCGTGGCTGAAAGCGAGGATAGGAGATGGGAAAAAAACGTGAGAAATAAAAATAAGGAATTACAAACGTAGCGTCGAGATCTACGTTATATGACGGGCTAATTTAATAAGTTAGCTTCATTTAGCTGATTAAACACAGTTATAATAGCGACACGGAACGAAACGACGAGTCATGCGAGACCGCGACTGTATCACGTTATATTTTAACACACGTAGAGGCGTCTCACACGCGAACGGATTTGAGTATCGGTGCGTCGAGCCGTAAGGAGCGAGTTACCGCCAGATTTATATCGACGGCGGAAGTGAAATTAATTTGAAATTCTACGACGCCCTCGTTAGAAACATCAATTCATTTTCGAGATGCTCCCGCATGCCGAGTATTAATTGTAAGTCTGGAGCACATGCGGCCAGCGGTCGTTGGAAATGGGTGCGCAAGTCAGCGCTACATTAACCTCAATCTTTCGCCACGATTTCAACACGCGTGATCGGACCCTTTCGTAATGTGAAATTAAAAAATTACAAATTACGCTGGATTAGGATCACGGCGTGCGTGCGGAGTCAGAGTTACCGGGAACGAGTCGTACCTTAGTATACCTCTGATGTCTGAACCATAAGATGTAACTGAAACCTTATTGCCCAACGCCACCGCTGTACAATACCGTCCAAAACTAGTCACTCAGCTGTGAACGCCGCAGGAATACCAATTAACAGTGTAGATCGTAAGTTAAATTTACTCCCTCAACGCCGAATTCGACAGAGTTGATACATCCGATACGTGCACGATGGTGGAAGTCGACGAACGACGACAACTGTTTGAGAAACTTGACCGCTAGCTGCAAGCACAAATTCACAACTACTCCAGTCCGGCACGGTGGCTTTGAAACGATCTGTAGACAATTGGCGAGACCGCGACGAGGCTAGCAGTTAAGTTCAGGTTTGATATTCATTAAATCTAGATTCATCGCGGAGTTTCTTAGTATATCGTGATTGCGTTACTCAACCAGATTATTCGCCCTGCGTGTAGCTGGCTGATTGTGGATGGTAGTATAAGCCTAAGATGCATAGTACCTGCTTACTGCGTGGTATTATCTATAATACAATTCAAACGAATTATCCGCATAATGCACCGCGCGCATGCACGATTATTATCCGTTTTAATCCACCCGCGGCGCATTAAGTCTCTCGTCCATCCGCCTGTTGCAGCTCCCCAACTCCTCGTCATAAGCTATACGCATTCTTCGAGTAAAAATCAATTAACTCAGCACGCTCCTCCGTGAGTTTGTCTATTCGTCTGTCATGACCGCGCGGGACCGTCGGTCGTGGGTGGAAGACCAATCCCTGTCAATGAATGGGGTATTCAGACGTAGAAACGCGGGTTTTTTCCGTTATTGATGAACAGTATCACCGTCGTCTTGAAGTCTCCGTCGTAGCGATCCATCCGTGCATTTGGATCGCTCGTTACGCACGTGTGTGGGTGCAATGGGTAGCCGAATACCCACCCACTGGCAAAACTACCGCTATTCGAATGTGCGTTTACCGCGGCGCAGAATAGAGATACAGCGTCGTATAATACGTCGAGGTACGTGTACGCAGTGAGAACACTGAACCTGAAATTCCTCCGAGGTTAATTTACATGTGAAAAGGCCGCCTGATACCGTACCAAAACGCTAATTACACGCACAATGAGACTCACCCGGAGAGATAATGTGTACCTGAAGTGAGGACAAAACGCCGCCCTCTTCGTGGCCCTGACCTTGATGACGGTGTTTAATGTAAAGATCCTGACGGAGATGTCAGCGGTAACGAGTATTGTGCACATACCCCGGGGATCGTTGCAGCGATCGGCGATACCTAAGCGCCAAGGAGAAGTGCTTCGTACACCGTGGCGATGGAGATCACTAGGAAAAGTCATTCTCGCTCAACCATCGCGGAGCGTAAGCTTTCAGTGAAATAAGTTAATGGAGGAGCTGATGGGAACGGTGTTACAATGTGCAATTAGGCTGGTCGTATTGCCAGGTGCAAAGGCTCCGTAGCTGCATTGAGCCGCAGAATTGGTAGCAAACCTCAACAACTATTAGACGGATATTCCCGGAAGATCAAAGTCGTCGCACCGCCCGAGGATCTGGCTCCACTTTGCCAGAGAGCGTTACTTCTCTCCTGAGCTTTGTAGACTGCACGGTGTGATCTTTAATGACAATGAACAGTTAGCGCTAGGCCGGGCTGCGCCATTGCGCAATACCACCTCAACTCGGCTCTTCGTCTACGCTTACCATTATAATACCTAGTCTTCTTTCGCGTAAGACGAGGACGCCTCGATCTTTCCGTGCTATCAGCTCCTGGAACTCTTGGCAGCATGGACTTCTTCGCATTGTTTACGGCCATCGAACACGGAGTTGATAAACTGGTCGATGCAGGCTGATCCAACGGTGGGCAGGTTTATCAGAGCCGCAGGCGGAGGAACGACGCGACGGCTAATGCGAGGCTACAAGGACGTCGGGAACTCTCGACGGAGGAGACGTAAGCACGTCTATGTGGTTTCGTGTTCAAAGTCACCTCGCGCCGACGTGTGCGGGCCTTATTTTGAATCCTCGGATGTACGCAGAACCGACACAAAGCCAACATTGACGCTCTCGGATCATTGTTGGACGAGATTGCGTCGAGATCGCACGAGGATCGGGCGGAGGCTCCTTTCAGTCGGGGCTCGAAGACCTTGCGGGAAGAACCGGCTGGCGATTCAGTCCCGGCGCGTCATCGGGCCCGAAGAGCAAAAGATCGCTTTTCAGCTCCTAGCCGATTCAAGATCTACTCTGCATACAGAAACTCCTCGATCACCGCGACTCGTGATCTATGCTTTAATTACGATAATATCGATACTCCTGTACGCGCAATCAAAGACCTTCAACGAACTCCCGTCTTGATTGTGCGACAATCAATGGCCGTGACGCAAAACTCCGTGGCCCCTGTTTGACGTCGACTATCTACCGTCTCATTTATTTATCCCGGGTAGCATTGAGGCCAGAGTATTGTGGGTGCAGACAGGCAGGCTTGCAAAATGGCGCAATCTTTCCTAGCGTAAAGTATGTTCGTACGTTCTCCGTTGCGGAGGGCTGGCTGACTGACTCCTAAATGTTAGGAACAATGCCGCGTGCCGAGTCAGTCAGGCCGTGTCGAAACGAGCGCCTTACCCGGGCACCGGGGCGATATGCTCACCGAGATAATACGACACAATGCACTTATAGCCTTATAGCAGAACGGACAAAAAGGAAGAGTAAGATCTCTCCCCGTGGCTCGTATCCCTTCCTCGCTAATTCGCTCTTTGACTTTTTACACCGAGCGTCGAACCCCGCCGATGATGGTGAAAGACAATTACACGTTTCCAGGGAGACATTCTTTCAGGACACTACCGTCTATGTGTATATTCTTTGTAACGCAACGATTCAACGGGTCACAAGTAGAATGGTCAAATAATGTCGCTACTTCGGCGCAACAGGTTCGAAAAACTTATCGTTACTCCGGAGCGTCTCGTACAGGATTACGTAATGGTCTCGGAGCTGGACTATCCTGTGCCAAAGATTTGTGTGCATCAAGTCGTCGGTAGCATTCGGGTCGAGACCGACACCCTGGAAGATGAAAAATATCCGTTGAAGTGCGAGTTTGTTCACACGTTCATTCGTCTTACTGGAAAAATCATATTCCCAGGTTCAGCACCAGCGACCAGATCCTTTTCTGGACCTTTGGTTACATCGCGCGAGTTTTCCTGGCCCATATCCGTCGGAAAATTTATAACTTGGAGGTACTTTAGGTGGAAGAAGAGCTCGTAGGCCCAGCCGTCGATTGTCTCTGTAGTTCGGATCGCTTGAGCCAAGGATGGGTTCGGTGGTGTCGAGACGAGGGCGAGAGCCTGCAGCCAACGCTTGAGCTGAGGATTTGTGAGGAAGCTCGTCTAGAAAGATGATAATAAGGGGGGCGAAAGCAGGACCGAAATACTCGACTCACTATCGTCGTGTCTGCTATCAGTCGTACAGCAGCGGGTCTCATGGTGGCGGTGAGGACGTTAACCACGGTGGAATTTTCATTCGAGCTCAGGGTACTCCAGACAGTCGAGGTTCCGCACTGGATGTGCCGCAGGTTTTCCCTGTCGAAAAGCAGTTGTACAACCCCTGCGGATGACTCATGTACGCCTCTCACCTATGCAGAAACATCGCAGCGATGCAGTCCAATATGTACATCGACGGTTTGATAACCACTGTTCGAGTACAGGCCGACAGTCTGTTCACCAGGATCGCCAGGATGTGTGCCAACGGTCTGGAACGACGACGCAAGCTGGGTCCTCCGTATCCTAGACGGTATTTTTTCTTGGTGATACCGTTCCGGGATTTACACCTGTCCCAAGTCGTCCCTGAACAACAACTCTCTGCTGTTGGATGTAAGATTTACGTGAAGAATTTCAGTGATCGTACGAAATACACATGGTCTTACAGAAATGTTTCGTGATATTTGTGTGCAGATGTAAAGTGGCAAATCGAGGATTGCGAATCTGCAAATTGGCTCCTTTTACATAGAGACGTTCACATCCCTCGATCTGCCGAGAAAACCGTCATGAATGTCCACATCTGACTCGCTGAATGACAAACTGTGAGTATATGTGTACTTTTAATATCTTCGTGAATTACCGTCGTGAAAGTAATAGTCCCTGGTCGTAGAGATGATCGACAAGCAGCTGGGCGCAGGGTGCTCTGTTCCCTTTCCTCGACTCTTCTTTATCGCCTCGGGAGTGTAAGTGTCAATCAAGTTATTCAGCTCCGTTACTTTGTCAGGGAATGTGTTCAGGCAGAGCAAAGCCTACGAAGAGCGCAAAGTTGAAATTAATTCACCTCGATCCCTCTTTTCGTCCTTTTCAAAACGAACACGTCTCCGCGTTCATCGAGAAGGTTATCCAGTTCGCTCAAACGATTCGAAGTAAATCGGTTACCTCGCGTTGAAGCTTATCCAGACACGGCGACTCGGAGTCACTCTGCACGATTTCCATATTCGTTCTTGATCGTTTACTCGACTCGTGTTGTAGTGTATAAACAATTTCACATGAATTTTGACTATCTCGCGTACTGACATCTCCGATTCTGATCACCAAACACCGAGAGCGAGAAAGACAGCTTTACGTAACGCGATGAACAAAAGAAAAAATTCATCTCCTGCAACGACCGCCAAAGGCCAACTTCGTTTGCTCGGCGTTCGCGCCAAAGGAAGGACTCGTGATCCGGGAACGCACCGATGCCGATTTTCAATGCGTCTAAGACCGAGAACCTCTTTGATACTCCATGCGTATGTCAGAGTCTGACAGATCGACATGCCGGCGACTAGAATCTCAAATAAACGTGTTTTTAATATTTAGAATCCCGTCGCGATGGCGCTGAGCGTGGATTGCCGAAGGGAAAGGAACTATTTTAAGGTCAGCGTTCAAAGAAGATAACTCACGGTAACACTATGTTTGACAAGAAAGACATAAAATGGATGCTTGTTGCTGGTATGATTTACACCAAGAATAACTTCCTGCGATTCCGAGAAGAAACGCTGCGCCCTCTGCTGCTGCTATTGCTGCTGATGCAGGAGGTGCCATCGACTCTCTATAGATATGTGTATTTCCAGAATTTATACTCTCGAACACTTTTATTTTCTCCCACGTTACCACCTTCGCTGAACAAAAACATGTTCAAGCTACACAAATAGACGCTTCGTGCTTTAAAATATCATTTCACATCCACGTGCAATGAAAACGTGGTTCAAATTTCATCGCTGAAGATGAAAGAAGAACGCGATGGAATAAATGTAATACCTTGCACATTGGAATTCATGATTCCTCGAAAGTTTATTGTGTAATTGTTACAGGATTATATATCACGAGTAAATTAAAATATTTTTTGCCTGACGCATCGCTGTTACGTTGCTCGAGTCTAAAAAGCCGAGGCTTTCATTTTAGATATGGTGCGAAATCGTTCGCCATAATATACACGTTTACTTTCAGCCGTGCGTAGAATATTTTGACTCTTTGAACTCTGAGCCGTTATGAAATCGTTACAGGTACAGCAACTGTCTACTTCGATCGCCGGACGGTTATAGAATAACGACTGATCGGTAACCGACGTAACAAATTTTACCACAGTCGCGAAAATTCGAGGTTCAGTTCTCAACCAGATTCACCCACGAATACACCAAGTGCGAATTTTAGCAAATGCAACGGTAAAATCAGCGTGTTGAGACGAATCTTGGCAGAAGGAGGAACATTTTCGCGGTCGTTTGCTGGAGCCGACACGGTGGTGCAGTTATCGCTGCAGTTGTTGCCGCCCGCGGAGTGCAATGAGGAAGAGATGGCATCTTCCCGGTCCGCGCGCCTCGTTGTGTCTCTCATTGTTTATCGCTGCGAATAAACTCCTCGCGATTTAATCTTGATTTGCATTGTCACGTCTCGGAGCGGTGCTTTAATAACGGTTCCCCGCATACGGCTATGCGACGCGTCGAAATTCGCACTCGCTTATCTCGCCTCTCGAGCCTCGCCTCACGCTTGGAATTTCGATTTACTTTTCATTTTCGTTTTCCATCCGGACGAACTGCGACTGTCGCGCGAGGCTCGTGAATTAACCGATGCAGCTTCCTCTGGGCAAAAAAAGAAAAAAAATCGTATAACATATATCTCGTCGATGAGAAGCCGTTTCTTCATCGTTTTGCCGGGACGAGAGGTGAAGCGCCGCATGCAGCTCGATGTGCGGTAATGCGAATTGCACGTAATCGAAACTGCATTGCAGAATTGAATTGCAACGACGATGTACGTGACGCTCGTAGGAGAAGCGACGATTTTCCCGCTTTCTCTGTGTGTGTGTGTGTGGGTATTTCCACGTGTGCCTATCCGCTGTATCTATAACGACGTAATAACACGTGGATGAAAGTTTTCCGTTAACGTTTTAAGACGCCGTTTCGCAGCTGCGCTCTATCTCAAGCCAAAGCGATTCTCGATTCTGACCCGATCTAATGGTTCGATCGGCACGGCGGCAGCTATTCCGCGGCACTTCGCTGTCGCATATACCTCTCGATGCTTACTTCTGGGTTCTAACTATAATGTCCCGCGTAAATAACTGGATAAATTGATCGCAAGGTTGCGTATAAATTTATACGATTCTAATCTTCTTCCTCTTCCCCTCATCCTAGACTCGCTAGGCGAAAGCGATTGTATACCTTTGCGCCTGTCTGAATTCACCGGTGTGTGTCAAGGCGTACGTGTGCATTTCAGACGGTCACGTTGTAATACGGTAAAACGCATTTGACACGTCGAAAAACGAACATTAATTGCAGCAATCTTGTACCACCGCTGCAGAGGTGGTTGAATTTTTTCGTTTTACAAAAATTCTGCATTCAGAATGGCGCGGTTCTGGGGTTAAAGAAATTTCCTATAATGTACGTAACGTACGGTACAAATTGGACATTCGTTGAAGAGCTCGGCTCTGCGTGTCACGTCCGAGATACATAGTAATATTTACGATATTAATGATGATGACGGTGATTACAATGGTAATAATAACGGCGTAATAACTCACGTTTACATTTCTACATTACAAACGCAATAGCATAAAATAATTTACGCTGTGATGCAACTGCTTTCTCCGCATTATAACGGATTTATAATCGAGCTTCAGCGTCTTCCGCTATAATGTACAGGTACATCTCGAACCGTGCAGGGATCTGCTAAAGAATAAGTAAATAAATAAATGGTCCAATTACGTAAAGAAAAAATATATAACACGTTGTATCTAGACACAGGAGTCGCGAACTATTACGTTCTTCTGGATTCGATATCTTGTTTGAAAACAGAAAAGAAGCATACAGTGTACTTTTTAATAATGCTTCACGGTCCGGATAGGCGAGGAAGTCGCGGAAGACCTCGTACTGATATGAAAACGATTCGCTTGGATGATCGCTGGAGAAGTGTCTGGAGCCTCGGCTGTAACGAGGCTCATACTTTGTTGGTAACGCGATATTAGCTAGATACTGCAACAGAGACAATAAACGTTATACTTGAACGACCCGGTGCAGCGGCACTTGAGCTGCGCGCCGTGCCAGCAGCGTGTATACATGCAGACGGTAATAGGATTGTTTGCTTGTTATTACATCCCAAGCGCCCTACGGCCATAAGCTAGAAGGTACAATTATAACTCCGCTTTAATTACCTCGATAAACGCAGCAGGAAATGACCGAAGAGGAGTAAAATCGATTGCAGAGAAGATCGGAATGCGTGATCGAAACCCTTTAGAATGAAACGAAAATTCCGAACGACACGAAGGTCGAGCGAATGGATTATGCTGACAGTAAAATACTCCGAGATCGACTCCAACATCGTTGTTTTCCACTTCTTGAGCCCTGCCGCACAGCTGCAGGTATCAATTACACAAAAGATTGAGCTCTAGACCACACAGAAGCGAGGAAAGTGTTCTGCAGTTTATACACTCGGTACTGCACAGCGTTACGATGGGTATTCAATACTGGATACATGCATGAACAAGGCGTTCGTACCGCTCTGAGAATGGTTTCTTTTCTCGATGCGTGGGTGGCGTGGGTGGCTTCGTTTCACGCCTTGAAACCTTCCAGCCGAGATGCAAATATCACCGCAAGAACAACGCGAGCTTGTCATAAAACCCGCGGTTAGCAAACGAAGTTCATAAGAGTCTTTGCAAACAATTTATAAACAGTTAAACCTACGCCGCCGCACGGCAATTAAGCACAATCTGCAAACAGGATGAATGCATTAGTTCACACGAAACGAAGCTGCAGCGAAAAAAATCCGCCATCACGATTTTTGCCGTCCGAGAATGAACCAAAATCGTTCAATTTCATGGACGAGGTCGTTTCTCGTCTTTCAAGTCAACAAACCATTTCCGTTTCACGGGGCTGCAATGGAGCGGTGCATCCTGTTGGAAGACTAATTCCCACAGAGATCGGATGCGCGAGAGGCCCGCAGCCCCGAGTGATCGGGGTTTGATATTATAGAGTGTATAGACAATGAAATTGGTTCTGCGTCTCGTTGAGGAAGGGAAGCTTGCTGCGCAACGCGGCACGAGCAAGAACCACTCGAGATTTCATCTCCTTCGAAGAGAGGTGGGCAGCTGATACAGGTAGGTACGGATTATGTTTGCTCTGCGCTTCGGCACAGGTGTTAAAGCTCCGCAGCTCCGCTATCATTGTTGGCCTCGTGTGTATAATTTACCGGTACAATACCCCGACGATAATTCAATTTGACGTCTACCGACCGTACCTGCGAATTCCCGGTTATTCTCTTGCAGATTATTCTACTTCCCAAATTGCAACTCTGACTCCAAAGACCCTGAGATCTGATGGCGAATTAAGTGGCGCTGGAAATGTTTCCAAGTCTCTTCTTTGCACAACTGAAAACACAATATAATCGAGCGTAGATACGAAAATCAAAATTGTCATCAACGTTTTTCTGTAGTTTTTCTTAGACTGCATTATGGGAATGCGAAAATCTGGAAAGCATGTCAAAGATGAACGATAAAAGGTCAATATCGCCGTAACGGATAGTTCCTTGATTTTTTTCTATCCTTAAGGCCGTTAAGAATCCTAAAAAATTCCAAACATCCATACTCTTCGTCAGACGATTTACCACGCAGTTACGAAACAAATTTATTGGAAAAAAAAGTCCGATGTAACAGTGTAGCGGTCGAGAAAAAAGAACCGAGAGGAGAGACTTTCGTGCGGTATAAACTCTTGGACAAGTGGACGAACTCAATGAGATACTTGAGCACCTACCAACCGCATGAAAATCGATGATCATCATCGGGAGGGAAAAAAATGGGACAGTTACATGAAAAGCTTCACCAAATGACCGTCCATCACCACGCGTACCTATAAGATCTCGGGGTATTAGGTAAGAGTAAGGATTCTCCGGCACCTGTCATTTCTCTGTGACCCTCGAAAGAAGATACTTCAGGGTGGAATCCATGCGCACATACTTGGTCGAGCTCTGCGTTATCCAATCAGCATAATTCTTTCGGACACATCCTGCTGTGATTGTGATACTGCTCTAACAATGCGCCTCGGTATGTTTATCCAGCAATAAGTAGTCTAGCACTATTTCCAAGTACCCAACTTCTTCATGTTCGAAGCTGGTTTCTCTGATTCCGTGGAACGATGAAATTCCAACGTTTCAAAGTCAAACGCGTTCGTCCTCAACGTTGAAATTTGATACCGTTCGAGTAGGGAACAGTACAAAAGGTGATCTGGCTATTCTCAATGGCCCCGATGTTGAAAGTTCCTCAAAATTTTGAGAGTTTTCATCTGCAGCGAATTCAGTTCCTTACGCCACTGGGGGATGAATGATCAGTGAGACGGCCAGATGTTGGACTTCTCCTAGGCAACGACGCTGATGTTATTGGGTAATAAAATGAATTGCGATCGAAGCGTTTTACACTTGGCCTCAGCGGACGAGAGCGTGCGCGCGTTCGCGCTCAATAAACCGGTGATAAATGTGCGACTGGCTGCTACCACGGTGGGTCTATAGTTAGATTCTACTATACGGCATTCGGGGTAGGTCAGGAATACACCCGCTGACGTCGTATATTATTCAAACCGTCAAGATTGTCGAAAGAAGGAATAAAAAGGAAATAACAAAAATGAAAAACAACAAAAAGAAGGCTGGGAAAGAAAGAGAAGAAAAAGAGGATAAGGAACCGAAAATTAGGTACGTATCAAATTTCAGAGACCAGAAGCCCGAGGAAATCGATTTGAAGAGCACACGGTAGTATAGCTACTTTTCTGTTTTCTGCGGTCGAGCTACTCGCTTCCATCTATGTAATCCGACCGCCGAATATTGTCAGAACCAATTCCCATAGTGCATTTTGGTCGTTTTAACCCCCTGAGCTTGTGCCCAAGTGTTACACCTTACACCTATAATACGTTATACAACAGCGATACTTTAATAATTCATTTCGTGTCTTCGGGTAATTAAAATACGCCGTTGAAATATTTATAGGCAGTCAATATGCAGTGGAACCTTACTTCTTTTTTAACGTCTCGTCTCTCTAATTCCAATCAGTCAAGTGTAAATTGAATACACTATTCTCGGAACCTCGACAGTTGGGAACGAATGAGTTAACTTTACAATCGAACATTTGCACAGGATGAAGAGGACGGAAAAAACTAAATACAATTTAAAAAAAAAAAGAAACACTGAACGAAGGAAAAATAACTATACGCCAAATTATCACACCGCGTGGGGAGATCATCCTTCACTGTGAGTGAGCGAGGGGACGAGGAGAGGAACGAGAGAGCGGATAGTAATTTGCGAGTACATAAAAGCAACGTGTGAAATTGCGAATCCCGCTCGGGTGTTGAAAAAAGTGATTTATAATGACCGTTTCAAACGCTTCGCTGGCCGCGAGCCAACAGCTGATCCGGTTTACATCGATTTATCATTCAAACCATTTGCCAACCTGTGTAGCAGTCCGTGTAGGTCTAATACCGGAGACAAGTGAAGTCGTCAGAATTACTTAAACACGCGGTTGCGGTTTATACGAATTAAATTTTTTCGATCATTATTTGCTCGAGCAGTTATCTTGAGAAGAGACTAAGATGCACCGAAACATTCGGTTTGGCAGAAATGGATTTAAAATATACACCACCCTTGATATACTCCAAGAGTAACTTAAAACAGGGTTTATGATACTGAGTTGACAAATTAGTCAATCCATAGATGAAGATAAACTGTTGAAATAAACGTCAGGTGATATTTCGCATATATACAGCTGGTCGGTGAACGATTCGCAGAATTTTGGGAATGCGATGTTTTTTCACGTACCGTCCAAAATTTTGAATACTGCAAACTAGATTCCGCTTAGACCGCAAAAATTGAGCGTAATTCAAAGTAACGAATATCTCGTAAATGCGAACTGGACGGAATTCGTTCGGTGGTCCGGTGACAATTTTACTTCTATTACTATTATCGTTTTATAGTAAAACTGAATGATGTAGCTGATGTAGTGTTTTTTTTTTTTTTTCAGCTCTTCGAGGTTCACAATCACAATCCTGTGGATGGCAGAGAGTACCCATCGCCCGCGGGAAAGATCGATGGGCGTGCATCCGAGTCTTTCGACTACAATCGCCTTTGACCCCGACGCCCGAGGCTGGACTTCCTGGTGCGAGAGACGAATGGGTGGAAGTTCTAGGAGGTCTCGACCTTGGCCGATGAAGAAGAACGGACAGTAAAAAGTGGGCGAGGAGGTGCCGGAGAGGAGGACGAGCTCGGAATAGGTATTACGCCGAGGACGATGGAAAAACGGAGAAAACTGGATCTCGTGTAACTGGAAGAACCTGCGGTGAGTGCGAGAGCTGGTTATGCACTCGAGTACCGGGTATACCTACATTGAATAAAATGAGTTGTGTACAGTTTCGCCGATGCTCCTCGGCCGCTTCGCTCGGCCGTGCCGCGGTTCCACAATCCCGAGGACTCTGATCGCGGAAGTTGATGCAGGCGCGGGAGTAGCCGGGATGCCGAGATGCCGGGACGCCGACCGCCAAGGGACCGCGGTCACGGGATGGGAAGGTCGCCCGGAGGTCATTCACCCTGCGCCCTTTCCCCCCCCCCCCCCCCCCCTTCCTCCCTAAGACTTGCTCTAAGCCGCCTTGTCCTCCTCCATCTCTCTTCTTCTTCTTCTTCATCTTCTTCTTCGTCTTCCTCTTCCTCTTTGCCTCCGCTTCGTCAGCTTCTTCGCTCTCTGCCATCTCCGATCCCTCCCCCGTTCGCTCTTCGCCTAGAGCATAAGGATGGGTAAGCACCTTTTATACGCTCACCGGTTCATCGCCGCGTTCCCGGATCGTTGGACCGATTTGCTCGTGTCGGATGATACTGGTTCAGTGATTGCTGATCGCGATTCATCATGATTTTTATTTAGCTTGCAGTTGAAAGATTTGCTGGATGGAAACGAGGAGGAAACTTCAGTAACTATCTTTGATATGCTGTTTATAAGTTGTACGTAACGTGCCTGATGTAGACAACCGAATTCCACAAAAATCCTGATTATAAATAACGTCGAAATTGTGAACTTGGTTAGATTTATAATATTCTCGAATTTTGTTCAAGTCCGTATCGCAAATATTTATGAGAAAATAACGTTAATCCCCTCGTCGTGAAAAACGAAGTTGTGAAATCGTACCTTGACTTTATTTGAACGGTTAATTTGACTGGTATTTTTCTTTATCCATGGCAATTGATAGAGCTCGATGCGCGCGCGGCGGTGGCCTCAAGTTTAATTGCAACCTAGTTGAGCGCGGAGAATCCGGATTGCGCAATTGGCAATGACTCGAGCGAAGTCGCGGAGAGGTTGGCGAGCGGCGCGGGGTAAATACTGTATAAATAATAACGACTATCCCGTGATCCGAGAAATCCATAAAACGCCTGGCGCCAGGTATATGCGTGCATTCGTGTGTAGAGCCGGTGAGAAAAAGCGGTCGGCAGGAAAACCTCCTTGAACGTTAATGCCCCGAGTAGTGGACCGTGTTGACAAGCAACGGCTGCTGCTGGAACTCAAAGGCTGCGAATATCACCGAGCGGTCTGGCGTAAGCGGCATTCGGTAGCAGGAGCCGAGATGCCAAACCCGCAAAGAAGCCGGGACCCGGGAGAGGGAAAAGCCGCGAGGCGGTAATATCGCAACGAATGTCTATTACGGATTCCTGCCACTCGCCGGTGTAATTGCTGAATGAAGAGCCGGCATTATTACATGGTTGTGTATACGCTGAGAAACTATGCAATTATGCATCCCCGCGAGCTGTATTAATTACTCGGATGCATTCGTTGCAGCAGCGGCTTCCATAGGAGTCGCGGGCCCTCCAGGACTCGGGAAATGATCCGGCGATAATTCGAGACGCTTTTTTATCCGTACCCGTCCGGGAATAGCTGCCGCTACACGAATTGCGTAACGCATCGCGAGTTTCTTTACAGTTTAAACCTGGCGGTTGATAATTTATTTAGTTACGTCTAAATTACTCCACACATATTATACAAAAATGAAAACTCTTCAGGCGCACCGAGAATCTTTGGAATTTCTCTTTGTATGCTTGTGTATGTATGTATGTATGTATGTATACGGAACTCCATAGAAGACGAGCTGCGAGATGTAATCAAGCTGGAATCGGGCGGGGGGAATACTTATATAGGTGTGTATAATATACAAATAAATCCGATCCGCAGCGCATGCGTATTTTGTATAGGTGGATGCTTTTTTTCACAGTCTTGTAAATTTTGTTTAAAAGTTATTTTATCGCATTCCTGCGGTCCGATTGCTCATTAAAATATAGCGCGATGCTCGGATATGCAAATCGATCGGAATTATTACACGCGTCTGCAGCTATCCTACATTAAACAAACACACTTATTTTATGCTTCGGTATGTTAATATTAAATTATTATTGTTGAACGTTAAACTCGGGCAGAAATGCCACGGCCTTTCGCACGCCGAGAAACTTTCCAATCCCAATATTCTCTGTTACGGTGTGCGGCAGTTTACGTGGGCAGAGCCGCATAGATAGGAAGAAGGAGTTTGCGTTTAAATAAATCGCAACATTTTATTCGCACCGTGTTGCGGTTGACAAGGACGCCAGGTGTGGCAGCACCGTATTGAACCTCTTCTGCTGCAGATGTTCGCCAGCCTCCCAGAACCATATCCTTTCCATCGACCCTCGATTGTTATCGTTATTTCGAATCGGCGTAAGGGTGGTGAAAAAAAAAATCGGTCACAAACCTGCTGCGTCAATAAATTCTGCTTTCAGGCGGTCTTTTGATCGGTTATTCAAAAGCGAGAGAGAAAGAGAGAGAGAGTGAGAGAGATATGTATAGATAGAGAGAAAGAAAAGTTAGAAACAGCGTAGATCCATTTATAACCATTCCAATTCGTGGATGTACGTTAACGTCACCTGTAACGTGGCCTGCTTAAAATAGCCCGCAAAAATCTGCATAAAGTCAATAAATTGCCGAGTTGTTACTTACGGAGGATCCGTTGCGAGAGGATGAATAACGCACGTAGCGAGTGAACGAGTGAATGAACCATAAAGAACGAAAGTTAAAGCCTTTATTGTAATACTTTCTGCCCGTCATTGCGTCTCAAATGACATACATCGACTAGCCGCACGGTGTTATATATAATAGACATACGCGTGAACCTGTGCCGAAAACGAGACAATCCAATTACGTCAAGAGTCGAGCGCCGAATGGATTTGACAAATGATGTGATAATTACACGTGGAGGGGTAAACGAAGGTAAGGAAAAAGGAATAAAAATAACCTCCGCGGGATTGACAAATGACAGCCCAGCTTTCAGAAATAGATAGGTCCTCTACATGCATAATATAGTCTTCGAATAATCCGCATCTCCTTAACAGGTTGCGGGTGAAACGCGTACGATAATTGGCACGTGTAAGATTTTACATATTTTTTTGCCGGCTCATGAATGTAGCCAAAAGTGACATGATTTTTGAATAAAATATGCGACCGGGTTTTTTTTACTCGAGATACTTTACGAAATTTATTATATACTTACCCATCCAATATAAGACGAAGAACGCGGATTTTACCGGATTGATATGCCGGGTGCTTGCGTGGCAGTTGATTTCTTTTTCCTCGGCCGTTTTGTGCCAGCGATGAGCTTCGATGATAATCGGTTTTTTCTCAACGCGCGGTTCAACAAACTTTGATTACTATTTGCTCACACAAGTGAACGTGCAGCCGCGATCATCTAATCGTTAAATATTCCACGAGCCTGCAGGAGCCGCTGGACGGTTAGCCTTATTACTAACAACTATCGTGATTCCGCCGAATAAATGAACCACACTCCAGAGATCGATCGTATAATATCGCGAAGGTCGACCAGTATCAGTGTGCGAGGCAGCACGTGCATACATTCGGAATCGCGTGCATAGGTAGATATATTGTACATACGTGCACGGCGTGTGTTCAGACATCATCGTGATACAGACAAATCTGCGAGAATATGCGCGCCGTCTGTGTAATTATGCGTGTAACTTGACGGATCATGTAAGTACTCGAGCACCGAGATGGTGAGAAAGCAAAAAAGGTGAATAAAAATTAAAGGGGAGGAAGAGATAGAGAGAGAAAGATGTACGTACACGCATACATCGAAAGATTATAAGTTGGTTGGTCGAATACGATTTGAATAATTATTTAAACGCTTGTCATCGTACTCTCGTTAAGATTCCACGATGCCCCTCATTACACATTTCTATTTTCGTTTTAATTATTTTATTTTTTCACTTTACACGCTTTTTCTTTTCCCATCAAATTTCCAAGCACAAATTTATATGTAAGTATGTATCATACGATGTAACATGTGACGAATTCTTAAGGCTATCGGTTGAACTTTTGCGGGATTACATATATTAATCACTGCTTTGCAGGGGACGATAATTCATTCGAACCGTTTAATATTTTTCTTTCTTTTATTATTAATAATATTATTGCTGTTGTTTCACCGCATTTTTTGTTGGAACTAATCGCGGCTAAGTTTACGGAATCGTTTCGTTTCAGGACTCCGAGCGTAATTACACGACCGGGTTCGATCCATTGCAGGATCCGGGGTCTAAACGGTCTTTGATTTATGGTCGTAGAGCGTGTATGCGACGTGAGAGACTGACGGACGAGCTAGCTGAAGTGGCGGTATGCAGCGCAAACGACGACATTACGAATTCCAATCGTCATTTTGAGATGATTTAGCTGACGGGGATTTATCGCCTAATAAAGGAGGAAATAGGACGATAAAGAAGCTGCGTAGGGAATATACGTGCATACACGTACAAGGGTTGGAAATTCCGTGGATGTCGAGGTAGATACTTTCGGTCATTAACAAGTCCGGGCGTAAAGTCTCGGGCCCGCGGAATCTCGGGACAAAACGGTTTTTAACCAGACGGTAATGAGCGGGGAGGAGCTGACAAAATTTTTACACGTTGCGACGCGGGTCAACCGATCCAAGGGGGGCGAGTCTGGAATTTAATAACCGTGTCAGACGCGACGCTGAAACACGAACTACACCGCATTCTTCGGATGGTGTAAATGCCTCACTGTCGCCGCTCTGGTTTTGGATAAACGAACAGAGAGACTCGACGACGAAGACGACGAAGCGTGACGCCCGGCGTCGCGATGCTGCCAACAAATACATCGTCGCCTCCTCCCATCCGGGGATGTTCGCCTCTCGACGACTCCGAGATCCGCCGATTGAGAGAACAGACACGGTCTGTCCGAACTTTGACAAATCGGCTAAATTACACGACTTCACTCGTGCTACAACGTTTTTTTTTTTTTTGTCTTCCATAGAAACTACACGTTTCTTCGACGAAGACGGGAATTCTGAAATGTTGACGTTTGAAAGTTGTCTTTACTCTGCGGATCTCAAGTATCGTCGATCTGTATCGTAATCGAGAAATGTGATTCGGGGTACGAAATATAGGAATTTATTTCACGCAGCTGTGACCACTGTTACTACTATTTTTTGATTTGGTCAAAAATTTAAGACTTAATTTTGAACTCGATCGATGAAAGTACTTCACAATTATTCAAATATCGAACAAATATATTTCGTTCGATGTTGCTTTTTTCTGAGCGTGAAACGTATCTCAGCAGGAATTCCTTGGGCTATTCCATTAAGCCCAGGCCAATCAACGACTCGTTCCGTCGGTGCTGCGATGTCCAAATATTACTTCAATTTCTCAATACTTGACTACACCTACATGAAATATCTGTCAGTGTGTCAATGGTTCGCTTCAGTCGGCGACAAAAAGTAAGTTATCCAGAAAATAATTGCAAACGTCGGATGCCGGTGCCTGAAAGGAAAGATTGAAGATCGTCGTGTCGGTTGACCAGCGACCTTTCTAAGCACAGCCTGCCGAATGAAGCTTCTAAAATCGCCTAATTTGGTGGCGCCCGTTGTCGCCTAAATTAAGCCATAAAATTAATTGCTCGTTACGCTATTCGCCGCGGCCTCGAAGATTCCTCATGCAGATAGATCCACGGTTCAAGGTTCGAGGCTGCAGACTTTGTGAGTGTGGATTGTGCACGCCCAACGGTGGATATAAATTCTCACACGATTAACCGTACCGCGAGATATTCCATGTATGTATATACCTATGCTCTCAACGCGTAAACGCAATTACGCGATCAAACAATCAACTGTAAGGTAATGGACATGGCGTGGCTGATAATCATCCGGCGTATAAATTCAGCCGCCTCTACGAGCAGATGGATCGCAAATATTTGACTATCTTCTCGCCTCTCGCGCTCGCAGCTATTCAATTCCAATAATTGCAACGAGGTAGCGAAAAGTATTTCCTTCGTTAACGAATCTCTCGCCTTATAATTTACCTGTTCTTTCTTCACTTATCGTTAACCAGTTTCAGGTTCGTCAAAATCCCTCGCGACAATTCCGACGATAAGATTTCGCGAGGTATGAAACTCGCGAATCCACGTACGCATGCCTTTTCCGCATTCCTATGAAGCTGCATGATATTCGCATGCGGCACACGTATATACATACTGCCCTCTTTACTCGATATCTGTATAGATGACTGCACGCGCATCTTATATAAGTAATGTATACCCTGTGGTTGAACTCGCGACGTCGGCAGAAGTTATCTGCTGTTTGTTGAGCACCTGCATATCGAAAAAATCGCATGGTTATGTGCTCCGCACATCTTGGCTGAAGAACATTTCAGACGGTATGGAAGTTGATTAACTTGTTTTGCTAAATTAACTGCAGGTGATTACGTGCGCAGGTGATCGTTTCGAAATGAGTAAAGACACGATCACATTTATTAGCTACACAACGTGGATTTGAAATTTACGACATTTGTGATAATTGATTGCGACATTTAAATATTTTGAAACTTTCGGGTGTGAAAATATGCACAATGTAAAAGAAATTGTGGTACGTTCAATTTCTATGTTCTATATATAATTATATATAAATAACGTGAAACTGAATACAAAGTTTATACACTATAACGCGCTGATCGTGCGATGCAGCCTGCCTTGAAAAAGTCGATGAATAAACTCCGGCTTGGATACCCACGGAATTTATCCGATGCCCGAGGAGGATTCGACGTTTCATGCAGAGTGTACATTGTTCAAGCGATCAGAACATAAACATACGTAATGACGGAAACCGTGAGTGGAATTGAGTAACGCCGATAAATAGAATCCTCGATCTCTGAGGGGACATTACGATAGTTTTCAAGAGTCGCGTGCGACCGACGAACCTTATTTATAGACTTGTTGCATTACTGCAGCCTCGAGTCGTGGGTGGGTGCATTGTGAGAGGAAAAGGGGGAAGAGGAAGGGCTAGAGATCGTAGACACCTACGGTGGCGCCGCGTAAGTTCTGCGTCTGCGGGATGCTGCACCGCACCGGCATACCAGACGGCGTCTCAGGTCTCTCGGAGGAGGAGGAAGAGGAGTAAGAAGGAGAGGGAGAAGAAGAGAGGAAAATAAAAGATTCGTGAGAAACGAAAGAGATACGAGGATGGAATTAGAGAATAGTTGAGAAGGAAATTAAAGGTCCCGAGTTCCATACGCCGCGTGCGTTTCATTTCGTTCGCATCGATTGGCCAACATCCGAAGAAGCTGAAAAATATACAATCAGGTGCCCACCTTCCAAGTGAGATAATTGCGCTTGGCCGACGAAGAACGATTATACAGCTTTTCTAATTACCGGCAACCATTTCACTTTCTTCTCTCTTTATTTATACACATTATACATACATACACGCAGGATGAATTTATTTTTTCACTATCGTACGGATACATTGAATGAATAAATACGGTAAATCAAACATATTCTTGGGGGGCTGAAGGCAACTACCCGCACGCCATCCCGGTGCGCAGATTTATCGTCATCGTTTCACCGGGCGATGGCTAATAATGTAAGTAAAAGTAATTGCGAAGGAAGTATTGCCGCAGCTCATCGACTGAGAACTGCTGCAGCACGCGAACCTTCGGGCTGCATCTTATACATGATATAACAACGTACAAAGCTGAGGATAGATCGAAGCACGAGGTGTTGAAGAGGATTGGCGTGGCGGAGTAGGTGCTGCAGTCTGGGCACGCATCCCGGGTTATGCGGCAAATTATAATAATCCTCGGGAGGAAATCCACATGGAACAAAATCCCTGCACTTTTGACCGAATACGAAGTCGCGTATTTCAGCATCTGACATACGAACTCGGGTACCTATCCAACCTCGGCAGAGTATTGAAAAATCAAAAGAAAAATGGGAAAGGAAACAAGTAGCTACAATAAAAATTGGTGACCCGAACCGTTCTCCCTGAGCACACGTACGCATATGTGCATATATGTGTTTATGTATCTATCTGTGTACGTAACGTACGATGTTGATCTATCCTAAGTAAGACGTAAAACAGTACCGGTGATTTTATGTCCGTTTCTTTCACCCAGCGTTTCCACTTTCCGCCCGATTGAACCTTCGGCTCAGCTGTGCTCGGGGTATCGGTTCGATGTACGTACGTATGCATACGTACATGTGTGCGTATAGACTCTTCGTGCCGTATAGCTGTACGCCTGTAATGCACGTGTATATTCGCTCGTAAACCACAGGGCAAGAACCCAGACAATCGCCATTAACCAGTTTATGCTTTATCGCGTGCTGATCACAGTTATTTCAACCGATTCGTACCAAACACTGTACCTACACATATATGTACTTTCCGCCTGAGCCTCTTATCCACGCTCATGTGTTATACGTCCTGCACGACGGGATTGCTATTAGCCAGACCGACTCGATTTAGTCGAACTCCGTGCGTGCGCTTGCCATATTCCTACGATGACTGATCGCTTTCGCTTGTGCGAACATAAGACAGTTTGAGTGGTACTTGGTTAACGCGGGTGATAGAAATCGATGAGCAGCGGTCAGATTTCGACAATCAGCTCACCCAAAACGGACATAAAAGAAATAATGCATGTCATACGCAAAATCGTGTATCGTTGCGGGTGAATTCAACAAATCGACGAGATACGAAGAGTTCGATGTAAGTAATGAAAATAAAAACTGCAAAGGTCCAGCTAGGAGGCAAAGAGGCTTGTAAAATCTCAAGAAAATAGTAAATTGTTCTACGAAACATCCGGAATAGTGAACTGAGCAGCTATTTCTTATGCAGAAATGTAATACTGGAGTAAGGGCATCTTGGGCACGAATAAACGTTTCCACGAAATAAAAATTTATAAGACGCTCTTCTTGCCGCACCTTGTATACCGTGCAAACGCGTAACTTACAAAAGGTGCGTTCTTCGACGGTAAAAATTCTGTATAGATGTACGCGCATAGGCACGAAGAACAAGTTTTCGTAGCACGTGCTCGCGCCGTTAATCCCTGACTCGTGGAACACGAGACACACGGGAGCGTGGAATAAAAGCGTCGGTATATACATATATAGACGGACAGCAGAGACGGAAGCTAAAAGGCGTCGTCCTCTATATCATAATTATATCTATTGTACAGTGGCACGATTTCCGATACGGTATTGCGACATCGTCTCCTAGGAACACGTTTCACACCAACGGTTCGTGACTTAGAATGACTCATAAAATCACACGAACACGCTGCAGCGTTCGATACTAGGAAAAAAAAAAGTTTATAGAAGAATTTTGCCTTATTTGGAAATTTCACGACGATGTCAGCCGGCTGACCGTTTCAATCCAAAACCGCACGGTCGACGAACGGATATCGAATGAGAGGACAGTGATGACTTCAACCCTGACGGTTTTTGACTAAAAGGTCGCTCTCAGGTTTCCAGAAGTAAGTGCAAGTGTGGCAAGAAGTCAAAGAGGAGGAAGAAGAAGTCGCAGCTCGCAGGATTTATGAGCGCGTTACACGGAGGCCCACCGCTGGGAAAACGAGACGGACGCTTTCGTGCGAGAATGGGAATGGGAAGCTGACGGTGTAAAATCTCGGAAGCTATGGAAGTTTTCGTAACGGTAGGACATTTATAGAAGATTCTGTCGCTCGGATAAAATAGCGGGATAAATTCTGGAGGCTTGCATCTAGGCAAGTAGGCGAGGTGTGGGGGTAGGAATGGTCCGCCTAATATAATATCAACCGCCGCTGTCTCGCCGCTTTTTCCTTCCACCGCATTGGAACCGATTTTAGAATCTGGGAGCCGCTTTTAGATCCGTGATCCCTTTTTACACCCCGGAAACACACCCGAGGCATTAAAGAGAAATGGAGATGTAAGAGACGGGCCACGAATAAACGTCGCAATATTTTTAGACAAAAGTGTTATAAGTCAGAATAAATTTATTCAATTGTAATCTTCTCTGTGAATTAAATTAGTGAAAACTAGAAGATACATATGGTGTCTAGGTTGGATTTGAATATCTTGAATGGTACTGTTGGCATTTCTGAATGCTGCTTCCCCTCTTCCAGTAATCATCGGGTGAAACATAATCAAGGGATGGGACCCGTTCGTTATAGAATTCGTGTTCGCTTGTGGAGATGTATTACAAGGCATACCAATAAGCTGCATAAAGTCGGACGGAGTATGCGTTCAAAATTAACCCACTCCGCCAGGAATAGTCGGCCGGATATTTTCGTGCGGGAGAAAGCAAGAATCTATGCTCATCGGTCGGATGCCGGGAATTACGAACAGGAAATGTTTACCGGCGAATTACTGGATCTACCGTCCGTGCCGACAGCTTAACCGTAGAACAGCGACGGAGGCGCCGCAGACAGCGAACGAGCTTTCGAAATTTAAGGACGACTACCGCCCGCTCTATTCGTGTAACCCGCGTCTCAATTGGTCCGCGAGCCATCCGCGACGCGGGGAGATTTACGCCTGGGTGTGGGTGGAGGTGACCCCGTCTCATTTGTTTCCACTCAGAGAAGCGGGTGAATTTATCGTCCTGCGGTTGGCGGAGAGCTGACAAGAAGCGAAAAAACGGGGTAGAATGGGAAAGGAACGAGGTCGCTCGTCGGGGATCCGCTAACTCTGGAGGCACCCCGGCAGAAAATAGACGAACGGCTGGTGGATGTGGAGTTTAAACAAACACCGGCCGGCGCCATTTGTGGTGTATCACATTGTGCGGTGCAGCGAGTGGCCGATGATATTACTCCGAAAATAAACCGCCCGCGTACCTACGACTACGATTCTTACATTTCTACATATCTGAACGCTTATAGCCTTCTCGCCCATCCCTCTTTGCCTAGAGATGCATTTCGTGAATACCGCCGCCGCGACTCATGATCGTTGGAAAAACACCCCGCGGACCCACCGCGTGGTTATCCACCGGGATATATTCGGAAGTAGTATAATAAGGAGAGTTCTGCGTACAGATTCCGATACCGACATCTTACCGACATCTTTAGCCGCTTCGCAGCCCAGACACAAACCCTTTCCTCCGATAAAAAAGAGTTTGTGTCTGAGCTGTGAAGCGGCTAAAAATGTCGGTAAGATGTCGGTGTCGGGATCTGTACGCAGAAATCTCCTTATTACACTACTCTCGGAGCTGGATTTGAGTACCATGAGTCATTGTTGTACTTGTACTGAGATTTGGCGTGGCGACAGGTAAAATTTTCGGAAAATTTGTCTTCTTCGAACATTCCACTTTGTCGCTGAAGATCCGTCCGCTTGCGCCGGAAAAAGAACGACACCAATGGCTCTTCAAACCGCCCTTAAATCACGCTAGTTTCGAGGTTCGAACCTGGAGTCGCGATTCATATCTCATCCGAAATTATCGGCAACTTGTTGCCCCGGTATTCCGAAAGCCAAGGGTATGGTGGTTAGGTAGGTAGGTATAATAAACTTTACGAGCAATCAGTCATCCGCACGGCTTGTGCGTCGTAACCAAAGCACCGCGTAGAGAAAACGCGCGGGGTGCCCATCGCGCAGTAAAAGATATCGCAGTCACGAAACCCGGTGGGGGGTTAATCGTAATAATCACATAACTAGTCGGCCGCCGCATCAATTTACCCGTTTATTACCCCCTGCTCTAGTTCGAGTTTTTCAAAATTTTATTGCACCCCCCCTTCTATGATTCGTAGTTATACTCGATTTGATTTACGACACTCGGACCGCACTGCGAGCATCGCATTACCGATGAACGTCATCGCCCTTGACGAAATGAAACTAATTTCATCGACATCGAGCATATTTCTTTAGGGTGCGTTGTACCGATTAATCAAAAGGATTTCGAAACTGATCACCAGGGTTGTGATGGGATGATAAAGCGAATGATCAGGTTCAAGAACGACCAGATAATTGTGTACCATCAACTCAGAATTATACCGTCGAATTATTTCCTAATTCGAATAGCTACTGAAATTCCATGTACCGCGACAGCAGCACCTATGCAGAGGAATGTGAAAATGGAAAAACTCGGAGAAAACTCGGTTCAGCCGCGAAGATCTCGTGTAAGGAATGCGCGGATGGTCCGGAGCATCGAAGGTCTGGCACGTGAGAGGAGGTAGTAAAGATATGTGTTTGTATGGGTGGAGTATGCTAATAAATCCGTTGGTAAGGAGCGCTGATGGATACAAATAAGAATATTCCAAGGGGGCCGAAGCACTTGGAGGTAATTGTTTGGGGCATAAACGTTAACGATGCAGCATGTCTCCGAAACAAATGCCTGCAGAACGATCAACCGGCGATGGTGATGGTGGTGGTGGTGGTGACGGTGCTGCTGCTTATCGTTGCTCCCAGTCTCTTACTTCGGCATTATGCAGCTACTCCTGCGACTGACTGGTTATTTTTACACGCATCGTGAGAGGAGACGTACTGCTAGGCGGTATTCTCGACGGTTACTCGTTGCCGTAACCACCCCTCCCAGAGACTGCTAGTTTCAATTAGTCTTACACCTTCCTACGATTGCTTTTCTTTTATCTTTTCCCCGGCGCCAGCGATAAGCCGGTGAAAAAAGAAGGGAAGAGGGGAGGTAAGAACGGAAGATAAAAGATATACTGTTCGATCTGCATACACCGTCAGTATCTCATGAATCAACTGATACCTTCTTCCTCTTCGACGTATTCGTGTAAGTTGATTGCCGGTTTCAGTTTACTATGGGACTGATTGTGCACTCATGAAGACTTCCATAACTTTGAAGTTTTACAATAAATCAATGACCTGACAAATATCCAAGAATCGATTTTCGTGAAACTTAAACGGCACTTTGCTGTTCTGCCCATCCATTCATTCCCAATGTCGATTTCACCGCTTTGAATTTAATAATTTAATGGGGAATAGAATTATACGAGTTTTATTGACAAAATTTAATTTCACTTTTACCAAAAATTGTAAACAACAAGTTTGCCAGACGGACAATTTAAATATCGTAAATTCACAACACAAGCACGAGGATAAAATTTACATTCTGAGTGAAACCTTCACGGTTTATTGGAAAATGATACATTCACTTCTGCTTTCGAATTCCAGGCAAATTCCTAAGTCTGAAATCCGTGACTCGGATCGAAGTCATTGAGTCGATGAATTTTCTTGAATCTATTCCACTCGAAATTCACTCTAGGCTTGAATAAGTTTAATATTATTATCTTACTTGATTTCTGCCATACAAACATACGTGTGCGGTACAACGAACCGTGGATAAAATCTGCGAGGGACGGTTTGGGCTGATGGAGGATGCCTGCCGGAATCTTGAAGTGATTATCATCCTACGCAGCAGGGATCGGAGAATTCGGATTTGGATGTCGTATGCGAGCCGTTAGAACGGGACTTGGGCAAGGCGTTGGATCCGTCGGGCAGACTTCGGTGGAGGGAGTCTTGGAGCCGAGTGCCAGATTCTGTAAATTCCAGTGAGATATCATTGTCCAAGATTTATAAAGGGTCTACACTTTTTGATAAATGGTCCTTCTGCAACCGCCGAGGAATGCCTGCGTCGGGTGCGACGCCGTCGATCGGAAGAAGCGCGTGTTTCGCAACATTCTCCAGGTTAGATTGAGAGACGTGCACTCAAGAGGTTCCTGAAACTCGGATAAGCAGCTGCGCTTCGTCAGAAAAAATGAGCCCCGAAAGGATCGGAGCGAGACTGAAAATATGTAAGAAACTCGTCTCCGTACCTCCCCAATCTTGATGCCCGTCTTCAACAAAGGAATCGCGGAATCCAACATCTTGCATTCGTAATCCGTGAGCGGCGGCACACCCAAATTCTTTTGGACCCCGTCGGGCCCGAGTTGCAGAGGCGATGCGAAATACGTCACTTCCGGCACGACGCAGGACCGGACGTAGGCGCATTCAACGACACCCGGCAAGCCGCGAAGTCCTGTCGATTTTTCGCACCTTAGTATTCTATTTTTCGGTGGTATTCGGCGAAGCGGATTCTTTCAAAGAATTCCGCGACAGGTGCGGTCTTTGGAAAGAATCAATCTTACGTCGTCTGCTCTTTGATCGGGACATTTTAATACCAGCATTATACTAAAAAAACTGTCCCTTTTTCACACTCTCCTCTTACCTTTGCACAAAGAAACGCAGAATCTGGCAGCAGCGAATGCCATGCTCAATGAAGGGGTGCCGCTACCATCGTAGGCATTCATGAGTTTCTCATTTGCTGATTTTACCGACAAACTGAGCCCGCTGATCTCCTCCTGTTCGAGAGTAAAACAAGACAGTGCATCAGATCGGTTTCTCGTATCGATCACCGTCCGTGCATAAGCCAGATAATAGCCATCGCGTCCGTTGACAAAGGAATGCCTATTTGGATAATATGTGGAGCGCGACACACGCGCGCGGCATACTTTCTACCACGGGAGCATTCCTACGGCTCTCCAATTATACACAAGAGATAATGAATTAATATACAGAGTCGAAAGACGAAGCCTATGGCCAATGATCTCGGGTCGAGAAGTCGAGCGGCCGCATCATCGCCCTGGAATGTAAGACTCATTCCTTCTTCCACGCCATACACACCTACCTTCTGTGCAACGCAACGTGCGAATTACTCGG
The DNA here is from genome assembly GCF_021901455.1 of Neodiprion lecontei. Classification (NCBI taxonomy): domain Eukaryota; kingdom Metazoa; phylum Arthropoda; class Insecta; order Hymenoptera; family Diprionidae; genus Neodiprion; species Neodiprion lecontei. The sequence continues at coordinate 42,507,633 of NC_060261.1, read as the reverse complement.
GCAAAGGTGGAATGGCGGAGTAGTTTCTCGACTAGGAGAGGGAATGACACGTGCAAATTGTTCTTGTCACTCTCGCTCGCGTTATACACAAATGTGAGAATATCCCGGTGAATAGTTGCACGCACGCAATTACACATACACAAGTACCAGCTGTCATCGCGCTTATAGTGCGAACAATAATTATCGCTGTAATAACTAACGCCGATGGCGACAATTGAATCGCTTTACGCGTGTGACACTGACGTTCGTTAATTTGCAGCTAGGCTTAATGTGAGAGAAAAGCGGGACGCAAGTCCGCGCACAGCTTCCGCCGATAACCGGAACCACCACTGCTTCCGGAGGCAGTCCCAGAATCTCCGCGGCGAACGTGTTCGATCGTACGCAATCCAGCGTAGTCACCCCGAATATGTTGTTCAGCTCGTAGAGACCCGATTTTTTGTACAATTCGGCGATCATCGGTATCAGAACGTTCACCGGACTCGTAACGACGCCCAGCATGGCCTGAAAAAATGATGCCCACTTAGAATACCGTGAAGGAAGTAGATGAGAAGAATTGCAGGTATCCAATGAATTTTTCAAAACACATAATAACAACGTTGGTGGTTTCGTGTTTTTCCCACTTGTCAAATCAGAACTTCGTTGAAAAGTGACTATTTAGACTCGGATGGGCTGTCGAGATTAGTCGAAACATACACAACGGAGCGTTAGAACGTCGACGCGTACGTCGCATGCATATCGGTGAATTTAATCCCCTCATTTATAACGTCAAAATACACCGAAGATCGTGGGAGGAATTCAGGAAATAGCGCCGTACGCGGTCCATATTTCAAATGCATACCTATATTATATATATTTAGAGAAGCGAGCGGCGGGTTATTTTTCACTTCGAAAAGAACAAGCCTCGCCCGAAATTCTTTCTCTCGACTCAACCTAAGCGCCGAGCTCCGCCGAATTCGTCGATCGGTGGAACGAGGATTGGCCGTGGCATATTATCGTACGCTTCGTCGTCGGGTTGACGAGCTGCCTGACGTTAATTGTCAGCGTTGAACCGGGATCGTTCGGGAATCCGAAAAACAGATCCTCTCGCACCTCGTCGCCGATGCTGCACGCTCGGATAACGAATGCATTTGGGTCTGGACCAATTAGGTCGCGAGCTGACGTTAATTGCGAGCGCAGCCAATGCAAGGGCCGTCGGCTGTCACCCGAAACATCCGCGAACGCAGAACGTAACGAATCGGCGCCGATTAGACGGGGCCAGGAGTTCTGATCTAATCGTGAACGCCGCTGACGGACGCATTCCTCTTATCCGCAAAATGCGACGCGCGGCGAGGCCTTCGAGAGCTTTTCGCACGCTTGAAATATCGACACGGAGTAGCTTAAAACCATTCTTTCACGAATGAATCGGACGGTTTTTTTCTAGCAATTGTACCACGATGAATAAACGGGAACGAAAATTATTCCGAGAAACAATTTGACCCGGAGATTGGAGCAGACGCTTTAACTAATACGGACTCGGTTAATCTTGCTTTGACGCAGCTAATTGAACCGAGTCCAAGACACCCGGCAGATTCCCTCTGGCGAGAAAATATTTCGGCATAACAGGCGGAAAGGTGATTATTTATGAAAAAGACATTTTTTTTCCGTCGAGGTATAATTGATTAATAAAAAATTTAAAGTTGAATCGTTGAACACACGTGGGCTCAACTAGCGTGCATTTTAGCTTACAGCAAATACTGAGAGATGAATATAATCATCATGAGAACTAATTTCACGTGACCTCGGGTGCTTGCACAGGGTAAACGTATTGAATTATATCAATCGTCGTAATCAAGCCGGGTCGAAAATTCCAGAGTTTAGTATTACGCTCTATTGATACGTCAATCTTCGTTAAAATATAACTAATTAAGGTATACTAGACACTTTAGGGCTGTCAATCGTCATTTAATTCACCGTACTATGTGCGATACGGACATATCGCAGCGCTAATTGCCAACTCTTCAGAATAATCACTACTATACATTAATCGCACATGCAATTCAACGGTAAGTAAATCAACGCTGCTCGTCGTATCAAATTCGAGTTATATGACACCAGCTTTGTATCTTTCCTCCTTATCTGCGAATACATGTATGCAGTGGGAATTACGAACACTTGAATAAAGAGAAATAAAATAATCTGATGCAGAGTACAAAGCTGAAGAAGAATGATCGAAGAGTGAATAGGCTGTAACAAAAATTCAACAGGACGTAATCGTGAGTATCTTATCTGTCGTGAACTAATCTCTTTTCTCTAATAGAAACCCTACAGCTGCCGGTCTTCACCGTGAGCAGAGTTTAGTTACCATTAATTTATAGTTGAAGGTATGTCGGCCCATGCATCAAATCGAAAAATACGGAAAAACGCATCGGAGCAATAAATTAAACTACAGGAATTTCGTAAGTTGAGAAATAGCATGAAAGAAAAGCTCATCGGCAATTTATAAGGTTATTCAAATTAACTCACCCTGGGGCAGTGCTCGGTCAGATGGGGAATCAGTTGGGACAATATTTTCGCATTCGGTTTGAGAATTTGCTCACCGTTGCGTTTTAATTTTTCCGGTTGTCCCGCGGTTATTATAACAACTTTGGCGTTCCTCAATGCCTCGTGAATGCTCGAGGGACCTGAGTAACCGTTCACCTTGCATCGAGCGTCGACGTGGTTCAGTTCAAGGGCAAGACTATGCATCGGCAGTATGTCGTAGATCGCAAGCTCGTCGACGATACTTGACCGCTTTAAAAGCAGAGCAAGACATCTCCCTGAGACGAAAAGTTTCTTATAGCCAGAAAGCCATGAGCTTTTTCCGTGGCTCAATTGTACCTGTTCTCCCAGCAGCGCCCAGAATCGCGACTTTCATAACCTTCGAATTCGTCGGAACAGTCGTTCGGAAATATCGACGTGGAATTTTTATCACCGCAGAGTTCCACCTGGCTTTGCGAAAAGCCCCAAACATTTTCCAACATATCGTCTATTTTGATCGTTTATAAATTACTGACTAGAAACCCGTGTTGTAAAATTTGACGATGTGACACTTCTGTCACAATAATAATATTAGAAATAAAAAAAAAAAAAAGGAACTACAAGGAACGAGAGGGGCTAAATTTTCATGCCTCGGTGGCTGAAATCCATTAAGAATCACGGGTCTCTACGATGAAAGATAAATCAGCCCTCCAGTCGGCTTGCTGCTACTGAATGTATGGAGTTATAACCGAGGAGACAGAATTCCTAGTAGGTTACTTATCCGGTATAGATTTCCGTGGAGCGGCGACGAACTCGCGATGCAATGCATAACTCCGATCCGCGATGCAGGGTTAGATGGAAGGTGGAAGGTTTCCGGGGAACGGAACCCAGGGCGACGTCTTAAGTCACGTTCAACAGCTCGGTTCCTAGAGGCCGTGGACTCGGCGCCGGGTGTCGTATGACCCGGTTCTCCAAGCCCGGCTCCCGGGAACGCATTCCTTCCCAAGTAACAACGCCGATATTCATTAGCAGCGTGCATATACACCGGCGACTGCCTGCGCGCCGGAATCGACTTACCGATTCCAACAACAATCAGAACCGCTTATCGTACATCCCAACCGGCAATACCACAACGATTAAGTGTAAACCTACAACGACGATCAAATCACGAGTTACTGGGTTACAACTTCGGTTGTCTGATCGGCATGATTGGCATCTCGCAGACATCCTTGAGTAATTTTTCGCAACAACGATGATGTCAAGCTTATGAAAACCGCGACGAGAAAAGAGGGAAGAGGGGAAGATAAGGTGGCTAAGTCGGAGAAAGTGCTTTTCGTGCGAAGCATTAACCGCTGACACGTGACGCCGACACATAAAAGTGCATCTCTCGCAGCGCTACGTTTCTTCTCTAAATATTTTACAAGCTGATAAAACATGGAGGTTAGGTGGGAGGAGCTTGAAACTTCCCAACGGCTATTATACTCTGTGTTCCGGCGATCGCTGTGCAGATTTCAGGGAATCTAGGCTGAACCGTATCACCAGAAGTAGCTTTTGTTTCGTCTACATTCTACACAGAGTCTTGTCAGAATCCTGTACGCGTGATTCTTCACTCAACGAATGTTTACTTAATAAATACTGCAACATGTTCTGATTACAACCGACTTAATTCATGCCCTTTCATCCTACTCGAATGTCGGGCTGTAATCAACGGCATTCGAAATATACCGGTACCTGGAACTTGGGGAAGAATAACGTCTCCCTTCTTCGTACAGGGTCGGATATAGCCTGGAATAAAAGCTACCCTTAACGAGAGGCCGAGCTTGCGGCGCGTGACACTCGTCTTGGAGAACACTGGCGCCTGCCCACCTTCTTCGGATCGTGACTGAAGCAATCATCCGCGTTTCCTGCCGCCGGCTTACGTTCAGACCCGAAGACCAATTAACCCTTCGTGATACACGTGTATTTATTCACGCACGAGCGGAGTTCAACGTATTGCTGGGACACACGCGGTGCGTTGTACGGATGTATCGTCTGCAACAAACCAGCGCAAACGACCTTCGGGGAAATAGTAATATTAATAAATATTTTTCCATCTTTGCCGATTTATGGCAGTCATTTGTTGTTTCATTCTTTCAATATTCAAACTCATGCGCGACCCGTGATAGCTTCGATTAGCCACGGCGCATAAATACGCCTCGGCTGTACGAAGCTGCAATCGCGTGCAGGCTGCACCAAGGGTGTTCAGGTTTCATATGCCTTCTCAACCGACGGTGAAAATCACGCGTAATGACAAGCCGTTGAATTGAAACTTGGGAGTATAGTACGAGGATCGTGTAATTGTTGGTTCGAGATTGATTCGTGACGCGGTGCCCTGTGACTCTCCCACGCCCTCAAGTCGACCGCATCAAACTCTGATCCCTGATGCGCTACTCAAGCTCGAAGTAAGTGGTTCATTAATATCACTAGCCTTCGGTCAGCGAATAAGAGGCTAAAGACACGGACGCACAGAAGCCGTGACGCTGCAGAAGACCTATCAGTTTGGATGATTACCGATTAAAGCGCGAGAGGAGGACCCAATAAGTATACAACCCGAGCGTTTTATGCTAGCGTACGTCGTTTCAAGTTTTCTCTCGGTGTAGCCTCTCGTGGATGCAGTCGTACCTTCGACGAACTTGTTCACAAGGCATTACGAACTCAATCGCACGCTGCGGTGGCACGTCGTTGACCGTTTTGATGATGCTCATAGTTATAGAGTCGGAGAAGAGGAGGAAGTATAGAGAAAATTGCGACGCAAGTCAGTTTTGTGCAAATATCATGCGACAGGCTGGAGATTGAACGTGAGAGAATAACGCTGCACGATTGCAAAGTATGAACGTGGAAAGAGGAAACAACGGTATTCAATTTCCGGGATTATCGTCTTCGGGCAAATTGGATGTACCTTTAGTGTATGTGATAAACGTACGGTTCTGCATGCGATGCAAAGTGCGAAGCAGAAGGTGTTCATCATCACCGAAACCGCCGTAACAACCCTCGACGAATCGGGAATAGAGCTAGACCGAGACATTCCCGTTATTACCGAGGATATTAAATTAGGTAAAACCACCGCAATTACCGGTCCGATTTACAGTATAATGCAACAAAGTTGCCGCAACTAACCGGCAATTCTGTTACAACGCAGGCAGTATCGAAGATGTTCGTGTAGCAGCGTTTTCAGCATGCGAAGAGGATTGCCTATCCTGCAATTATTACATCTATACGAAACTGCAGGCATGAGACGCCCATCAATCGATGCTGCGAGTATAATGCATCTACTTGCCATGGCAGTTCAGCATGCGCCGCGGAAACACCGATCCATAAATGCAGGTGCACTTCGTAGTGTGGGTACGTAAAGTGAGCCCGTCAGCTTACGGTGCGGTAGAAAAGATCATCTAGTAGCCCGTAGCTCGTTGACTTGAAGTGCGGGTATGGGGTTTGATAATCGGCTAAGTACACCGCATTCTTCGTGAATAATTGATTAGCTCCTTCGGCTATGTATTATCAGACCAAACCCACCCGACGATCCCGCAATCCCATGAGTCAACAATGCATCGCCTCGAAGATAGATTACTTCCTCGTGATAATGCGTGCAACGCCGCTTTCCAAACGAGCAGAAGAAACCAACATCCTCAACACTCTGAGCTGCTTATTCCGCTGCTGGGAAAATTAAAAAAAGTTTCTTCGATCTTTACGCGCTATCCCATCGCTCAACTTTTTGTGACAATTTCCATGACCACGATCGCCTGAAAGCGTTCTGCTCGTGTACTCAAATCCCCTTTGAATTCCCATCTTCTGACCCTCGCCGTACTTGTCCTGTTTCTCTCGCCTCGTTCTCTCCGAAGTTTGTGTCTATAAAGCAGCATCAAGCGATTACACGGAACGAGGACCTAATTAAACCTCCGCAACTTAACACTGCGCGTAGTTTACACTGTATGTGTCTTCTCGAACTCCCACAAAAGCGTGGCATAAAAACCCTACACCCATTCTTGCATGTATACATTTGAAAGCTTTACGGCTGTAAGCGTGAAGCCGACTGCATGTAATCCATTTCTCGCGCGTCCCGAAGAGTCCGGGCATTATCGCGTCTCTTCTTCCCCTTCGCCAGGCACAATAGACGCCCTGGGCGACAGTCGGGTATATAAAGTATACCAATACGTGTACGTGTAACAAGTTCACCGGGGTTCGTCCGGGTTGAGCGACGTGCCTAATTGCCCGATCAATCATTTCGCCGAAGACTTTATACGCCAGGTACCATGATGGCTTTTTGGCTGGCCGAATCAAGGCTTGGACATAAATTGCACCCGGAGAATGTTCCAGCCGTGATGAGCAATTGCGACCCCCCGCAGACGCGGCTCAAATCACTGTAGTTCCCTTCAGGCAATTTGCAACGGGTCGCAGACGGTTCGGAAATTAGCTTCTCATCCGATCGCTTCTCAATTAATCCGACGTTGCAGCGTAAAAGCGGGCCAGTCTTCGCTTCTGCAGGTATGTACCTCAATTTGTCGTAAAACAGTTGGGGTCCGGTTTGAACCCGCTATTCCTGCAGCTTATAGACCATCTTATCCGCATTTTCTGTTCGCGGACATTGAGCGACAGTGAATAAAAGTTGACCTCTGGCAACACGGCATCCGTCATTGTAGCCGTTCCTGCCTTTCGGAGTGTTGAATTTTTTGCCTTTCGCTTCTGCATTATACCGTATACCGTGTCTTGCGTTATTGTAGGCACTCCAGAGGCAACGTGACTCCGTACCGATAAAACTGTCAAACGAGCAACGTGGCAAGCACACTTAGCTTAGATTTACACATTTGTGACTTATGACCAGCCGTTCGCTATGGGGGTAGCGTATAAAATTTTGCCCATTTTCGCTGTCGCCCTTTGCCATAAGAGCACGATTTTCCACGGTGACTGATTCCGAGACGCGAGAGTAACAGCGAGAATGGAAATGATCCGCTTCGTAGAAGTCTCAAAGTGGTTTCGATGCGGTATCGGAACTTTGCACTGTCATAAATCCCAGGGAAAAGCATTCGGTGCGGAATATGTGCGGTCTGAAAATTTCTGACGCAGAACCTGCAACCATATTTGCATATAATCTACAACGAACCGCGAATAAACCGAGTAAGAAGTAAAGGTAACCGGGAATACCTGTGACCCGCGATCCCTCGATAAGCCGGACATCTCCGTGAACACTGGTTACTTGAAAATACACCGAAGCCAATTAAGCCCGCGACGTTAACCCCCCGCCCTTTCTACTCCATGCAGCCGCGTTCCCAGGCAGGCCGGAGATTCATCGAGGGGTCAAGGACGAGCTCGATTGAAAAATCGGAATGAGAAGAGGTAAAAGGAAAAAAGCTCAGATCGCTCGGAGCCCTCTCATTAATTTATACAATGTACTATGCCCGTCTTGTAATAGAAACGATACATGGACAATGTTAATTGTCGGCAAGTTCACTGTGTTCAACAAATTCGAAACTTTTCATATCCGGGTACGTGCGAGATTTCGAGATCATATGATGTGCACCCAATTTGCAGAGAGCGAAGGTGCTGCTGATGTATAATACAATGAGTATCCCGATCGAATGCAGGGGCATCGGGAATCCTGTTCACCTCGGGATTAAATCCACGAGGATTGTGCAGAAGAGGAGAAGGCGAGGACGGGACACGAAGCGGCAAAGAACTATAAACTGCAGAAGCGTCGAGGAGTCAGCGTCGAGTCGTATATCTCGCGGTAGTAGAGAGCGAGAGAATAACTGCGGTAAAGATTAACCAGGTCTAATCTAACCTTGAGGACTGTTGAAGCGGCGGCGCAGGTACGCGTCGGCTCGTGAAAACGACCTTGCGATCGGCGGAGTAACGCGGCCGATCGGCGATCGCGTTTCAGGCGATCGGCGAGGAGGGACTGCGAGCAAAACCGTCGCTCTTCGACGGCCGAGGCGAAGGGGGCCGGCGATCCTGTCTCCTCGCTCGGCTCCTCCGGTTTCGCAGGACTCGTGGAAGCCGGCGACAAGCGCGGCGGGTAGGTATAAAATCGGAACAGAATCGGCGTCATAAGTCACTGACGCTCCGCGTCGAAGATCTCCCGCACCCGATGGCGCCGCGCGTGCGGAGGAATGTCTGCAGCGGCCTTCTTCTTGCGGCGAACAATCCTACGGCCCGTTGCACGTAAAGGCAGCGCACCACTGACCAATAAGTCGGTGCAATGGGACCGACGCAGTCTACCTTTTATCGAAGTATAATGCTGTATTACGGCTGGCATGGGACCCGGTTTTTCGCGGTGCCGGTTCAGCCGCCAGCCGTTAACCAGGAGTCGGGCTCGCGCTGTGTTTGTTGGTAAAAAGCTCGACTGCCGCGTCTAGCGCTGCGGAACCTCGCGGCCCTCGGACAATCATAGCTCGAGACGTGCAAGCGTGTGCGTGCTTGCGCGCCGCCGAGCATGATCGCTGCGATCAAACTAATGGCTCGCTATACCCTGTCGTTTAATTGGCGTTTTCATTTAATGGCCTCTGATTATTATTTTCCCATGAAACCATCATCCTCTCTTCTTGCCCAGCTCCGCGGCGGTCTCGAATGAGTGCTTACGCTCTTCTTTCATCCCTAAGCCGGGGTGACGGACGCCGCAATGAGGAGGGCTGCGGCTTTTGATCGCCGCCGCGGCGGCCGCGGCCGCAGTCGGTAAGTCACGGATAATGGCGCGGGCGCGTCTGCGTTACCGGCTAGCCGGGACGTACGTATGTGTGTGCCTAGGTATGCAAATTGCGAATCGGTCGGCGCGGCCTGCGGGACAACCGCGGAGGCCTCGCGGTACATTGTACATACCTCGTTGGTTGTATACCTTGTAGCTCGTAACCTGTAAGCTGTACGCCTCCGCGTTTTTACGGATTCCCCGCCTTAACTAATGATCTCCCGGGACGTTACCATTAATTTGTCTCCCGGACACCGAGCTGACCTTACACCACTCCTTCTCGTACAGGGGCAGGCTTTGTCCGCGAGTAACTCGCTCGGCATATCCGTAATCTGAGCCTCGACTATTCCCCTTTAGTTTCTTTGGTAAATAAGCGCAGCTTGAGATGTTTTTGCTCGAATTATATGCTTAGTGCCTGATTTTGAATAATGATCTAGCCATTGTCATCGGCGTTGTATTTCTGTTTCAGGATGAAGCAAAACCGCATCTCCTCGGAATGTGAATCGGAATAGTTTTCGCAGGCCATTGAGTGTCGATAAACCGTATGGCAGCGTCATCTGTGAGAGGAGCCGAGAAACCTGCCAGTAGCTGAGAGCCGTGAAGTTGCCAACAAGGCAGAAACGTTCGTAATAATTTTTGCCCACTGATTTGAATTAAAATTCGATTGGCGATTCTCTCTCAATGGAAAAAAAGCTAGCGGCGTTGTATGAATAGGTACTGCATTTACTCTGGAACAACACCTATAAACAGAAGGGTCCGCAAATCCATTCTGAGGCGAACATTCCGTGGCTCACAGGATCAAAAAAAAAAGAAGGCAATTCATGCATTTTTGCAGTTAATTTTTACCAATTTCAAAAAATGCTATATTAATGGATTGAAACGCTAAATTGACGTAGTTTCGCGACAGAAATCGATTGCGCGCAATCTGGAATCACTGCGAACAACGAATCAAAAGTTACTTCCGGAAAAAAGCAAGTAGTCATAGCCGGACAGTTACAGACTCAGGCCAGTATAGTTTATTCAATATGCCTTAATTCTAGTGAGTGTTTCAGTGTCAGTGTATAGCAATTGAACAAGTTGACAAATGAAATTCGAATACGCTGCGAGCAATGAACCAGGATTTACAACCAAAAAACGAAATATTTTCTTCGTAATTTTTCTGCTGTTGATCCTACTATACTGATTACCTAGCCGGTAATCACGTCAGCGTCCTTTACGCGTCACTAATTAC